>NC_070637.1:20572433-20884933 GCF_947347685.1 Pleuronectes platessa
AGAGGAAGATTTGTGTTAATTAAAGGGCAGATGGAGAGAAGGGATTTAACTGCTGTTTAGACTGTTTGAGCTAATCGGATGTTTGGGGAACATACACAAACAAACTCCCCCGAACAGACGCGGTGCTGCTAAAACAAGTGGATGTGTTTGTCCTGCCACTTCACTGCGACCAAGAGACAGAATAAGCTTTAAACAAAGAGGGGGTATTCAAACCTGGGAGAGACCCTTCACAATTTGCAAAACAGGCAAGTCTTGTGTGCAAATTTGATAAATGGTCTCTTCCACTGCAACCGCTAAGCAGAAAACATGGGCAAAAAACCACAACAACACTCCAACATTACTGTTAGTTGTTGGAAGTAGCTCATAGTGTGAGGGTCAGAAGTCTGACCATCTGTGGTCAATAAATGGTCTTATCTAAATGAAGAGAGTATGAAAGAAGCTGCATGTGTTTGCTTTGAGCCAGGGCAGTGAGTTCACAAAAGACTCTCTCCTACACACAAACGGCACCCTGTGGTGTGTTGGGTTGTTCTCCCAGTGAAAACCTAGAATAATGCCGCGTACAGAAGTTGTTGCATCTGCTAGTTCTGGCCTGTTGTCTGTTTGTCTTGGCGTGTGTGTGCGACGGTCAGTTTGAAATGATAAAGGGAGAGAGAATCATCCACACGGGGTAAAAAAGAAAATTGATATATTGTGGTTGTTAATCAGCAATCTGTCGCTTTTTCAAATATTTACTGAGCACAGTGTCAGGGGTTGTATCGCTTCTGTTTTTTCTTTTCTTCTAGTTTATATTGTCAGGTTGTGTTTTCACTTTTAGGATGAACCAGGAAATAGACAGGTACATATTAAGTAGAGAGGCCGAAAAACACCCAAACCTCCGCCAGCTTCCCTCAACTCCTCCGCCTGTCATTTATCAACTTTCAGTGTACACATGCTCCACGCAGACAAACATACAGCTATTTGATCAATGATTAGCCTGTAAAGTAATATGTTGGAAGTCAGCAAGATTTGTCCTCTCTCTTTTGTGTTTTTCAACCTAATCTGTAAAATCCCAGCCTGCAGGGAGGAATGTTGCTAATGAGGGATAAAAGCTTAACATACGTTTGCACAATGGACTGGTCAAGCAGCGGTTGCTAGGCTACTGTGGCCAGAAGAATGGCTAGGACTCGGAGGGTCTCAAAGCCCTCGTTTTGTTTTGTTCCGTTCATATTTAATCTCCCAGAGAGCAGCAGTACTCTTTTATTGCCGCAAACTGAGGGGGTTTTCTTCCTGCTTCGTTATTTTTCTCCTTACTTACCTTGCTTCACTTGTTCCTTTCTGCTCCCCCCCCCCCCCCCTTTGCTCCTTATTATTTTTCATGTCTACTTTTTGGCCGGCTCCGTTTTCAGACTTTAAAGGGTAATGTTGGAGTTACTTTTTCTTGTTTTAATAATAATCTAAAAAACTCCCAGAGCAGAACAAATCCTACAAAGTACTTATGCTGCTCATAAATTACGTTCAGTGTAGCTGCAGCCTGATGGTGTGTTTGAAAGATGGACAGAGAGTAAAAATGACTAGTAATGCTAAAATAAGTTTCTCTGCGCATATGCATTAGTTTAAGATAAACATAGGCAATATACATACATATATTAATGTTTTACATGCATTGTAGATCCATGACCATGGTTCACTTTTACAACAAGCTAGGAATAAACCATAGTTCCCCCTGTTCATAATGATGAAAGATGTTATTTGCATCACATCAGCATGACAAAGTGTTTTTGAATGACTTCTATTTTCCTAGGCAAGAATCCCCAAGTTATATCCTGCTCGATAGACAATACCTGTTTGATAAATTTATAGTTCGTGGAGTTTTCTGTGGATAATGGCGCTCGAGGAGATTTGTTTTCTCCTCTGTTGCAGTCATATTCATTCAACCCCCTCTTTGACCCTTCACTCATTCTTATTCCACAGCTTTGATTTAAACCTTCTCCCCAGGAGCGGTAGTATTCATAAAGCAGGAGATAAGAGCTAGAAATCACACTGAAACCTGGCCCCGAGCCAGCGCGGCGCATAACCCACATTAACTTCACGGAGTTTCACATCTTCGTGCTAGAGATAGTATGCCAGGAATGTGCGCTTGAACGCAACTGAAACTGATGGAGCTCTGTTTGGAGCGTGTGCAACAGCATTCTCCCATCAATCTTAGGCTATTGTTAGACTTCATCATACTGTCCCCGTGGAGCCCTCCCTCTTCCTGTCTGTTCTTCCACACACCCATCAACCTTTTTATGCCACTGAACCAATATAAATACAAATGAGCAAGAAGAATAAGAGGGGGCAACATGTGTTGAATTCACAGTTTAGAAAGAGGATGACCCCCAAATGAATGACACTGTTATAACCCAGCAGTTATTCCAACTGAGGAAAAGTGCAGATAACAAGTGAACTTTTAGTTCAGCTATATAATGAATATTCAAATGAGAGGGTTGTGTGATAAATCACTGTCTTGTCAAGCCGTCACATTAGTATTCTTAAAGATTTTTTTCATTAGCAAATAACAATTAAAGCAATTTTGCAAGTAAAATGCCGTAAAACCAACAATTTTCAACCTCTCAAATACAAATATTTCCTGCTTTTCATCTGATTTATATAATTAGAGTTTTCATTGTTGAAAAGATAGAATAAGACATTTGAAGACCCTGGATATTTTTACAGACATTTATGCATTTAAACGATGAAGAAAGTAATCGGCAAATAATTAGCTGGTGTTAACCCTGTCTTAGTCATAATCAACTGATGAAACAGGCTCATGAAACTACAACATTGTTTTTGGTCAGTTACAAACACACTTTCTTTAAGTTGCTTAAATCTGCAAACTGTGTTTAATATAATATATTCCTAGAACAATTCTGTGTAAGTTCACTGTGGTTAAATGTGTCAGTCAGTACTTTGCTCTTATTGCACTTTCAAAATGGATTTGAGGGTCCTGATACCCTAGTGAATAGAATATTCAGATACTGACTGATACTACTACAAATTTGCAGCAATCTTCCTTTTAAATTAGCTTCCTCCAGGTATGAAAATACTAAACAGTCTTAGTTCTCTAGTCTGTTTATGTTGTTTTGTGGTGTGTGGTTTCCCTGTGAACCACTCTACTTCAGTGGGAACTCCTCTTAAAGCCCATTTTTCATTACTAGGTCATAACGAGTTCGCCCCAGGAGAGAAAGCAGTGTAGCTCGATGCAACTCAGAACAAGTGTCTCTCAAGAGGATCCCTCTTTCCCCCTACGTTTAATATTCCAGAAGTGGAGCAAGTTGTCTTGCTCCACTTCTGGAATAAGTAGACTCTGAAGAGGAAAAGTTACCAAAGCTTTACTAGGTGTTGCAGGGCAACTCTTTCCCCCGGCTTCCCACAAATACCCCTGGTGACACACAGACAGTTACTGCCTGTCTTTTCTCTGAGGAGAGAATGGGCAGAGGGGAGAGAGGAGGAGTGGAGATGCTTTCACTGTGTTTTTTATGACCTCTCCCTGACTGCACCTATTGTTGCGGGGCAGGGTGAAAAGGAAAAGGGCCCACAGCTGAGAAGCGCTGCCTTCCGAATCGACCAATCCCCCCGAAGTTCCCGAGCACATTGATAGCTACTAGTGCAGCAGAAGGTACTAGCTCTACACCTCAAACTCTATTTATCATGTGATCTAACCTAGTTATGGTTTAATCTGAGTTTTAACAGACACAAACCAGAGGAAGAAGAGGATAGACCAGGAGAAAGAAGCCCGGAGAGACATGGCCATGATAGATGGATTTAGCCTGCCATTAGCCCTGATCCTTTTCCCATCAACCAGTATGCCTGGGGCCACCCTCATTTCAACCGGGAGAGACAGACTATAGTCGGGGAATGTTTAGCAGCCTGGTTTCTGCTTACTACAGGAAGCCCTCATTCTTCTGTTGGCACAATTATGAAAATACTGCCAGGTCAAGTTAGGAGGCTCCGCTCTGAATTTTTATAGTAACCGTGTTGCGTCAGCGCTTTGTCACAGCCTAGATTGAAGAAGATAATGCTGAAAATCCCTCTATTAGATCAGTACACCCTATTAGATTTAGTTTTTTAAAAAGTTTTATTCGATATTTGGCCGCACAAGAGCACTCTTTCAGGAGAACTGTTGCTCCAGAGACAACTTGTAAAAAAATTAACATTGTGGTTTGCAAACTGTGCTTGCAAGTTTCAACAACAATGATAAGTTCTGTGTAAAACCCGAGTTTAGGACTATTTCAATATTCTGTATCTTCCAAAACGTATCAACATTATCATATTATCCCATCTTTTTGTGAAATTTCAGGTTGACAGAATAGGGAGTAATGTGTCTCTAACGTTACCCCAAAAGTGTTGTTTTTTTCTTTATACCTGGAGGGGGAGAGAGCGATGGGAAGAAGCGTGGGACCTGCTTTGAAGGCAGCAGCTCTGCTTCTGATCTCCCCACTGTTCCACCATGAAAGATGGGTCGCCTGAAGATCCACTGTTGGAAAGGGGAATTAAACAGGGGTTGGACGGAGGGTGGGGTCTGCCCTGGAGGCAGGTCCATCTCCAGTTGCATCGCACTGTTGTCCTGCTTTTTTTTTTCCAAAGAGGAAGACATATGGTGAGAAAAAGCAGCAGAAGCATGAGAAACAACTTAAAGTCCGAGTTATAACCTTTTTAGAGCGGAGCAATGGATTGTTAATGAGAGTACCTGAACCAAGCAGGTTCCATAACACCACTTGTTGCTTCTGCAGCTGACAAATACAGTAATCCAACAGTGATGATAATATAAAGATAGGCCACACACACAGCTGTGTTTATTGCATTTTGTTAACTATAGTTTACTGTAAACAGGGTCTTTATAGCTGACACAAGCATTGGCTCACTTCCTAAACATTAGAGAACATGGTGCTACTATCTATATATTTACCGACCTTTGGGTGTAAGAATGAAGAAACAGAGGGGTAGAGAAGTTTGGAGGCTCGCACATAAAAATGACCCAAATATGTAATCAAATTCAAGGATGTCAGTTTATTAGAGTATTTTTTGCATGTGTGGTTCTTAAAATTTACTAACGTGGCCTGTTTATGCTAGATTAAAATCACCGGATACATAAGTAATAATTAGGTTATTGTTACTCAACCATCTTTTGTCGCATCCTATCCTAACAGGACTTAAGATCAACTCAAGGAGAAAAACACTAGTAGATTGACTAGTCACTGCCTGATTTTGTACATCAGCTCAGCTTTACTAACTTTATCTTTCACCCCAACACAAGCTCTGGATTTATCTTCCCAGTACAGGGTGGGGTCTGGCCTGGGGCTTGAATTTTAGGACGACTATAAAGTGCAGAGCCAGAGCATCTTTCTCTGCTCATTTAATTCAATTCAACATTTTGTTATAAGAATACTTTGCTGTATTTTCCTTAAATCTGATATAGTGAACTTGACTTAATAAATATGGATTTAAGCACATATAGGCACAGTTGCAATGTTTTTAGTTTACATTTAACTTCAACATGCAGCTTTTCTCTCTAGGTCAGGCTAATATTACAAAGTCTTCACAAAATAAACTGATTTGATCTGTGCCAGATTAAGAAAATGTGACATACAATTTTGAAAAAGGAAACAATCTGCACACCTCAAAGCAAAAGTTCAGTGTTACACCAGTGATTGTTCAATGCACAAGAAATATATGGATATATATATTTTACTTTTGTTATGTAACTATTGATTTCATTTATTTTGCGCTAATTATCGATATTGTTTTATCTCCCAGCCTTTTTGTGAGGCCTGCGTTGTGTGTGCTTAGAAAGAGTTATGCCAATGAATGGAAAAGTTAGACTAACAGAATCACATGTGAATCAGCAGTGGCTAAGTCATATGTTTGTGTTACTACCGTGGCTGCGAGAGTTTCCAGACAAAATGGCTGACTGGGATGTACAAGTGTTTTTTTTTGTCGCATAACGTCAGCATGAAGTCATGTAGACGGGAGCTAGGTCTTTTATCAGGACATTTCTAGAGGGCTGACACTGAAGTACCATGGAGCTACAAAGAAAATATTTGGCATGATATTCTATAGGCCAATCAACACAGACGGGTTTATCCCATAACCAGTGTTCTCCTCGGTTGTGTAACAGAGCCATCATAAGTCATTATAAAGCTACAGAGCCTGCTGGGAGGAATCTATGGAATCACTGAGAGAGGACTTGACAACAGGAAGTAGGAGTATATCATTGGTCTAGTGAAACCTGTTTGTAATGGAATTCCTATTGTTGCAGCATGGGTAGAGGATCCCCTCTGTGCCCGAGGCTAGTAATGGCACCAATACCCTTGTTATTAGTGGAGGCCCATAGGAGTCACACTATGATTAAAATACAGCTTGAGATCATTTGATGGGATTAAAAAAAGAAAAGTACACCTCTGATGGTTTCTAAACCTATTTCTTACCTCACAACCTGTCTCCAACCGTCCTTCATCTTTCTGTGCATCTGATTCAGCCGTGACACATTTGTTGTGTAATTGATCACAGTGCATTTTTGACTGGGATTCAAGACCAGTATGCATCATGCAAGTAAACACTTCCACGTTTCTCAGATGGTTATTAAAATGGTATAACTCATGTGCATGTTGCTGCGTAAAAAAGATTTGTGTGCTTGTGTGTGTGTTTTGTCAGGATTTATTTTGGTACAGCTGTGGAAGTGGAAGTCCAAGGACAGTGTGTGATAATGACAACACACACACACACACACACACACACACACACACACAGTTCAGCTCCTTTTTTCAAGTATCACTTGCACACACATAACAGAGCCTCCATTGAGAGCTGTAATAAAATAATCATAAGTGAAACAGCAGGTGAAGAAACTGTGTCTTTTACATTAGATCCTTTTTCCCATGGGAATCTTGTCAGAGTGTACATGTCAACAATGCACTCAGCCTTTTTCTTTTTTAATCCGAACTGTTACAGCTCAGCGTCGCTGTCAATTAACCTGCGCAGCTTCTCAGGCTGTGTTTTCTCTGCATGACTCCTGTAGGAACAACACAGCTGATGGGAGAACATGTTCAAACTGACCCCGCAGTGCAAGGACTGCATGTAAATAATGAAATGGGACAGTTTGTAATGTGAGGAGATGTTGGCAGAGGTGAAAGCACGTCGAAAATAATACCAGGAGGATGAAAGGATCAAAGCGTCTGTTTTGCCGTTTGATGCACCGGAAAAGGCAGCTTCGTGTCGTAGACAGTAAACAAGAGTATTTTGGAGCTTGTGAGCCGGCTCATAGAGATTAGCATGAAGAGTTACTACTATTACTACTTTGCAAACCGCTTCTGAAAGCTAAATGTTCCCATGTCCTGATGTAGACCCCTATGTCATCATACTGTATAAAGATAAGCAGAAATAATGTGTTTACTTTCTTTAGTTGAGTTTTTTTGTGCGTTATGTCTGCCTGGGAGGTTTTCTCTCCTGTCCATTTGTTTGATAGGGATGTTTCAATTTGACATTTTCACCAATTTCTAAGGGAAACATTTGAGAATCTCGAGAAATAAAAACCAGGCTTCTTCAGGGGACTGATATCTGTGATGGTGTGCAATTTATTTGTGGTTTCAGATAAAAGTCCAGTGGTTTAATAAGGAGATGGCTGGGCCTTGGCAGAGGATTTTAATGTATATTTTGTTGGCTTTGACTTTCTTTAATTTTTTATTGATAAGATTTCTTTATTTTTCATTTTGGTTTCGTACATTTTAGTCCTGCCGAGTGGTCAAATTAGAACATTTATCAGCAACTACTATAACAGTAAATAACGAACGCTCCCTAGTTCCAGCTTCCCAGGTAAAACTGTATGTGCATGTGAGATATTTAGGTTATATAAGACTTTACACTTCACGTGGTAGTGTCTTCACTGTGGAGACTCTCAGGACAGGTGTAGTGTTACTGAGAGGTTTGGAGGTTCCCGGCCGTCTTTAATGTGTTTAACAGTTTTAGGACCTGAGGACAGGGGCTTTGTGGCCCTGTCAGCCTTCTGTTTCTTCAGTAATAAATTACCTGCATACTGCTGTTGGCCCTGTTGAATATCAACTATCATCTCCC
This sequence comes from Pleuronectes platessa, assembly GCF_947347685.1. Classification (NCBI taxonomy): domain Eukaryota; kingdom Metazoa; phylum Chordata; class Actinopteri; order Pleuronectiformes; family Pleuronectidae; genus Pleuronectes; species Pleuronectes platessa. The sequence goes on from NC_070637.1 coordinate 20,580,522, forward strand.
CACCTGCACGGTTGTCTTTTTCTCTGTCCCCCACTCTTTGTGTTTCCCTTTCTCTTTCAGTCGTCTTTCTCCTTTCTCTTCCTCCCCCCTCTCGTCTGTCTCTTTCATCCCAATCCTGTCTTTCCACTCGTCCTTTTCTCTCAATCCCTCATCACACATAATGTCCGTCCCCTCACATATGTTTATTCATCTTGCCTTGGTTCAAATCCCAGGCATTTATAATCCAACTCTAATGTTTCCCTTCCCTGTTTTCTCTCTTTTCAGTTTTATTACTTGAAACGATCGAGAATGATGATATCGGGAGGAAGACCTTGAAGATCACAGATTTTGGTTTGGCCAGGGAGTGGCACAACACCACAAAAATGTCAGCTGCAGGCACCTACTCCTGGATGGCCCCCGAGGTCATCAAGTCTTCTCTGTTCTCCAAAGGCAGTGACGTCTGGGGGTACAGCATCAAACTCACACACGTGCCCAAGAAACATCTACTTCTCTTATTTTTGGGGGTATTTTTCCTCATTGCATCGTTTAATATTCCTTTGTGTGTATGTCATCCAACAGCTATGGAGTCTTGCTGTGGGAGCTGTTAACGGGGGAGGTACCGTACCGAGGGATCGATGGCCTGGCTGTAGCTTACGGCGTGGCAGTGAACAAGTTAACTCTACCAATCCCCTCCACCTGCCCCGAACCCTTCGCCAAGCTCATGGAAGGTAAAATAGAAATACAGTGTCAAATTAAAAAAGTTTGTAAATGTAGATTAATTCGAAAATATTTTTGATGTTTGTTCGTGGTAGCTATTTTATGTTATGATGTTTTTGTATGTGCACAATCATTTATTTCTTGATTTCTTGTTCATATCGATTATATGTGGATAATATTATAGCTTACAAATCTCAATTTTACTGTAATATCACAGTAGTAACAATTGATATACAGTAGGTCCTGCAATGCAAAGTAGTTCATTTTAGGCAAGTACTAGGAGTTTTCTTACATATGAACCCTTTTGACTCTGTTTGTCACCATATCCATCAATGCATTGCAATATCTGTGTCCAGAGTGTTGGGACCAGGACCCCCATGTGCGTCCCTCCTTCTCCTGCATCCTGGAGCAGCTGTCGGCCATCGAGGAGGCGGTGATGGCCACCATGCCCCAGGACTCGTTTCACAGCATGCAGGACGACTGGCGTGTGGAGATCCAGGAGATGTTCGATGAGCTCAGGACCAAAGAAAAGGTTTGGGAGTGATACACAATTCACACGTACATTACACCATATACACACAGTAGAGGAGCTGGCAGGTGGCTGAATGTATAAAATGTGTGCGTTATATCCGCCTTCCTCTTCTCTGTTTCGCAATAAGAGAAGTTGGAAACAGTGTGTGTGTTTCTGACCTCTTGTCTTCCTTGTGTGAACACATGTGAACTCACCTGCTGCTCAGTCAAACTCTCCTGGATCACCTGGGGCGGCTTTTTCAGACTTACAAGTTTAATTGGTTACTTTCAGTGGACAAGCTAATCGCGTGTTTAACAAGACGACGTGCTTTAGTGTACTTCCCCTTGTTAAGACCTTAATCGGCTTCCTGTACAAGTCTCCTGTCCCTGACTTACAAAGGAGGGTTAATTAGCGCTTTGAGAAACAGCGGGATCAGCAGCACACAGACCTGGGTCAACGAATGTTGGACTGAGTGACATGGAATCTGAAATCCCTTCAGGTGCTGGTGATGTTTTAACTGATTATATTTTTTCCTTATGTTTGTTATTTGTATTTTTCGTATTATGGATTTATGTATTCTGCTTTTTTCTAGTTGACAATCATTCAGATAAATCGCTTAAACACATTAAAATGACCTAATCTACATCCCCTCAATAAATCATAATCTCAAGGTTTGCTCAGCAAAAACTCCCACAGCAAATTGTAGAATTAGCCAGCGACTCAGCAGGTTTCCTGTTAACATCCCATAGTAATCTGTGTCTAGGTGGGTGGCTGAAGGGGCTTGACGGTAAAGCTGCTTTATGGAAGTCATCCAGTAAGGATTATTATTGCTCAACTAAGAGCAATTAAAGTGAAAACAGAGGGAATGAAGAAAGAATAAGCTATGGGAGGAGACAAGCCGGTTTTATTGTGTAACACAGCCTGAAAAAACACAACCTTCCACAGAGTTGTACAGTTATAATATGTAAGGTGCAGCTAACTCACACAGAGCTTTTCTCGTGTCGTACAGGAGTTTATAAGATGTGTTTCTACCACTGTTTTAAAATCAAATGGTGTTTAACATGACCACGTCAGACATTTGGAGGAATGCTCTTCGTGAAAAGGACAAACCCAACTAGCAACAGTTTTGTCAAAGATTTGGGTTTGTAATGTTAGTATCTGCCTTACCGCTCTGTCTCGCTCCTACATGTTTAAATTCTGTCTGGATTTTAAAGACTTAATCCCCCAAATCATCTATAAAAAAAAGAAACGCCTTCCATATAGCTGCTTCCTGTGTTTTAACATTGATACGTCATCGGAGCAGAAATTGGCCATATTATCTAACAAGGTATTTACCAAATATTTCTCTGCTTGGCTAATGTATCTGTTTTCAAAGTGATGCCCAAAACGCTCAAGAAAATAAGATCAGTTCTTTCTCTAGGCCTGTCGGTGTTTCAGTGTACAACAGAGGTGTGTCTGCCTATTCATGCTGAATATGTGTCTTCATCCTCCAGGAGCTCCGTTCCCGGGAAGAGGAGCTGACGCGAGCTGCCCTCCAGCAGAAGTCTCAGGAGGAGCTGCTGAAGCGTCGGGAGCAGCAGCTGGCCGAGAGGGAGATCAACGTGCTGGAGAGGGAGCTCAACATCCTCATATTCCAGCTCAACAAAGACAAGCCCAACGTGAAGAAGAGGAAGGGCAAATTCAAACGCTCCCGCCTCAAACTGAAGGATGGGAACCGCATCAGCCTGCCCTCAGGTCGGGGAACACACTGAATCCATGGCTTGTTGGAAATTACAGACATTACAGACAGATGACAGCAAATAGCATTTTAATATAAACTGTGTTGCCCTGTCTTTATGTCCATGTTACATTTTGCAGACTTCCAGCATAAGATCACAGTGCAGGCGTCACCTTCTATGGACAAGAGGCGGAGCCTTCATAGCACCAGCTCCTCCCCTCCCAGCAGTCCCACGCTCATCCCCCGGCTACGAGCCATTCAGCGTAAGTTTACTGTTTCTTTCCCAGGTTTTCTTTAGCCTGACGTCTGATCGTCTCCTCGGCCTCTGCATCGGTATTCTTGTCTTAGCCTGTATTTTCAAATCTGTGTAGAAAAATGAAAATGATTCTGAAGAGAGCAAATCAAATCACAGAGAAACACCCTGGGAGCTGTAGGCACAGCGTCGTTCACAAAGACAAGAGCTGGGAGAACAAAAGCTCCGGAGGCACATGCAAGTCAGCCAGTTGTTTGAACAGTTTGATAATATTGTTAGTCACGCACCAACGCCCCTGCAATAACTGGAACAAATTCCTCCTGGGCATGTGTAGATTGTGACTTTCAGACAGGGGGCACGGGCTGTTGCTTGGTGTTACTGGATTTGTCATGCAGGCCGGAATGGAGATATGGATCAGGGCCATGCAGAGAAAAGCTAATGTAAACACTTTCTATCCTAAACACACAGATACAATGCACACATTGGTTGAGCCCTAAAAATGACAGATGCTTCCAGAACCATGCTTCTCCTCCGTCAGCCGACAACGTGTTTTATTTACAGCTGCTGTAGCAGGAGAAACACCAGTCTTCCATTTCAAGAAACAAACTAAATGTTTAGTTTTCGCGGAAGGAGACAGAATAATGCTCATGTTGGTCAGAGGTAACTTGTATGTTTCCTTTCTCAGTGACGTCTCACATGCGGAGGGACAGTTTGTATGTTTACCAACAGGATGTTGATCTGACCAGCGAGCTCCCAGTGTTCTCTGAGCTCGGGAGCAAAGGCAAGCGACTGTTACCCACATGCAGGGTGGGGGCGTGGACTTTCTGTGGCTAACAGATCGTGGTGTTTGGCTAACTGTGACAACTGGAGGGGTTTGTTGCCTAACAGGTTTCCATCCGGGTGGTGAAATATAACATGACTCTGTTGTTTTCTGCTGATTCAAATTGTCTTACAGGTTTCTGATGAGGTTTATGCCACAGACATGGGCCAGGCTGCCATTCATATTTCAATCGTCTAATAACTTTTGGCTTTAATTCCATAATTGGCCTTTTGAAAAATATAAGTGTTCCTAGTTATGGCAGTTGTAGTCCTGGTTTGTTGCTCCAACATGTTTGGTGGATTCTACCTTCCCTCTTTTTTCATCTTCATAACAACTTTATCAAAACTCATCTACATGTGTCAGAAGCTTTTTCTAACAATGGCTGTTTGGGTTTTGTTATGTGCAGACATTAATATACATACTGTGATATTTTATGGTTTGAAAAGGTCAAATAGACGATGTTCAGATCGGGTATTACCATCTGTCTCGGGTGATCCGGTCACAAGCTGGCAGCTCTATAGACATGTGTGAATAAGCCTAGAAAGAAGCTAATAACCAAATCAGTTGCTCAGGTAATTTTCTGGAACTTTCTCAGACTCCATTATAAAAGGTCTGGAAAATGAGCCAAGTTGGGAATACTTCATGTCTGAAAACGGCTTTGGAGACGCATTTGAGATCCACTCGATTCAACTGTTTCAAGCGGGTAACATTTGACTTCCTGGCTACGGACCACCGCACGTTTTGTCTTTACAAACAGACATGATTCACATGTTTATTTGCAAATAGAGCGGGGGACTGAGATCCAATCACATGTGGTCACTTGAGACACGTGTGGAGACTCATTCTAATGTCATGTGTGAACTGAGGTGCTTGGAGCTGTCTCTCTGTGATCAGATCACCCAGGCAGCATGTTGATGATGCCAGGTCTGAACAGGTCTCCCTAAACCCGTCTGAATAAAACTTAGCTATTATAATTAAAGGCTTAATGGATATAAATCGTCACCTTTTCATAGATAACCCTCATAAGTCAGGTGATTATTTAGAGGTTTGACTGCATACTTGGACAAACTACATAGAAATTATAACCAACCATTCATACCAAGATTGCTACCGAGATTTTTCAGATGAGATAGTAACCTTTAGATGTCCTGCCAGCCTGCTGTAGTTGTTTGAGTCTGTGGTGACACTTCTACTCTCTGTGTCCCAGTCACTCAGGATGAGAGTAACCGTACATGGGGCCGCAGCACCCTCTTCAGGCCGGAGGAGTTTGATGACGTGAAGAAGGGAATCAAGAAGAAAGGAAGAACCTGGGGCCCCAGTTCAATACAGAGCAAAGAAAGGCCTGCTGCTGCTGAGAGGTGGACTTTATACACACACACACACACACACAAACATGTTGGCCACAATTTGTTTTATGTCCCAAAACAACAAATCCACTTCCCCACGTCTAGCTGTTTTATACAGTAATAAGCAGCATATGTAAATATACCACAAATATATGTTGTATTTTATTCTACAGTTGAAAATAATTTAAATTCCGATTCATTGCATTTAGTTCATTTCTAGTATAGTTGGCTACTGAGTCCCTCTGAATGATCAGAGCAGAAAATAAAACATTAGCTCTTTTATTTTACTTTATTACAACAACCACGAGATGATGTTGCTGCTTAAACCAACAAACCAACTTCACAACATCTCAAATCTTTACCAACACAATTTGCTGCCTAACCCTGACCTTCGTTAGCCTTTATCCCCAAACCAAGTCTTAACCATGAGCAATGTCCAAAATATACACACTGCATTTGTTTTGAATTGAAAGTGGTCCTCACAGAGATAGCTACACACAGAGATGATCAATGTCATGTTTGTCCTGTCGGCCTCCTCTGAACCTGCTCGTGGTTTTCAGAGTGCGTCCCCTGTCAGACGGCAGTAACCCCTGGTCCACCAGCCTGGTGAAGTCCCAGAAGTCTGTCCCTCTCGCTGCCCTGTTTGCAGAACAAGGTGAGAGTGTGTTTGTTTGATATTTGAGTAACGTTTGTGTCGTAAGGCCAGTGATGACAACTTTTTATAATGTTTTGTTCAATAGGTTTTTTTGAGTACTTGTAACTTCTATGATTTAAGTTTCCGTTCAGGTTTGTCACTCAAACACTATGAAGTTATTTGTTGTAAAAAGGCAGATAGCCGATTAAAATTTGCTGATATTCACAGTCGACATTTTACCTGAGAGTTTGTCATTGTCTATAATTTCTTCTTCTGCGTTATCAGCAGGAGCCGGTAAAGATGAGGCCTTCACCCAGGATAGTTCCGACAGCAGCTCCAAACCAAAGCAGCTCAAGTTCCCCAACCAGGTGTACATCGATCTACCTCTGTGGAGGGACGAGCAGCAGCCTCAGAGCCCCGGGGGCCACTGTGGGCCTGGAGACTCCGGGGTCGGGGCAGCCGGTCAGAGTGGCCCTGCAGAAACCCCAGACGACCCCTATACCACCACATCCACCTCGTCTACTTCCACCACCCCGCAGCTCACCCCGACCAACAGTCTGAAGCGGACGTCAACTCGCCGCAAGACCGACTCCGTGTTGTACGGCTGCGGCTCGCTGCTGGCGTCCGTCGTGCTCGGCTACGACATCAGGGAGGCTCTCAAAAACTCGGCCCCTTGCGAGGACTGCGAGCCCCAACGCGAGGAGAAAGAGAAGAAGAAGAAGGAGGGCCTGTTCCAGCGGGCGACCCGGTTCCGACGCAGCACCTCGCCGCCGAGCGGTCGCGTCCGCAAAGACGAGGTGACGCCGAACCACACCTGCACCCAGCCTGTTAATCTCATCTCCATGTCGGCCATCATGGAATGCACCTCCACCAAGTGTCTCCTGCAGTCTGAGGTGGATGTGTCGGAGTCGAGCCCTGGGAAAGTTGAGCTGGTGACCGCTAATAATCACACAGAGCAATTAACAACCAGCCCAGCAGCTACAGACGGACAGACTGACAGAACTCCAGCTAAAACACAGACGCCAGTGAAAACCCAAAGTCCACCGCCAGAACCGAACAACCATAACACAGGGACACGGCTACGCAGAAAGAAATACAACAACAACCACAGTGAGTAATACACAACAGGGGGGTGAAGAGTAAACAAGTGAAAACTGTTTAAAAATACTTGCTGTACATGTTAAACATATATCTCCTCTGTCTGTTTCCAGCCAATGGTCCAGCCTCTCTGCCTCCCCCCACCCCACAGAAGAAGCAGGAGAAAGAGAAGGAGGGAGCTCCAGAGAAGCCCTCCGGTGGGGAGGTGTTCTCCAGGCAGCGGCCCGTCTCTTTCCGGGCCAAACCCCACGCCTGGGCCCTGCTGCGAGGACGCAACAAGAGCTACTCCCTGGGCCACTACTCCGGAGAGAAGGCGGTAAAGAACCTAAACATGGTGCTGACGTCGGAGGTGGGGGTGGGCTGCTCCCTGCTGGACATGGACACAGAGGGCCAGAAACGAGACTGCACCGTGCCGCTCTGCCGCATTCAGAGTTCCCCGGCTCGGCCCTCCGTCTTCGAGCTGGAGAAGGAGTTCCTCTCGTAGAAGAAGTGATCTGCCGTGGTCCTAGTTCCAGAACATGCAGATTTTTGGCCTTGAACTCCTGGAGGGTTAAGAACCAGGCTGCCTTTAAAAAAAAAAACTTCTATAACTTAGAACCAAGCTTTGTCTTAGGTCTAGAACATAGTGTTCCAGAGCACAACCAAGTCTTAGGCTGTGTCTCAATTTAGGGGGGTCGCAACCTTTGCAGGATTCAGTCTGCACAGACCATGCCAAGGCAAGGCTGAAAGGAAATGTCTGATCTCTGGAGGATTCCTTCTCTGCGTCCTCAGCTCCACTCGCTCTTAGCGCTGCATCGTTAGCTACTTGGAGCTGCTGCAGCTCAGCCACCAGCTTGTGAGCTTCACTAGCTCAGCTGGCCCGAGGGGGATCCACCTGTTTGCTCCTTCGTTGCTCAGGAGTTGAAGGACGCGTCTGTCGAAATGGGAGAAAACCTCCGCTGTGATTCGAAAGATCTTCTAATGCAGCTTCTGAAGGACGGGGCCCCTGAATTAAGACACAGCTTGAGACACGTAGAGGACATCTGTGTCCCAGGAGCTCTAGACGGTGCACGTCTTATCTCAATGGGAGAAAGGCTTTACAAACCGCTGTGTCTCAGTCAACATCACACACACAAACACACACATTTAGTGCTGAAGCCTGAGCGGTACGTTCCAGAGCTGGACCAGCAGCTCGAACTGCCACCTTCATCAGCTCCTCTCTCCACCTTCGTCTTCCTCTTCCTCTCTCGTTCTGTCGGTGCAGCTAAACGTTGACCGCCGCTGCAGCTTTTTTTGCAACACAGTACCCTCACCTTTTTATTTATATATATATTTTTATAGGTAATTTAATATGAAAAGACTTGACCTTACCTTAGCAGCCAGCAGGATGTACATTCCATGTCAGTTTCAAAGTTGTGCGATCACGCTTTTTAGATACAGGTTTTTTCTTTGGGACTTGAGAATATTGCATGCGTGTTTACCCTTAAAATGTTGAACAAAAAAAATCATTCTGCCTTGTTTGTAAATATTTCTTTTTATCCATTATCAGCCTAATGCTGACAGTTGTTTTGTATTGCATATCTGCTGTTGTGTGAGTAACGTGCTGGGACGTTTCCTCCTCGAAGGTTTTAGAGAAGCTGGGAGGAAAAACACTGGAAGTCCTTCAAAGCCGATTTGGAATTTTTCCACGTAAAAAGTTGGATTCAATTTTTAAATGACACGTCGTGGGCATGTGTAGCTAATATTGACTTTTGTAAGAGTATTTATAGAAAGGTTTCTTTGGTTCATATTTCATATACACACTGCATCAAGGCGGCTGGCAGAGGCTCTGATGACACAGAATTACAGAATTGATAATGTGATCCCTGCAATGACAGCTGATTGGCTGGAGCTGCAGTGACACAGCATGACATCCTCTTTAAGCTGTGGATGGATCAGAACAGAGCCCGGGAGCCGTCTCACTGAAGACCACGTTGACTCTGATGCACAACTCAGCAGAACTTGTACTGTAAACAGAGTCCAATGGGCCTTCAAGTACTGAAGAATGTCTCAATCTAAAATCCACGTCCTCTCCTTTATGATCATGTGAACACAATTTTGTAATTTATGCAAACAAGTCGTTAAATTTAACTTCATCACTCAGCTTTTAAGTTGACGCCCCCCATGGCCGTTATTCGTGTAAAACCTTTAACGACACCGTGAACGTTCACCTGGTTTGACATTAAGCTGAGTCAGGTTTTTACCTTTTATTTCTGTTTCTACTTGTTTTATATAACATTAGATGAACGGTGTCCCAGTGTGAGAACATGTATTATTTTAGTGAAGCTCAGGAAAGTCTGGAGATGGATTATGAGGATGAGATTTCAGAATTCAGTTGAGGACATTTTAACTTTTCTTATTATCGTACTGTAAACTTAGAGCCTGTTTGTTTGGCTCATCAGAAGCTGTTTTTCCAGACCTCTGTGAATTTGATGATATGACGTTCTTACTATGCAGAATATTTACTGTACCTTCTTCAATGGTCACTCCCGGGCTCTCTCTCTCTCTTTTAATAAGTTCGAACAAACGAACCCATCCTTACATGGGTGACGATTCTACCCCCCCCACCCCCTCAGCTTTTTTATCTCTGCCTCCCTCGTCTGTTAAGAAAACGTGTTCTACCTTTGAAGGAACAAAACAAGGGCTCATTAACATGAAAACATGAATTCCTGAATGGTGTAAATAATAATGTGATTCCTGATGTGTGTGTGTGTATATCACTGTGGCATCTTATGATGTAGAATGTGAAGTTTCTGTACTTTGTGACGACAGACTTTAAAAACCAGGTCCATCACTGTAAAGGCCTTTACGAATAATCAGGTGCAGTTTACAAGTCTTGATATCTGGATTCTACCCGCTTATCTTTTTAAAGAACGAAGGGTATCTGTTAAAAACCATAATGCACTGGTACTGTACATTCCCCTTTTGAAATACTGTGTTTGACTCTGGAGCTGAAGTCTGCGGTTTGTCGTCCAGTCGGAGACTTTGCTCGGCTGGCGGCGAACAAACAGGGTTTTTGTCTGTTACAGTCAAAAATCAACTTGACGAACCCAAACAAGAAAACATTCCACTGCTGTTGACAAACTGCAGCGATATTATCTGTGAAAGCCGAAATCCATACGGTGCATTCAGGGTTTCTGGCTACGGGACCAAATTCCACTGTTCCAGCGCTGAGGCCTCTGGGTCTTCAGGACCAAAACCACTAAATGAACTAGCTGCTAGTGCGGAGCTCTTGCAATGAAGAGTTGTCCGCATGAAAAACGTCACGCCCGACCTCAGAGGTGCAGTTACAGAGACCCATCATCACCGTCTGATCAAATCATGTGACTTCCTGTTTAAATGCAACACTTCCTGTCAATTCGCTGAATGCGTGTTTTCGGTGAACCATTCTTATCACTACAGTATTGGCGGTTTCATGCCTGATTGATCAAGAGTATCAAGTTTGTCAACATTTTGAATAAAGTCTAAATCAATGCTATTCTGGAGCCCGGTGTTTTTTATTTTGCTGCTGAGAAGAGACGAGTCAGCGTGAAGAGGAGCTCTGGGGTTTTATTCGTCAAGCAGATCATGCAACAAGTACCATCGGCATAAAGGTCACATCCACAGACTTTTGCAACTGAGAAATAGACTCACTTCTTCACAGTGAAGTGAACGAACAAGGTCTCACATGGCTGCACTTTACAAATCATGATCACAGTGTTGGAGTAACTATATTGGACCTTGTGGGTATGACAGAAAAATTACATTAAAAGAAACTGGGTCGTGAAGTCTTGCACACGTTGGATCTGCGATAAGTCAATAACATTGTTCAAGTTCAAACATTGACTATAAATAAAGATGGACGACATTACAGCTCCCAAAAGGGAAGCCAAAGAGTCTCGATTTCAGTGAAGGTCAGGAACAGGACTTGGTCCAAACAAAAATCTAATTTAAGTCAAATATTGTTTTCTTAATGAAGGTTTCTGTCATTTCATTTCTTCACAAATTTACACACTTTAGGGAAAGTGGACAAAAAACCATCCCTGAATCTTCTTCTTTAATTAGAATCTGCACCGAAATGTAATTGTTCTTCCCAGGTCCCGACCCGATCCGTTCACAGGAAACAAATGAAAATGTAAAAACTATAATGATGACAAAAATAATAAATAGGCTAAACATTAGTTGACATTTAACTGGACGTCCACTCACTGGTGAGGAAAAGGCTGGTGATAGGATCTTGACCTTTAACCTCCACAGCTCGGACCTTTAATGCTTTGAGTGATAAAGTGCAGCACTTTCATTTGCACAGATTTTTGTGGCAGCCGTCGAGGTAGCGCCTGATGGTTGAAACTGAAGGATGACAGGTCCGCTCGTCCACCGTGTCGCTCGTCTGCAGGAAGTGAGAAGACGAGAGAGAGGGAGAAGGAGACAGAGGTGGGACAAGATTGATGAGAAGCACAAAAGGAAAAAAAGTGTTACACTGTTCTACACGTCCGTGTGCGCAGATCTAAAAATAGTGCAGAGGGTGGGGTGAGGTAATTATAGTCATTGTGGAGAAAAGATTTCTCCTGCAGGAGTTTCATTCTCCCTCCCTCCCTCTGTCCAAACCGCCGCCGGCCTTTGTTACACGACAGCTGATACTTGACTTCTCACTGGTTGGTCTTTTGTTACACCTGAGACAGGTCACCTTTCACTTTCTAACGATACTGTCCAACTCATCTGAGACACACACACACACACACACACACACACACACACACACACAGACACACAAACACACACAGACATGAAACTTGGTGGAAGGATGGGACCTGGGCCCGGAAAAGCACAGATCCAAAGAGACTCATCCTGGATTCACTTTCTTCAGCTTTGTGAGATCGGACATTTGGGCATTTTCACCAATTTCCCAGACAATAATTCATTCATTCAATTAATTCAGTCATAAGTAGAGGACTGATTTGACTGAGTTCAGAACTGAAGGGGCCTTGGTGGAGGTGCATTCTACTGACAGACGTTCTCTTCAAGCCTCTCTTCATCTCTGACCTTTCAGTTCCCTATTGACTTGTACACAGAGATTCTGGGGCAGAGGCTGTGATCTGTCCCTCAGAAGCTGGAAGCCAGAGGAGTCAGAGCGATGGAGTCAGGACCCCGAGGCTCTGCAACAGTCTGCCTGAGGGACTCAGGTCGTCGGCTGTCTAAACCATTTTCTCAGACTTTTATCTGAGAGTCTTTAATACTAATATTCTTACATACTATTTTTATTTTTATTAACTTTTTATATTTGTTTGACCCAAGTATTTACCCAAGCTTTTGGTGAGTTTATATTTGGTCGCAGCAACAAAACCCATTTTCTCCAAAATATCAACAAATTATTTCCTATTATATTCTAAAATTTTCTTTCTGTGTCCTTTCTGTGTGTGTGTGTGTGTGTGTGTGTGTGTGTGTCTCTTCCTACCTGTGTGCACTCAGAGCGTAGTGGCACACTTCACAAGGCTCCTTTCGCTGTTCATGTCCTGGAAGGGGATCTCGACCTCGGCCTGGACGCAGTACTTTGTTTTGGGCTTCAGCTCCTTCAGGGTCAGTTTTTTGGAACAGCACTTCATCTCAGACACCTCCTGCAGAGAGAGAGAGCGAGAGAGAGAGAGAGAGAGAGAGAGAGAGAGAGAGAATGTCCACATTAAACATTAAGTGATGATGTACAGTTGATTGATTGCTTGTTTTCTATCAAGAACACATTGTGTGTTTGTGTGTGTGTGTGTGTGTGTGTGTGTGTACCTCCTCTCCACTGGGGTGTATGAGGTAGATGTTGTAGAACAGACTGCTGTGCATCTTCTGCACCAGCGGTCGGGGGGGCTTCACCCGGACCACAATCCCTTGCTCTGTGACATGCAGCCGCAGGAAGGGTCGGCTGATTGTAGCTGCAGACAGACGGATCAGGATTAAGAATTTAAATGACACACAAAAGCAAGGAGATGGAAGAGTGACGAACAGAAGGAGGAAGCAGACATTACTTTATCTGTGCTTTTGTTTTTACCTCGGAAAACATTTTCTTTAAATGATTTTTCATTTAAATCAACTTTACTGTACAAATAATCTAGTAAATTATACTTTAAAAGTAGATTTACTTAAAAAATGAAGCCTTAAATCATAGGAAAGGTGTCATGGAGGAAGAGGAGGAACACGAAGAAGAAGAGGAGGAGGAAGAAGAAGTGAATGAGGAGGAGGAGAAGAAGAGGAGCAGCAGCAGCAAGAGGAGGTGAAGAAGAGGAGGACGAAGAAGAACTGAATGAGGAGGAGAAGTAAGAGGAGCAGCAGCAGCAAGAGGAGGAGAAGAAGAGGAGGTCGAAGATGAACTGAATGAGGAGGAGAAGGAAGAGGAGCAGCAGCAGCAAGAGGAGGAGAAGAAGAGGAGGTCGAAGATGAACTGAATGAGGAGGAGAAGGAAGAGGAGCAGCAGCAGCAAGAGGAGGAGAAGAAGAGGAGGAGGAAGAAGAACTGAATGAGGAGGAGAAGGAAGAGGAGCAGCAGCAGCAAGAGGAGGAGAAGAAGAGGGAGGAGGAGGTGTCACCACTCACTGTCCCAGCGGGGGCTGAATCTGGGGGAGAGGGCCCAGGCTGACTTGTTTGAGGGCAGAGAGGAGGCGTGAACTCTGGCGTAGTACCACTCCCTGGGGTCAGAGGTCACGTTACTGAGGTCACACTCAGGCTTCTGGATCCCCTGACAACCGTCCACATCCAACCACTCAGGCTCCCCGTAACTGAGGGGAGGAGGGGCAAACACAGGGAGAGGGGGGTCAAAGGTCAGAGGTGGCAATGACACCAGATAGGTGTCGCACTGGAGCAGCTGAATGTGGAACCATAACAACGTGTCAAAGGCTTCAGATTAAAGGTGAAATATATATGTTTTGTGTGTGTGTGTGTGTGTGGCTGTGTGTGTGTGTCTGAGAGTGAGAGAGTGTGTGGTTGTGTGTATGTGTTTGAGAGAGATAGTGTTTGAGTGTGTTTGTGTGTGTGTGTGTGTGTCTGATAGAGAGAGAGTGTGTGGTTGTGTGTGTGTGTTTGCGAGAGACAGTGTTTGTGTGTGTGTGTGTGTGTGTGTGTGTGTGTGTGTGTGTGTGTGTGTGTCTGTGTGTGTGTGTGTGTCTGAGAGAGAGAGAGTGTGTGGTTGTGTATGTGTGTGTTTGAGAGAGACAGTGTTGGAGTGTGTTTGTTTGTTAGTGTTTGTGTGTGTCTGTGTGTGCCTGTGTCTGAGAGAGAGAGAGTGTGTGGTTGTGTAGGTGTGTGTTTGAGAGAGACAGTGTTGGAGTGTGTTTGTGTGTGTGTGTGTGTGTGTGTCTGAGAGAGAGAGAGAGAGTGTGTGGTTGTGTGTGTGTGTGTTTGCGAGAGACAGTGTTTGTGTGTGTGTGTCTGAGAGAGAGAGAGAGTGTGTGGTTGTGTATGTGTGTGTTTCAGAGAGACAGTGTTGGATTGTGTTATTGTGTTTGTGTGTTAGTGTGTGTGTGTGTGTGTCTGAGAGAGAGAGTGTGTGGTTGGGTGTGTGTGTCTGAGAGGGACAGTGTTTAAGCGTGTGTGTGTCTGAGAGGGTAAGTGTTTGAGTGTGTGTGTGTGTGTGTGTCTGTGTGTGTGTGTGTGAGTGTGTGTGTGTGTGAGTGTGTGTGTGTGTGTGTGTGTGTGTGTGTGTGTGTGTGTGTGTGTGTGTGTGTGTGTGTGTGTGTGTGTGAGTGTGTGTTTGTGTGTCGTCTCACATCTTCCACTGGATGTAGTATTTCAGCGAGGTCTTGTTTGTGGGCGGAGTCCAGAGCAGAACGTTCTGATAGTCCACAGAGTCGAACCTCACCTGAGCAGGTGGAGCGAGCGTCACTGCCAAACAGGAAGTGATCGATTATTGGCTGTGGTGGTTTATGAGCAGATCCAATCGTCAATCACGGACACGAGGAAAATTTAAAAGAGCTTTTGAAGTAATAAATATAGTTTTCATTATACAGCCGAGCAGAGCTGGTCAAGTACAGATAAGGGAAGATGTAGTTTAAAGCTGTAGTTTTACACTGAATAAATGTGAAAGGACCAAAACTGACAAACTTTGGGTTAAAATGTACAAAAATGCAGAAATACATAATAACTATAAATACAGTTACTTATATATTTCAGCATTTATTCATCCATTCATTTATCTAGATTTGTATTATCTGTATTTGTGAAAGTACATAAACGGTACTAACATGTTAAATGAAACTGTTCCATCCTCATTTGGATACACACAGTTTATAAGGATGAGTGATGTTTCATTAAGAAAAATAATAATCTTCTTTTAATCGTTCTGGTCGGAACAAGGGCTTTTAATTCTTAGAAAGATTTTGAACTATTGTTCCTGAAAACACACAAGTTATTTCCTTTAAATGCTCCAGCCTGTTACACACATTACTCTCATCACGTCAAGGCCTAAAGTAAGTTAAGTTTCTCCTCCTCTTCTTCACTCTAACACAAGTTTAAAATCTCCCTGTGGTAAATCTCCTGTGATACTGGAACAGATCTGAAGTTTTCACCTTGTGCAGCGACGCAGACTCCCAGGTTCCCCAGCATCACGGCTCCGAGCAGCAGACGAGTCATGATGTCGATGATGGGAAATACACTCACACACAAACACACACAACTTGAGCCAAACTGGACTGATTCTGCCCCGGGCAACCTCGGCCTTTAACCAGGTTCCAACTTCCCCCTTTTGTGTTTATTGCAAACACAACCTACACACTGAGGCCGCGTCACATCCACCAACGCTCATTATACATTTTCCTTTTTACAGAAGTGCCGTGTACCCACGACAGCTTTCGTCACAGCTGGGTCACTTTACACATGTTCCAGTCTGTGTTGCGATAGTGTGCATGTCTACGTAGAGACTCCAACGCCTCGTGATGCGTTCACTGACTCGACAGTTACAATAAAGACGAGTCCTTCCTGGATTTTATTTCCTGGCGTCTTAGGTTCCTGATACCGACAGGTGGAATTTCAGACACGTCACAGAGTCACAAACAATAAAACAACCGATGTCTCATAGTTCTTGTATCATACAATACCTGTTAATACTGTACTATTACATATATATTTCTTACTGTACATATCTATTTATTTACATTCCACTTTAAATACGCATACTCTGCACTTTACTGCCTTTTTTTTGCACTTCTGGTTAGATGCTAAACTGCATTTCGTTGTATAAGTACTTGTACTGTGCAATGACAATAAAGTTGAATCTAATCTAATCATCTAATTTGACTATTCCTTCCTCAACATGTTTCTTTAGGTCGTATTCCACTAATGCAACATTAACTAGAGTGTGAACATTTCCCCGTTTAATGCATGTTTCTAAAAGGGTCTGTGATTGGAAGAAAAAGCTTAAATCTAACTGGCTAAACTGGCCAATTTTATACACAAGATAAAAGAGGATAGAAAAGTATATATTTTTTAAATTGCAAGCTTTCGTCCAGAGACATCCGTCACAACATGAACCAGTTTCTTGGTTTCTGACCAAAATAGAGTGTAATTAGTTTTTATAAACAACCAAAGCAAAAAAATGTTTAAAGCAAACCTGAACCCAAAAGGAATTGCGAATGCTTTTCGATCTAATTTGAATTTGATTGATGTGTTTCCTCATTGAGCTTCAATTTGTTTCGCTTCTTGTTCCTCTTCAGGTTCGCTGTGCGGCTTCAGGTTATGTCTGGTTATATTAATTTGTTACCGTAACCAGACATAACTATCTGCGGTTCAACCTCTTCACTGGAAACGTCAGTGGTTACAGGAAATGTGTTTCATAATGACCAGTAACCAACATCCAGCTGTTAGAGAGAGAGAGAGAGAGAGAGAGAGAGAGAGAGAGAGAGAGGAGGCCTCTAACCAGAAGGTCGGCGGTTCGATCCCAGACTTCCCCATCTGCATGCCAAGGTGTCCTTGGGCATGACCCTGAATTACCCCTCATAGAAAAAGGGCAGCCCATAGATGCACTGTATGTGTGTGAATGTAAAAACTGTCCAGTACAGTACCTTGAGTGTTCATGAAGAAAATCTCTATATGAACTGTTTACACACATTATTTATCATCTTATCCACCCATTGTCCCCGTTTCTGCTTGATTTTATCATCTTTATTCTAATCATCTTGTTAATGGGTTAATATTTCCAGGCGCAAGCGACTTTATATTAATTTTGATTCAGAATATTAACCTTAATCCTGCCTTTGCAAATTGAAATTCCTGTTACATCGTTACAGTTGAAATGCACTTCAGCAAGAATGTGACTTATTTTTTATGCCGTTTCTCGGACACAGAGCATCAGCGAAGGAGAAACACATAATAGTGAAGTGTGTTATCAACTGTTACTGGTACCAATAAGGTCACACACACACACACACACACAAACACACACACACACACACACACACACGGTCTCCCTCGTCGCTCAGATTACTGGTTTCAGAGGAAATTGCTAAAATGTCAAACGTGTGCTTCTTCCCTTAAATAGTAACAATGTGTTAGAGAACGTGATGCAGTGATTTAAATAGCCCGTCAGTCCTTCAGTAATAACCCAGTTCTAAATTGGCTGCTATCAACACTGAAATACCAACTTCCCTTCCGTCTCATTACAGAGAGTAACTCCCTGAACAGACCATTTAGAATTCCAGCAGCAGGATGAACTTCAGCTGACACGCTTCAACAGAACTGGACACAAAGAGGAGAAGGTAGCAAATACACAGGATGTGCTTTTATTGAAGTAATGTACTGCAAAAAAATTAAAATCACAGTAGGATGGAAGCTTGAGATACTTAAAATAAAACAATTAGTTCACAGAATCCAGGAGAAAAAGGCGTTTGACTGTAATGGAATGCCTGCTTCTTTTTAAAATCCAAACAAAGTAAACTCAAACAATGTTTCAAACAGACAATCACTCAAACCGTTCAGTAGAATCGTCTAAAAATTATTATTATTATTGAAAATAAAATACGTTGTAGGTTGAGCCACATTGCAGTTACAGTGAGAGGGAACTTGAAATGTTTAAAGATTCGACAGCTAAAATCGTCCCGAAACTAATTTCTTGTATCTTCAGCAACTAGAAGAATAAAGAACTCCTGAGCCAGAGGATCTCTGCACCATCAGTCTGGGTCTCACTACAACCAGACCTCCATCATCTCCACAGCACCGTGTCCGGCTCCACCCGTTATCATGCAGGACAAACAAAGCGTGGGGGTGTTTGCATCGCTTTAAACCAATCACATTAGTCTCGAGCAAGTCTAGGCCCATGATTCATTGATGTTCTACCCCATTGAAACATGGAGGTGAACAGATAATGCAGATCATTTCATTATAATTAATATAACTAATTATATTTGTTTTATTTAAACAAAACTTTACGACTTTCACAATGTATAGTGCATTATTGGCTTTTGGTTTAAGTTGTAGAATTTTTCTATTTAAGAATTTGAATGGTTCAAGAAAGTTGAAAAGAAAATAATATGAATCCATCTATTTATCAGGATCAACACCAAAATATGACTTTTTCTTCCTCAGGTCATGTTCCACCCTTTCACTGGATCTCATGGAATTTGGCCAAGTGTTTTTTATCGTTTACGAACAAAGAAAAGAAAACTTCCTTCGCTGAAGTAATAGAAACTATTTGTGGCAGCGAGAACATCCTCATTTGTAAGTGTGATGTTTACACATACCTGACCATTAACACAAACGTGTTGTGCGAACAATACAAAACAAACAATACAAAATGTATAAATCACTGAGAAAAGAAGGAAGTCAAACAGCTGAGTAATGTTGCACAACATCACTTAGTTCTTACAAAATGTGAGAAAAAAAACAAATGCATACATCTTCTAAGATCTATGAAAATTCAAAAGCATTTTTTACAAATTCATTTTTCCCTTCTTCACCTGATCGGGCAGCAGGCGACACACATGGAAGCGAACACACCTCAAACAGCTCCACATTAGAAATCAGTCAAATCTGCTTTCGGAGAATTCGTCATATTTCTTTTGTGACCTGCTCATTTATCTCATTTTCATTTCACACAACAGAATTTAAAGAGGCACATAACATTATACTGGAGCTTTAAGGTGCATCATAATCATAGGAAAATAAAAGCATCTGAATCGTATAGAAAAAAACAATGAAGTGTAAATCAGCAAATACATTTAGAGGATGTATCAGTCCTCAGTGAAAACAGGAGTTAGACTCTGCTAGTGATGGAAATGTTAATGCTTGTGTTCATGCAACAGATGTGAATAGATACAGTATGATATGATGGTTATGAAACGGTTAATGAAGGTGATTTTGTTTGCCGTTTTATCTTAAAAGGAGATATACTGACCTTCATGAATTAAAATACTTTTTCTCTCCGCCCTGTCAACACAACAGGAAACAGAGGCAACGTCTCACCTTTAAAATGTGTTTTGATTGAATAGATTAAATGTCAAAGAGCCTCCGAGTGTTATAAAGTAAACGCTGTTCACTTGTGGTGAGAACAGACGCGTCATAGATTAGGTTTTTGGGCGTCACATGAATAAACGGCACATAACGTGAATGCGTTCTAACATAGTGCAATAACTTCTCTCTTATTGTCTTTCTGCTCAGTAAGTTTTCTCAGGTTGTTCATTCCACCACGTGGGCAGAATAAAGTGTGTGTAACAAAGATCTGTAACATCAGTCTCCGTTGGAAAATTAAGATTTGAGAAGTAAAGTTAAACATCCCTCCATAGAGTCTGATGAAAATCAATTTAGTTGATTTTTTAAGGGGTTCGAGTATTACCAACCCTTGCTTTAATGCATCATTGATCTACCTCCCACATCCCATAATGAATACGATGGCTCCTCACGACCTTGTACGATTGGACAGGCACACGTTTTTGAAGAGCAGAAAAGTGAATCACAGGCTCAAAGCTGAAACACTGCTGATGGATCAAATTAACGTTTCGTACAGATTTGGTATCGGTCATTACTGAGGCTGAATACAAAGGGAACGTTTTACTGATTTTCAAAAAGGGACGGTTCCTTTTCACCTTTGATGAGGACATTGACTGAACCTCCTGAAATGTGTAACCATAACTCCCGGGGAGTCGCTTCCTCAGCTGAACTAAACTGTCAGATTATAAACAGATTACAGGCAAGCGCCACATTCGACCTTCCCATTTAAAATAACGTAGGTTACCGGCATCATCTTCAGGACCGGTAGGCCTGCAGCACCTCGCCGGACCCAATCTTCACCAGCACTGGACGCTTCTCGTAGCCGGACTCGCTGTCGTTCTGTGGCTCATCTTCTTCCAGAAAGCTGCCTCCCATGTACCCCAGTCCTTCATCGCTCTGGAGCCCCCCCCCGTCGGGCACTTCATCAGCGTTTGTCAGGCCGGTGCGCAGCCGGAGCACAGGAGACTCGGTGGGGGGAGCAGTGTGGGTGAAGTGGGGCTGCTCCTCGTTGGACAGGAGAGGTGTGGGAGAGGACGGCTCCACTCTGACCACAGAGACGGGCTCCGGAGGAACTGTCTGCACCGTGTCCTGCTTGTATCTACCGACTGACTTCACGACACAAAGAGGAAAAGTTGAACAGCTGAATTCAAATGAGGCTCATCATATAAAACCTGATGTGGTAGAAAGAACATACCAATAAGGATGGGAGCGTAGTCTTTGGGTTGGTCTTCTTTTTGTAAACCAAGAAGAGGATAAAAGCCAGAACACAGACGACCGACACGCCGACGAAGACGTAGATAATGTTAACTAGAAAAAACAAATGAAGAAGAGGAAGAATGAAGACATTTGAAAACAGACAACCAACTACTGTCAGGACGACAGTTACAATAACTCTTTTGTCTCAGCTGCCTTTGTCATTTAAATGAATTACTGTTACTTTATTGAGACCTTAAATATCTTTATGTTTTAATGATTTTTTGCAAGTCTGACCTGCAGGTCCACAGAGAGAACACACGTCTCAGGCTGAGAGCAGTACGCAGTCTGGAGGAATATTCCAGATAATGTTTTTCAACTTTTTGTAAAAGTTCCACCTAGTGGCCGACAAACACCGCACTCTGTACACAGCTGTAAGTTTATCATTTTTGAGACAAAACTGTCAAAATCTTGGTGATAAAATTCGTTCATAACATTAAAAATCCACATGGAGTCATGTTTGGACCCCTGATGAAAGATTACTCAACTGTTGTTACCAGTTTGCACTTCTCCCAACGGCCTGGCGCAGTACAGCTGCGTGGATTTAACGGCCATTTTCTCCAGCTCTCCCGTGATGTTCAGACAGTGCTCCTCGTGCTCCTCCTCCACCGGGAGCTCCCCCTTACACACACTCTCCACACAGTGGAAATGTTGCTGAAGCTTCTGCACACACAAACAGATCGCAAAGAAAACCAACTCTGCTCATTACACATGTTGAACAGCAGGTGAGTGATGACATATTACAGCTGTTTACCCTCCACTAATAACACTTTTCAAATGTGCGAGTGTTCATTCTGACCTGGCCGACGATCACAACGCTGTAGGTGAACTCATGTTCTCTGCTGTTGCTTCTCTTCTTTCCCTTTTTGGAATCTTGGCTGTTGGGCTTCACCGGGTAGTAGGACAGCCAGGGATTCGGGAAGTGGAACGTGACAGTGTGGTTAAGATGTGCCTTGACGTCAACTGGTGGGAGGTCCAAGGAACCTGGGAACCAACATCATCACTTTTAGAATAACAGCAGCGAACACGTTCCATCGTTGAGTCAGTACATGTGACACAGGGATGTTTAGATTCTGTTTGTTTTCAAGCCTCAATGATATTTCTTTATCATTAGGGTTTGATAACGACATCTTAGAAATCATTGATTACTTTTTTTAATATACATTACTTAGTGACGGGTAAATCTGCATCAGAAAATGTTTAACTCGCACACATATCATACCGGTTTCTAAATCTCAAGGAGTACCATCACAATTATCTTGTGTTGTTTGTCTGCAGCAGAGCAACAACAAGAGAGCACCCCCGACCTGAGCTGTCTGTGAATTCATCAGTGGGAAGATGTTGGAAGGCCGACATCACTACTCACATTTCTGAGATTCAATAGAGTTCATGAAGTAGCTGTAAGTGAGGTCTTTACTAGAGTCGGACTCATTCTGACCAATGACGGCAGTCACGAGCACGAGGTAGCCGATGCTTGGATCAGAGAATTCTGACAGATCGGCCGAGAGAGCAGAAGAGTTCACCCACAGCACAGAGCGCGAGCTGGAGAGAAAGAGGAACAACGTTCAGGATGTCACAGAAAGTCTCAGATACAAGTGGAAGGTGTAAAGTTTGTAAGATGACGATTGTTAACCAGGCAGGAAGGCTTATATGAAACACTACTACTGCTTAATGCATTATGGGATATGTAGCATGCTGACCAACACTAAGGACCAAAAAGAATAATATAATCACTTGTCTGCAGTAGTTTTAAAAACAGCTAATTCAAGGCCTGCAACGCGTGTTAATAAAGGCTTTATAAAGCAATAGTATCTGGTTCTTTGAACTGTTGTGTTCCCGGAAACAATTTTAAACATCACTTCAGAATAGTTTTTAGCAGATAAGTGAGCGGATATAAAATGATCTTCTCTGTTCTCAGAATCCTCTTTAACTGTAAGATGAAGATAATAACGTGTCAAGCTCTAATCAAGCACACGTCTCTGATTGATCCACCTCCTCCTTAGCGATACATTTAATTGTTCTCCGGGAGTATGCTGTTGTACACTAGTTGACTTACTTGCACAACAAAGTTTGTACTTTCAATTCAAGCATCAATTCTCATGAGGGCATGTTTATTAATGCAGTTCACACATTTAAAAGCACAGATCATCCACAAAAGGATCTACTATAAAATGGCAAACACAGATATTTGACAGGTAATTAATAGAAAAGAGAAAAACTTGACTTCATCTGACCCAAAAGTTTTAAGGATCTGGACTTTGAATTTGAGCTCTGGCAAGATCCGTCCGTAGCTCCAGCTCAGGGTGTTTTGCAGATTGCGGCATTGCAGGGTCACGTTGGTCGGCGGCTCCACTGTGGAGACAGAGACAGAGACAGAGACAGAGACGTCAGCCATCACACATTGTGAGACATTCAACCTTTTTATGAGCAGCACCAAAATCAGAAATACAATCTGAAGGCCCTTAGATGAGGAGACACACGCTCGGTACAGAAAAGCTTTTACAGTCTCAGCTCTTCTTGTCTATGGGTTTGTGCATTGAAGTCAGGAAGGCTTATTCAATTCCCCTAACCAGCCACTAGAGGGCACTGCATGAAAACCGATATGGAATACACTGGTGCGAGTCGCTATCGTAATGTGTGTGTGTGTGTGTGTGTTTTATATTCACACAGAGAAGCAGAAGCTCAATGGGCACCTTGTTTACACCATGTCTCTTCTGGCACTGAACTCCAAACCTCCTGACAATCTAAACACAAGATCCTCAAATCCAAAGAAGTCAAAGCAGAGCAACACAAACAGACAGCGTTTGTCCCTTGAGCTGATCCTAACACACAAGATACGGGTCATTATATCGCACTAGTCTGAACACGTTTACACAAGTCGATTGTTTCCCCTTTGCTGACAGGAAGCTGCTGCATTTCTGAATGTTGCAGTGATTGTGTCCACACCCCAGAGATTCCTGCACTTGTTTGAACTTCTTATTTTATTTTGAGCTTAGCATCAAAGCTGATGGAGGAAGACAGGCCTCACACATTCAACTTAAAGAAAATACGCTTTTTAAAGATTTAAAACTGCACTTTGTCCCGGTGTGTAATTTTTAAAACTTCAATAAATAGCCAAAAAAAGCGGCTCCGGCTCCACGTTCCTAGTTATTCACTGAACACACCTTCACGTTTATGACATGAAATAAAAACAGAAACAAAAAAAGCATCCCACGCATTTTAGTTTCACTTCCTTTCATGCAAGTGATAATCCCCATTCACACAGTGCGATGTGAGAATTGTGAAACAGATGGGTACACACGTTTACTGTAAAGACGTGATAACCACAACAGTGAAACTGGTTTCTGAGGTGTGACACCACGGGGCCTCGACACACACACACACACACACACACACACACACACACACACACACACACACACACACACACACACACACACACACACACACACACACACACACACACACACACACACACACACACACACACACACACACACACACACACACACACACACACAATTTGACTATGTCTACATTCATTTTATCGTGTTGATTCGATATTTTGGAAGCCCGATGTAATTATATATGTATTTTTTAAAGATGTCCCCTGTCATTGTTACATTAAATCTGGGAAAGATTTTATAAATAAGATTTTACAAGTATATGGTCCAGATGTCATAGTTGTCTGGACAAAATAATGCACGACTTCACCAGCACCTCAACAATAACAGATTTCAAGGTCAGTTTAGAGTTTTTATCTCAATTGGAGGAGGAAATAACCACAATCAACTGGATATGAAAAGGTCAGCGAGTCGGTCTCAGGTCAAGCCCCCCCCCCCCGGCTGCGGAACATTAAGCAAACAGTGAGCGACCTGAAGAGTTGGAGAGACTCAGGTTGTGAACGACACCGAATGAGGACAGAAAACGCGGTTGAGAGATTTGTGCCTCTAAAACGAGTCGTGGTTCAGAAGCAGGAAGAGAGACAGATGCTATCTGACATCAAAACAAGGTCGTTGGTGATGTCTGTAAAACTTTCAAACTTGTGCTGCTGCAAAACACTTTCGTTTTAACCCACTCATTAAACACAAACATTAAAAATGAATCCCCACAATGTGCTGTATAGATTCCCAGTGCAATATCTGCCAGAAAATCAGTTCTCACAAAATTATTTTAAGAATTAGTAATGATATTATCATGATTATCATTTTATTGAAAATGTTACTTATGTTACACTTAAGTAAGTATTGACTTCCTCTCTGAAGCAATAATAAGTAATTACTAGTAAAAGTGTATAAGCAAAGTAAAAGGACATTTGATCAAGAAAAAGTACTTAAAAATGTAGTTTTGTACATTTTCATATATTACATCATTAGATTAGTAATACTCGTGCATTAATGTAAAAGCAGGATTCAACTGTTGTATCTTATGTATTCAACCGCTGATTATATTTATTTTATTACACACTTAATTTCTTTTAAAAATGTTCAGTATCTTTTTTGTTGTTTAGTTATTAACACTTAGATAGCAAATCTACTCACACGAAAATGAAAGTGTCTTATAGTTTTAGGAAAGCCCCACTAGTCCCACGAGTTGTGCTAGAATATAATACACAGTGACTCATCACAATTATGTAGAGTGTGTCAGGGGATTACTGTCACAACAGTAAGGTTCAAAATAACTCGGTACTCTAATCTCCACAACACAACAAAAAAAATGTGCACAAGATTACAAGAAACTGTAAAAATAGTAATACACCACTAAAGTTTGAGAAAAGCCACAGAGGAAAATATCAAACCCACACACGTGATTTTCAGTGCAGAAGGGGAACACAAATGTGCCCACAAGACTTCTGCATAAGAAGTAACACAACTTGAGAACAATGCACACAATCATTTCCTCGCGTGCTCTGTGAGCTGCCGTCTGTGTGGATTCATAGAGGCCATTACCAACATCTCTTATCTCTTATCTGGCCAGGAAACGTGAGACGGAGCAGCTGAACGTGTCTGACTGGAGGAAGTCAGACACTGCAACACAAGCCGTCTGAGAAGGATAAAAGACAGAAGGGTTCAGTAAAGGGTAGAAGGGGATTTCTAATTAGCCGATTTTGACATTTCACATGTGCACAGATCCACACGGGCCTTCAGCATCAGCTTCGGGATCAAGACTCTGTCGACCTCAGACCAAATCAGCAGCAGCTCCCAGCAGGAAAGGAAGGGCGCCTTCCGAATGCCCTTTTTCAATTCTGCTCACAAATTTCACTTCATGTGCTGAGGAAACGGCACATGACCTCTGCTGGGCTGAAGATACACGGACTGGGGACTGAATTTGTCACAACAGTGGTTTTAAACTGAATAACATATTTCCTGAACCATTCAATCACACCCAACTTATTTAGTAAGGGCCGCACCAACATAAAATAAACAGCAGAATTGGGAGATTTGAACAACGGGATACACACGTACAGAGTTCCTGCAAATCAATGCAAGTTGGTCTTTGAAATTTAAGACAAAGTGGGAGGTGGAGGTGGAGACTGGGAGAACAGGGAAATGCCACATTCCTTGGTGGAATCGCTCGGCAATCTCACTCTGCAGAGGCTGAGACACTTCCTGCAGGAAACCCAGTGTCTCACACTCATTGTCTCATGCTGCTTTCCTCGGTGCTGATCATTTTTTTCCTCTGTGTTTTTGCACTTCCCCATAAACAGCCGGTTCCGACCCCCTCCCCACCCCAAGGGACCATGAGCACAATTCTGCTACCCTCACACCCGTCACCCATGAAAACCTTTTCAGACACGGCAGAGGTCCAGTTACAATCCTCCCTCCTTCAAAACTATTTGCTCCGTCTGTCGGATCAAGAAGAAGAAGACACAGAACACAATGAGCTGTAAACAGACAATATTCACCGCAGCAAGTTACCAGGATGTATTACCATAAAACTCTGTGACATATTGGAAGGAACTCATTCAATTTTAGACCCGATCCGGATCAGGGGGGGAGATCAAGGAGTTAGTTTATTTATTTGAGAACCAATATCTGTAAACAGGTAAAATTGTGTGTGGATTTGTATAGTGATCTGGATTTTGCGAATCAAATTAAGTATTCTTACCACGTTACTTAAAAAAAATCTGATACATGTATCAACACATGTGTTACAGTGATAAAGTGACCAATCAGTCTTAGCTGAGGACTGAGGTCACTTCTAGTTCATGAATAGAACCCCAGGATTAATAATTAACATTAAGTCTGGTAAATTGTGCGATTTCTCCGGATATGATGATATTTTTTTATTATTTTAAATCAAGTGCCAGACAATACATGTGAGAACGGGGTTATAAAGTTTGGTCAGAGATAAAGTGTCGTCTTGATATCCTGTTGGCTGCTGCACAACCTCTCCCACTGCAACACCCTCCAGCTGCAAATCCTGTTTGTGAGTCACTATTACTGGTTGTGTATGTCAATTCAAGTAAAAGGGCTTTGACTAAAAGCTCCTAAGTTTCAGCAGTTTCTTCTAAACGTGGTATTTCTATCCTAGAATGTATATTTCCAAATTACTGCTGTGAAAGGTTTTGTGTAATTCCGGGTGGTTTACAAAGTTTGACCTACAGAGTACGTGCTGTGGATTGCACAACTGAAAGGTCTTGAGTAATAACGAAAACTATAAAGAGGAAATAAAGGAAAAAGCTGAAGTCTTCCAACCATCAGTCACATGTGGGCTCAGTAGTTCATCTCTGGGCAAATAACAATCAAATAACAAACACAAATACCAACAATTAAATGACAAACTAAAAGAAAGCTGGCACAGAACCAGGAATAATGTAAATAATAATCCTTGTGGCTGTTCTGGGTCAATTTATGGTCATTTAAATGATTTCCCAATAGGAAGACATCACAGCCGCTTTCAGACATTCACTGAACTCCACGATCTCTGGACATTCTCCAGAGGGGTTGCGTTGCTCTGGACTTTCAGCTGAGTTTCTCCACCTGGGCCCCTGATATAAGTAGCAGGAGATTCCGTAGTATTCACCGTTCTGCGTTGTGCGTTGTTGTGAACGCGTCCGACTGCGATCATGTGTAAAGGGCAAACTCTGGAGAAAGTTCCGATCTGAATTCTGTGCACAATCTGAAAACGGCTGCTCGCTCTGGAGGATCTCCTGACGTTTCCTCACACGGGCTCATTCGGACATTCTCAGGAGTTTTAACTAAGGGCCTGGCCACGCTCATTTCCTAACTCAACATTTGAATTTTCACATGCAGGGTCTCCGGAGAATATCAGGAGGATTATCCGGAGTTCAGTGACTGTCTCCTTTACGAAAAGTTATTAAAGGGATAGTTCACCCAAAAAGTAAGAACTCCACTCAGGATCTACTCCCCACTGTGATGGAGGAGTGGGTCAAGTGTTCGATTCCACAAAACACTTGCACGGTATCCGAGCGCAATCATGGCTCCAGGTTGGGGGGGGGGGTCTCGACGTAGATTTGGGCTAAAAGACTTTGTGTAAATGAGGCTGTATTGAGTCCAATTTGAATGTCGGGGCTGACGACACCACAGGAGGCGTGTGTTGTTTTATCCCGTTGTTTTTTTAACTTTTGAAGACGTGAAAGAAGACATTTACTTCAATAACATCGGATTTGGCTTCAACGATGTTCTCCCCTGAGTGTTTAGTGGACCCCCCCCCCCCCCCCCCCCATCGACGTAGTGGTGAGGAGATAATGATCACATTTTCATTTTAGGGTGAACAATCCCTTTAACACTGGGAGCTGAAGCCTTTAACAGCAGGAACATCAAATCCTGGCGACTGCAGCTTATTAACATCAGACACTTAGAATATGAATAATAATAATAAATAATAAATAATACATGAATGTACTCTGAAGTCAGCGTCACAGTGTTGTTCTTACATATGTAGAGAAAAGGAAAACACCTTCCAGCGGTTAGCCGCAGGCCGCTAGCTGCTAGCTAACAGGGATCCAGTGGCGTTTCCCTGTCATGATGAAGATGAGGATGAGGAGGAGGCGCAGCTCCTCTTCATCTCTCCTCCTCAGACAACCGTCATTTCCCAGATCAGTACTCACACGTGCGTGTGCGTATATAAAAACCGAGAACTTACCGAGACCCCGCGCCGCAGCAGCGATCCAGAGGAAAAGGAGGAAAACGGGATGAAGTTTGACCAAAATCATTCTCAGTTCGAAACCCGCCGCTCGCGCTTTACAGTCGCGTTCACGTGAAACGTTGGCAAACGACTAATGAGGCGAAGGGTTCATGGAGACGGAGAAACGACGGGAGCTGAAGGGACACGACTGCTGGCTTCACTGACCGTCAGTCTTCTTTGGAGGTTCCTCCCAACGGCAGCTTGCATCCAAGGGGCTGCGTTACTGCCTCCTGCTGGAGGGTCCTTACGCCTGCACTGTCCTGGGTGTCACATGGTCAGATTGGTGTGCGTTCGTGTCAAAGCTTGAATTTACTGTAGCAGTTTTATAATAATAATAATAATAAGAAGAAGAAGAAGAAGAAGAAGAAGAAGAAGAAGAAGAAGAAGAAGAAGAAGAAGAAGAAGAAGAAAAAGAAGAAGAAATTATCATTATTATCATTATTGTTATTATTCAGGGTAGTCGTGCTAGCTTATCCACTCAGATAATAACTTTTGTGGGATTATAATAGTAATATTGCTAATAACAATACGTATTATTATTATTGTTATTATTATTCTTATTATTGTTGTTGTTGTTGTTGTTAAACATAAAATGAGAAAACAACGTTTCATTAACATTACAAAACAAAATCTGGGTAAGACATAAATTGTTTAGAATTAGACTGATTGATAACTTTACTTGTAGATCAAGTATAAACACATTTTTTAATCCTGTTATTCTGGTAAATTTATCTTCCAATTTACAGAATGTGTTTACATATATTTTTTATCAAACTCAAAATAATCTGATAGCTGTGTTGTGGCCATGAACAGGAAACACACATTGCGTTACACAATAATAGGAAGTGGTCTTCGATAGGTGTCATAATTTTCAAATAGAGTTTAAATCAAACAGATTATCTGTGGCATCCTGACTGGTTCTGGTCTTTTCTGTTTAGAACTATGTTTCCTGTTTGTATAAATAATCCAAGGTTTTTAAATCAGACCGTATGACAGACTGTGACTCTACAGCTTCCTCTGTGGGATACTGCCTCCATCCTGACGTCAGCTGGATGTGGGATTGTTTTTCCTCCCCATCCCAGTCTCAGCCGGACGCATTCAGAAGATCAGCTCTTCAGCAGCGGCCTGAGGTGAGTTCCACAAACCGGGAAATTTACTAACACCCATAGCACCACTTAGCTTTACCGTAACAGCTAAGATGTTTGTTTCCTGTATGTTAACTCTTATTGACGGGAAGCCGGGTCTGGTGCTTGAGCTCATATTACATTTCATAGCCGGTGCGTTCCTCAGTCTGTGTTATGCAATAGAAACGTTCTCACAAATCTGTTCAGATGAAAAACCGGTCGATGTGTCACAGTCAACAACTTGAAGTGCTCCTGACGGATTCTTTGTCTCACTGTAGGATGTCCTGTGTTGTGCTGTCGTTGGCCTTGGATGAGTTTTGTCCTGAAACTACATGAGACGAGAAGTGGTGAGTACTTTTAAAGTCACTGGAATTTCAGACTCTGGAGTTTTAACGAGGCAAAATACAGCCATGACCCACAAAAACCATTCTGTAACCATAGCTGAGGGTTGAGTCACTTGAAGGCCAAGTGTGTGATTCACAGCAAGTCCAGCTATGTGGTCAGACACTCCTTCATTTTTATGTTGCGGAGTGGAAAGTCTGAACGTTTTCACAGAGAGAGAGAGAGAGAGAGAGATGCTTCTGAGCCGAAGGACTGCGACTCACATTTCTGGACATAAGCTGAGGTGGGGCGAGCCGGTCCGAGGCCAGAGAGGAAAAACAAACCGAGGAAACCGAGGAACACTGAATCCGGACGCTCACTCTCTCTGTCCATCTCCACACATTTCCCTGAAGCTGGACTGTGGAAAGAATGCGTGACAGTAATACTAGAGTTTGATCTGTCAAAAGAACCTGTTCAGCACAGAGATGCAATAACAACAAGATCCTTTAAATAACAGTAACAAATCCAGAGTGTAAAAAATACTGTACAAGTAAAAGTCCTGCATTAAATTACTAGAACCTTTATTATTCAGAAAGGACGATATAAAATGAAGGTATATTCAATTTTATCTACTTTAAATGCTGGTGGGAGGTTTAGCGTATTCTTACTTGTAATGTTATATTCAATTTTTTCAATAATCATCCCCTTGGATCCATTAAGTCTTGTTTTTTGATGATATTTTGTATTATTAATCATAATCTGAAACTCATAACTAAAGTTATTAAAGAAAAAACTGGATATTAAATGTAAAGTTTGCTTCAGAGAATGTAAACTGTCGACTCAAGTAATGACGAAGCTTACAAATATCTCAAAATTGTACTTTGTATTATAAACAAAACCAAAATATTAATTGTTATTTCTCCTTTTCTCTGTATGCTGCTCGAATACATCTCCTTCATGTCTTCACCCTTAAAGGAAACTCCATTAGCTCTGGGTAGCGTGACTAAATATGGAGAGAAAACTATATTTTCATGTAAAAAGGAAATAGCTCAAAATGTGGGAAAAACTTTTTTAACTGAGACTGGGAGGAAACCACCACTATACCACATATCGCTCTGCTATTATAAAGCTCCAGGGAGCAGGAGTGTTTCTGAAGTGAAACATACTGTTTTGCATGCAGCACAATCCACTTATCTGCAGATATTGGAACACACATTTCAACTATTCAAATAATAGCTCTGGAAGTCGTCCATGTAGCCCATTAGAAAAAACAAACCAGCAGAGTGTTACAATATGGCTTCCCCAGTAACTGAGCGTTCTGACTGTAAACACACATCTTTAGAAACAGGTCACAAAGATACAGTTTATTTCTTTAAAATGCTCAAACAGTAAAGACGAAGCTGCGACATGAGCTGTTGATTTAATAATCAAACTGCAATAAACTTTGTATTTGTTCTGGACCCTTATTTACAGATAATATAAGATAATATTGATAATAATGAATATTGCTGTGGTTCAGTTTTGTGTTGGAGGATCGATGGCAGTGATTCATTGATTTTTTCGTTTTTTCTCAGAATTTATTCACTTCTTTAATAAATAGTTTAATTAATGAATAGTTCATCTAGCATTTCTTCAAACACTAACTTGTTTGATAAGAAAGAAAGCGACACACAGAAGTGAGAAGAACCCTGAAGGGTCCTTGAACCTCTTGGGGTCACTGAGAGGTCAGAAAGTACAATTTCAAATCATATGTTCGGCCAAACATTGTTTTAAAGCCACAAGATTGTAGCACAGATTCCGAAGATACAAAAATAAATCAGAGCGTAAACATGCACAAGACGAACGTTTCCATTTCATGAAGGGCAATGAAATCCACTTCATTCATTCAAATATTTAACCCGGTGTTAACAGAGTGTGAAATTCGGACTTTTAACCAAAACAAGAGGGAAAAAGTGACGCTACCCATTCTGTAGATGATTGTTCACGTCTGTTACATGTCAGTTAGGAACAAAGGGAGAATGTGGTGGCTTCAGGAAACAGACACAGAGTCGAGTTTCCTCTGTGATATTTCGGCCAAACCAGAAAATTGACCCTTGACCTTTGTTAAGAGCCAAGACTGGAGAACAATGTTTTTCTTTGGAATCTCAAATGAATCTCCTCACTTATAAATTTCGAAATATGTGTGTGTATCTGCGTGTGTGTGTGTCTGCCTGTGTGTGTGTGTGTGTGTGTGTGTGTGTGTGTGTAGGAGGGGGGGGGGGGGGGATAATTCAATGGGGAACACACCCATCACATCCCTTCACGTCGTGGTTAGAAAGCAATTCATATGTGAGAGCGCCCTCACTCACATTTCACCCCAACATCCAACAGCAACAGTCTCCTGAGTGAAAGCTGACCTGGACCCAGAGAGCGCTGCTTGTTCACTCGCACGACCCCGACCGTTTTGTTTTCATAAAGTTATTTCACCCCCGTCATGCTGGATTTAAAACGGCGGCTGGACTTCTACCACAAAAAATGTCAAGGATATTATTTGATTTCAAGCGAGCGATTGGGCGACGACACGCAGGAAAGATGGAACAGATTCACTCCCGCTCCCTCGGGGGCCCGGGGAAAGGTTGCTGCTGTAAATCATGTGGTGAATAACATGAAGCCGAGACGGGGTGATGAAGGGTGTGTGTCCAAAAGAGAGAATTACAACAGTCACTCCAGGAATCCAGTGAGCTGAGGCGGAGGAGAAACTCACATCCATTATTTAAAAGGGGAAACATCACTTATTGTGCACTTAAAGTCTTTTACAGGCTGTGGGCAGAATCACTGTATATTTATATGTAACAAAAAAACAATGAATCCATTCATGGCTCTGCAGGAAGCTGTAAAAACTACACCAGACCTGCATCGGACTCTTGTTCCCTGTAAACAACATTTAGTATTCGAGCTCGACTTGTGATTAGATTTCACTTCTGCAGAGATTAAACAATAAGTTTGGAGAAAATGCTCCTGCCTCCAAAATCCCATCAGTGTTTTCCAGATCATGGGATTGGCATGCTCGTGAAAGTGGGACAACATCTCAAATGTGGGTGTAAACTCAGTTTGAAATAACAGACAGTGAGAGTGCAGGTGTACGTGCAAAATAAAAGATTCAACCTTTCAAGGTTTCCAAAACCCAATCATCAAAATGCAGTGTGGTGAAAGTTTAGGGGTTTGATAGCTCTGTGTTTGATTCTTTACTTTCTTTTGTGCCCAATATGTATTTCCCACAGGCTCAGGTTTACACAGCACCCTTCATGACCAGTCAACATGCGGCCTGAGCCTCTCCTCCTGCAGCAGTGATGGCCGCCCTCAGCCCTCCTGCTCCTCTCCTCTGTGTGCTGCTGTGTGTGTCTCTGGCCCTGCAGCGCTCGGACCTGCGTCTGGCTTACGTGACCCACAACAGCTTCTTCTACTACTCCTGCAGCCAGGACCCGCAGCCCTGCAGCGTCTCCTCGCTGACTGACTGCAGATGCAAGGACATCCAGCTGTCCACGCTGCACCACCCGCAGTCCCACTCCTCTCCTGTTTTCCGGATGAAGAGTCTGACGGTCTGGTTCACGTCGCCCTCGAACACGGCGCGTCTGCTCAACAACTCGGAGGTGAGGCACCTGACTCTGATCCACTGTGGTGCCGGGGGTTCCGGTGGGATGTCCCCTGCTCCCCTGGAGGGACATTTCGCTGTGCAGCATCTGGAGAGGCTGACGGTGGTGAACCTGCAGAAGCTTCACCACCTTCCAGAAGCAAACAGTGACACAGACGGAGACAACAGTGCTCATCTGGACTCAAATCGATACAACCTGGACCGAGACACGTTCCTGGACCTGATAGCAGACATGAGGAGAGATTCCCTGGATCCGTCCACACCCCAGATCCAGGACATCTTCCTGGGAAGGGAGCTGGGAGCAGCGTACCATGAACAGGCCAGACTGGGGATCCTCCACAGCTCCGTGCTGGGGTGGGGGGCAGTGGTCAAAGCCTACACGGTCCAGACGCACATAGACAGTGACGGAGAGCTGCCATTCCCTGACCTCCACCTGCCCAAATTACCAGTGGCATCCGTCATATACGTCAGCTTTGTGTACTGACCCCAGGCCTCTGTCTGAGAGGTGCTGCTGGGAACCACAGCAGGAAGAAGAGACTGTTACAGACCAGGAATCAGGAGCTGTCCTCGTTTACATCAAATGTTAAAAGTCTGTCCACACGTCAGCTGTGAAAATATAGAAATCTGCCCCATAAAACTTTGTGAAAGAGGAAACAAAGTGAGTGACACAGTGAAACCAGCAGAAAGTTTTTCAAATCATCCTTTTATTTAGTTTAAAAGTTCTTTCCTTGTCAAATTCCCAGGACAGAAATTGAGATTTGTTTTTCTTCTTCCGAAAGCTTTAATCATAGTTTTTTCCCAGAGTGAGAAATGTGCACAGCTGTTTATCAGCATGTAAGAACAAACCATGTCGACTAATGAGAGAGCCTCTGAGGGACGGGAACAGTCTGCCAGCCTCCTCCAGCTGGAGGGTCCTTTGTTTCCAAATGATGTTTATACTGAATTGATGGAACAATCCCCAAAACAAGTGTTCAACAGTCGAGCATTTGTCCTTTTTATTCCCTTGTTTTTCAGTCTCTAAATTGAGCGTCGTGTCCCCGAAACCAGAATCTGATCCAGTTGCAGAATTCACACTGAATATAAGGCCAGAGGTTTTTTTTTCTGCCTGCAAGAATTAAATCTTCTCATTTGAAGATTAATACAATCTGAACTGTTTATCCTCAACCCTCCCGAAGGAGAAATAATGAGAATTAATCCAAGAGAAATTATTCTACAGTTGGAATTTGGTCACGGAAACAAATGTTATATATTGTTCATGTTATTGTGCCTCAAGTTTTCTTTGGATATTAATTCTTACTCAAGAATCTCATTACTTGAGACGAATAAAGTTTAGTGGACGGACACAGGAATAGGAGCATTTTAAGATTTTAGATATGATTTAAGAGGATGGCTATTTCTCTTGAGCTAAATTTAAGAAATATGAGAAAATAGTCTGAATCTCAACTTGATCTTGTATTGGGCTCAGTTATGTGTAGGTATGACCCTCACACGATAAGAGGTATATATAATGGATGGATTTATTACCATGGACAGAATGATATACTGTGACATACAGTAATAACTCAAGAATATGATTAGTTTCAAACATGAGGGTAAAAGATTCATTTGAAAAGTGATGCTCAGTTTTCACTCGAACACTGATCACCAGCGATAAACAGAGGGAATAACTTGATAATAATCCTCAGTGTGATCAAAGATGGATAGAGGTCATCTGATCCTGACCTCTGACCTCTGACCTTTGCCCTCTGGGTCTCTGTCATTAAGGTTTCCTCTTTATCCAAATGTTATTCTAAAGAAGCCTGTCACTGGAGTTGTGTTTCAGCATTCAACCACACGGTGGCAGAAGATACATGCAAATCAGAGCGAGTGACTCAAACTGAGGCGAAGGAGACTGAGCTATTTTTCTGTCATGTTTTTAAAGCGATCCACATTCTACAAACTTCTACATACATGACACTCAGCACTTTAAAAGCGTGTGAGGAATGTTTTTTAATGACAGAGGTACATTGTTAAGTGTGACCTGATATTTATTTGTGTAAAAGAAAATATATTAGTGTCATTGGCTGCACTTGTTTTAAACAGAAATAAATGATTTAGTGACCTGTATGTCTCCTGGATTTAAAATTATTGTCAGAACTTGATTTGTCAAATGGATCAGACACAAACAACATGAATGAAAAAAGAATAAAACAAATTGTGGTAAAAAGACCCTTCATATTTTCTTAAAACAGTATTTTTTATTACTTTTTAATACATAATCCAGGTCAGCTGGATGGAGGAGGCTAATTTGGTCATTTTAATAATTATATTTTTACTTTATTGTCTTTTCAACGGATATATCATCAGGATGGAGGATAATAATCATGTTAAAACCACATG
This sequence comes from Pleuronectes platessa, assembly GCF_947347685.1. Taxonomy (NCBI): domain Eukaryota; kingdom Metazoa; phylum Chordata; class Actinopteri; order Pleuronectiformes; family Pleuronectidae; genus Pleuronectes; species Pleuronectes platessa. The sequence continues at coordinate 20,616,906 of NC_070637.1, forward strand.
TATCTAAGATGGTAATCCATCAATGCCTAGGCTCCAGTATGAAGACGCTGGATGCGAGCAGCCCCGTTTACGCACGTTTTACGCACGATGAGTGCGAGACACCTGCTGCAAAGAGCCGCTTATTTGCATGATAAACGTGTCGTTTTCACGCACTGTGAATACAAACTGATGCCGCCTGTTGATCCCGCACCTGAGAGGGTCAGGGCCCACTCACCGGGGACGACACCTGGAGACATCCCCCGGGTTGTGCAGCCGGGCTGGGCGGGTTTGGACCCATGTAAAGGTTTGGTGAGAAAAACCGTGACCTGCTCATTTAAAGACAAACTCCCCCCCAGTGAGAATAAATCAGTGACTTGTCCAGTGCAGATCTGTTGGGTGTAAAGAGGTGGAGGGTTGAAGTGGATTGATTTCAGGTGGTCTCTCTCCTCCATGTTGCTCGGTCACCACGCTGCCGCCGTCTCCTCACCGGCAGTTACGCACTAAAGCATTTTTATAATCAGACGTTATTGTTCGCCGCCTCCTTGTGGGAGATGCGCCCGTGTTCATTTTTTAAAAGGGCAAATCAGCCATAATTCAGTTTATAAACTGCGGCGCGCGGGGGAGAACTGCCTGGATGAATATTCATTAGAGTCCGCCCGAACTGCCACGCTCGTGATTCATTAGGCATATGTAAATATCACTCACTTTAATTGCCCCTAAACTGACTCAACATAATGTTGTCATTAGCAAATTATTACTTATTTGTGGTACTAATGGTACGGTATGGCACACATTGCTGCAGCGCCACATATATGATTGCAATTACAGCACTTTTTATTCACAGGGTGGCTGCGTGATCGATCTGCAGTGTGTGTGTGTGTCTGTTTGTGTGTGTGTGTGTTGAGTCCAGGCTTACATAAACAATTTAGTGTGTTTTACTTTGTCTATTTACTGGGAATAATCTGTGTGTGTGTGTGTGTGTGTGTGTGTGTGTATGTGTGTGTGTCTGTGTTATAATTCCACAGGTTTAATACAGTTAAGTCTTTTATTACTATGTTGTACTTTTAGATACTGCATACTGGTTTTAATTGATGTTTTACTTTTGATGTATTGTTGCTTATAAGTGTTTGTGTCTCCTAATCTGATTTGAAAACTTTTGCTTATGCATGTGTTTTTATGATATATATTTGTAAGGTGTCCGTTGTAAAATAGGATTATTATTCCTACTATTAATTCTAAAGATTGACTTTATTATAGAAATGCTGTTGAGCTTTTGCCACAAGAAACACTAACCATCCTGCTGGATAAACAAAATTAAAAGTCATTTTATATATTTTCATATATAATTGTGTGTAAAACTAAAGAAGCCAATTAAAGTTCGTCTCGACTCTATGCACAACTGTCCATTAATGACTTCTAATCACTGTCTGTATTTAAATTATTCACACACTTATGTTCAGATGAAGTCTTTTCAAAGTGCAGCTCAATTAATTTTAACTGGAACCTGCAGTAAAAACAACTCTCGTGAATTAAAGTGACAAACGTTTTAAATGTGTAAAGAAATTAGTTTGGATCTTTTTGTATTTAAAGTTCAATTTGTACCTTATCCTAAAAGTTTTAAGTAGTGATTAGGTAGAGAACATATGGATAAAAAAAATGAAATCCAGAGTTTTTTCCCCCTATATGAATTAGGTATTTCATTCCGATATTGCTGATCTGAATTAGTCATATTTAAATATTTATCTTTAAGGATGAAGACATTCCTGAGTTTCATGTAAAGAAACTCTCCAGGGATTCATTATAATTGTGTGGATTTACAGATCAGGATTTATTTATAAGAACGTTTAGCTTCAGAAATCCAAGCCCTGCATCAGATTCCTGACATTTACCTAAATCCTCCGGCTCTAAACTCCTTCATGACTCACACTGAAACCAGAGTCTCATTTTTCAAAGTAAACTATTGTTCTTTCCTTTTCTTTTTTCCCCCCAAATCCCCCCAAACCCCCCCCCCCCCCCCCCCCCCCCGCTCTTCTCAGGCTGCACAACACGACTCGGGTGTTGGAGATGTTTTATAGAGGCAGCAGCAGTTTGAAACAACAACCATGACAGAACAGGCCCACAAAACAGAGGGAGAGAAAGAAGGGGAGGCAGAGACAAATAATGGTGTGTGTGTGTGTGTGTGTGTGTGCGCATCTGTGAGAGAGAGAGAGAGAGAGTGTGAGGGAGCTAATAAACTAATGTGATGGATGATCTCCTTTCTCCCAGAGGGACCAGCACCATGTAAATTGGCCCACACAATGCATTATGGATAAGGCAGTTGAGATTATAGCTTGTTAATGTGTCCTCCCTCTCCCCTCCCTCCATTCCCCCCACCCCCTCTCTCCTTGCATCTTTTCTCTCTCTCTCTCTCTCTCTCTCTCTCTCTCTCCATCCCTCTGCTTCGGCTCAGGCGGTGACATGGTCACCTCATTGTCGGGGCCTACGGGTCTTTTAGGTGTAGATGGAGAGGGAGAGGAGCAGTCGCCTGCTGCAGTGATCTGCCAGGTTTAGGGTGTATGTGTGTGTGGTGTGTGTGTGTCTGTGTGTGTACTCATCTTCCTCAGATTGTGGGGACAAAATGTTTGTCACACACTCACATTATCAGGACTCAGCTTCCATTTGGGGACAAACGTTAGTTTTTTGGTAACAGTCCTGTCATCAGTTAGATTCATACGGTGATCGTGTGTTTGTGCATGTGTGTGTGTAGTTGTACTTATAAATGTGTGAGGACCATTTTGAGCATAGAATTTACGGAGTGAGGACGTTTCTGGAAAGTGAGGACATTTTGTCCGGTCCTCACTTTCCAGAAGATTTAGTTTGAGGTTAGGGTTAGAGTTAGGGTTAGGGTTAGGCATTTAGTAGTGATGGTTAAGGTTAGGGTAAGGAAGGGGCTGGCAATTGCATTATGGCAATGAGTGTCCTCACTCAGATAAAATCTGTGTGTGTGGGGACCTAAATCTGTTACCAGCTCATATTATGGTGACTTGTTTTCCTTGTGGAGACAAAAACCAAGTCCCCATAACGTAAATCATTACATTTTTAAGTGGAGGCATGTATCCAGGTCAGGGTTAGGGTGGACCCAGTGCCACGGGGCACACAGGGACGGGTTAGGGTCAGACAAGTTGGTTAAGGTTAGAGTAGGTCTCCAGGAAATCAATACAAGTCACTGTAATGTCCTCTGAAGTCATGTTTTTCGGGTTGGAAGCAGGTGACGGGTTCAGTGAAGAGTTGGCTTTTTGTTCTAATGGTTGAACTTAGGATACAGGGTGTCCTCACAAAGCTAGAAGTATCAGCATGTGTGTGTGTGTATGTGTGACACAGAGCCAGGCAGCCGGCAGAGACGGTCCGTCGGCAGGGGCCAGGGCTGTGGACATATGTCTCCTCCCTCCCTCAACCACCCGATACCCCCCCCACGTCAGTCTTCCTAAGAGGATGCCAACCCCCCCGAAAACCTCCCTCCCTCCACCTTGCAGGCCTTTCCAGGGACCTGTCGGGCCATCTGTTGCAGCAGGACCAGAGGAGCTGGTGTAGAGGCAATGCTACTGCAGCATGGCTATGTGGCTGGCCTGGTGTGTGTTCGTGTATGCGTGTGTGTGTGTGTCTGTGTGTGTGTGTGTGTGTGCGAGGGAGACAGAGCTGTGTTGGTTGCACGGAGTGTGTCCCTGGGCAGAAGATCCCTCTAAACAAAGCTGAACTTTGTATTTCGGGGGATTTTCAACATTTCAGTTTGGTCGTGATGCTGTTAAAAAACAAGTCTTTGCCATGAAAACAGCTCCTTATTTCCTTTATCTACTTATTGCTGAATGTACAAGCAACTAGAGGGGGACTCAGAGAGCAGACACCTCCCCCAACGTCCAATAGTCCACTCTGATATCAAATTTAAATTCATAGGATTCAGAATTAAGAGGTGAACTGCTGTGGACAATGACGTCATGTAAAACGTGTGGAATATGAACTCATCGTCTGGCGAACATCGTTAGGTCCTTTTAGTCGTCTAATAAAAACAGAGTCCAAGGGCCTCGAGGAAAAATGGCAGAATGATCCCAGCGAGAGCTCGACACCTGCACACACTCAGCTCACCAGAACAGCTGCTGTGATTCACTGGGATGTCTGTTCTGCATTTTAGAGACCGGCTCAGTGAGACCTCAGTTATCCACAGTATACAGGAACATGCTAATCTTGCCATTAATCAGATTCGGTTAATTCCCAGACCTTTGAATTGTTAATTGCTTTATTTAGAAATAAGATAAATTGATCAAGAACACCACAAATGATTCCCTGATAACATAATGAAAAGGTTCTGTCTCGCAATGTCAGTGAACGTGATAAAAGAAGATCATGGACCTGCCCATTTGTCTGAATTCATAACCGAGAGTGAATGGATTCTTCCTACTTCTACGTCTCAACCATCCATCCAAGTTTTGTGTAAATATACGCTTTTGTGTAATCTTGCTAACAAACAAACCAACAAACAAACAGACAGGGGCCTCCTTTGTGTTGGTTGTTATTATGGTTGTTATTATGGTTGTTATTATGTTAATCACTGATTTATCTGTGATTAATGTTTCCTTTGACCGAATGTGTAAAATCCAAACACATTCAATTCCTCTCGATGTAAAAGAGCCGACAAATCAACATGTACCAGCAACTTGACTATTTAATCAACAATACATTTTCTACCAATAAATGAATCAGCTAATTGTTGACGTCAGAGTAGAGTCTCATTGTAATAAGGCGGGTAACGCTCATGTTCCCAGCTACTTACAATCTATTCGGGCAATCTAATGTGTATGTGTGTGTGTGTGTGTGTGTGTGTGTGTGTGTGTGTGTGTGTGCCTGGACCCTCCGCCGCTGTGTGCGTGGGTGGTTGCCTCCACCCATTACAACGGGTCATCTCTCCCTCATGGAGAGTTTTCACGGCTGTGGAGCGGATTAGCAGGGAGACAGTCGGAGCGAGAGCAGGAGAGAGAGGAGGAGAGATTACCGGGCAGGGAGGAAGGAGGGAGCGAGAGAATGACAAAAAGAGAGAATTAGCATCTACACTCCAGCATTTGTTGGTGGTGTGTAGCTGACACTCATCCGGAGTGCGCGGGTGTACAGTGACTACAAGTGAAGGAACAAGTGAAGGAGGGCATCTCACGAGTGGCCTGTTAACAGAGGCCTGAGGAGAAGAGGTCTAAAGGGACAGGGAGGACGATGTTGGGTCAAAGGGAGACAACATCAACACAACTATAATTACACAAGAAACACAATAGAGAATACGAATGTTTTCTAATCTTTTCTAAACTTCTAGTTAATTCCGCACAATTTCGACCGAAACCTGTGAATAATGTTCTTTTAAAACATCTATCGACCATGTTTAGTTTGACTCAAGGTCCAAAACTAAAGGAAAACAATACGTTTTATCATACTTTTATCATAATACCAATTTCACCTTTTTTAACTTTTTTCTGACATTATCGGTGACTTTTTAATTCAACAACCAAAATTAAGCTGCAGGTGAATTATTTGCTGAGATGATAACTTAATTATCCATATTGCTGAAATTTTGTTTGTTTGCTGATTGGTTAATTGGTTGGTGGGTTGGTTGTTTAGTTTGCTGGTTAGTAGGTTGGTTATTTCTATGGTTGGTCGGATGGTTAGATGGCTGATTCTTTGATTGGTTGATTGGTTGGTTGTTAGTTGGCTGACTGTTTGATTAGTTGTTTTGTTGGTATGTTGGTAGGTTGGTTGGTTTGTTGATTGGTCGATTGTTTGATTGGTTGGTTGTTTGATTGTTTGATTGTTTGATTGGTTGGTAGGTTGGTTGTTTGATTGTTTGATTGGTTGGTAGGTTGGTTGTTTGATTGTTTGATTGGTTGGTAGGTTGGTTGGTTGATTGTTTGATTGTCGGCTTTTGTTTTGTGCAATTGTAGAATTGATGATGTCTCAGTATCACACTGAACTGCCTTAGCTGGGTGGAAGTTTCAGTGAATTAACTCATAGTCACATCGTTTTCTTCATTGTGGAGTACGTTGTCTTTGTAACTTGTTGTTGTAGTTGCACGAGTACATTGTGTTCATTATATAGATGACATTTAAGTTGTGTCTTCCTGTAAAGTTAAACACCTGTCAACCTGCCACATCACACACTGTAAACAAACAGGTGACAAAAGCAAGCGTCTCAAAGTGTCATTGTGTTTCCTCTCGTATTCATAACGTATTACTGCTCCAGCGGTCGGAGACGGTGTAACGAGAATATACGACTTTCTTTATGAACCGTTTACTTCAGCGTTCAGTGGCTTTGTGAATGGAGCCTGAAGGTGATTAGGACTTTAAGTGAACCAAACATTAAACGAGACAAACTTTCTCATTTACAATTAGAGTTTGAACTATGGTCTTAACTGCTGCCTCTCTCTCTCGGCCCCGCTCTCATTTTCTCTCTCTGTCTCTCTCTTGCACACACACACACACACACACACACAAACAAGAAGCACCGGCCGCCAGTTGGTCTTAAAGAGGCGAATTCCTCTGCAGCGTTTTCTCGAACATCGTAAAGCGTCTGCCGTTAAAGCAATGTTTTTTCAATCCGTCTGCTCTCCCTGACACTTCCAGATAATGTTGGCGTTCGGCTGATTTGGGGGAATTTGCACGCCATATGCTGCTGTGTCAAACACCTACGTTTAAGCAGGCTCCGGCTCTGCATTCCCTAATAGCTGCATCATTGGCGCTTGTTTATCTAATGCGCCTGTTAATGTTATTTATTGTGAGTTTGCCCGCTACCCAGTTCCTCCATGCATGCTAAGGAGACAGACATAAGATATGCAAATGCTAACGTCGGCCCAACTTCACGGCAGTAAAACAAAGCATTTGCATTTGATGTAGCACATAATAAAGCGGTTATTAGCATTTTAAATGCGTCAAACAAACTTGAAAAATGTGGCCTGTGCTGGTGTGGTGTTTTATATTGCTGCATGCAGAGCACAAACACACACATACACGCGCCACACGTGCATTCACACACGTTCAGGAGAGGGTGTGCACGAGCAGACACATAAATATGAGGCTTCTGCACACGGAGGCAAACTGATGTCACAAGGCCCAGAGTCACAGGACAGATGATGTGTTTGATGAAGTTGTTTCTTCACTCACTCCGTCTCTTTCTCTCTCTCTCTCTCTCTCTCTCTCTCTCTCTCTCTCTCGCACGCCCATAAACTTTCTCTCAGAGCAGTGGAATATGCAGATGATTCATTTCAGCGACGATCAATCCTTCCAGCCGCAGAGACAAAGCTCTGGTCTCAGCTTTGAGAAGAAGAATGTGAGTTAACAGTGACTGCGCTGCTGTCTCTGGGCCACAGGGCCTGGACCACCACATTGTTGAAAGGCGAGTACGTGAGCGCAGCAAAGAAATGAATCGATGCAACAATGACAGAGACACAAACATGAACAGTACAAGCAACACAATAATGGTAAGTATGGCAGGTATCAGTGAGTTCCATGAGACGTGTTCAGACATGAACCCTGGAGCTTGTGTGTTCCACATATGACGAACACAGCAGGACGTGGTCCAGGTCAGACGTGTACACAACAACAGGAACATTTCCCGAACATTCAATCTCAGCATCGCAGTTTATCGGAAAATGTTTAAAATGTTGTCGTCTTGTCACATTTTTTGTCTTCTACGTGTATGGCACTTCTTCTTCATCCTGAGATATTTGTATTCTTCCAGTTTCTGGTCCGCCGGATGTTAGATCCGTCAATACTCACCCACATGCAAACCTTTCCTGTTGTATTCACACGTGGGCTCATTTTTTCTCACACATTTTCTGAATATGCTACCAGGGGACCGGCAGGAAAAGCTCAGGAAAAAGGACAAACCAAATTTCAGGAAAATGTCTGTTTTTCCGTGCATGTCTGAAAGCCGCTTTATGAAATCCATAATTTGTATGAAGACAGAGTTATTGATGGTTTCACCAGATGTTTATCTAAATGAATCATCTTCCTTATGTTAGTGTGATTAAGTAGATTGAATTGTTTTCTTATGTTGATCTTAAAGTTTGTAAAAAATTGCACTATATTTGAATAGTAATGTACTTTACTATGCCTGGTTCTTTTTTTCCCTCCCTTCTCTTCTCTTCTCTTATCTTCTCTTCTCTTCTCTTCTCTTCACTTCTCTTCTCTTCTCTTCTCTTCACTTCTCTTCACTTCTCTTCTCAGGAGGAGAGCAGTCTGAATTGGTTTTTCATTAGCACTTAATGATGTGGTAATCTCTCTAACAGGCCTCATTCTCTGCAGCCTCAAATGCACTAATGAAGTGTGTGTGTACTTTTCTGTGTGTGTCTGCAGTTCCACCATCTTACAGTGATACTGGTTTGTATGACGGTGCTGTGGATGTGCATGGTTACAACCCAGAGTGTGTGATTATCGTGTTACATTGAGATTTAGATGGATAGTCACTTGTCAGTGTCACACACCCACCCATACACACACAGACACACACACACAAGCGTGCATGTGCCTGACCTGATCCAAACGTACACCTTACCCCTCACACACCCTCACCCCACCACTCTACAGCAGCCTAAATCCGACATGTTAATCTCTCTCCCTCGCTCCCTCTTTCTCTCAAACACACAAACATACTTGCTTTCATTCGCTGCTTGCAGAGACCCCAGCTTCATTTTCTGGGCATGTGCACCCATTGCGAGGGGGAGAAGCGGACACAAAGTGACACAGGGAGCAGAATGGGGAGGCGAGTCTGGAGCTGCGGCCTGAAAGGAGGCGATGGGAGGTGTCCGATTGTCCTGCGCTGAAAGGGACAGTTAAAAGGAGAACCTTGTTGCAAAAGCTGGTGGGCCGGGCTGGAGGCTGGTTAAGTGCTGGTGGTATGTGTAACTGTGTGTGTGTGTGTCTGTGTGTGTGTGTGTCTTTGTGTGCCTGTGTCTGTGTGAGTCTAATGAGGAGGAGGAGGATGACTGATGACCGAGGTGAAGATGATACTGGATGTGATGATAGTAAAGGTTAAAGCAAAAGTATGGTTATGAGAAGTTTGATGTGGCTCTAAGATCTGTCTGTTAAATGTAAAAGGGCACCCAGCAGTCATTTAGCTTAGCTTAGCATAAAAACAGGAAATAAGGAAATTACTGACATGTCTTTGTCTGAAAGTAACAAAATCTTTCAACTTCAAAAAACAAGTCTCATATAGTTTGTTAAAACTGTTTTATACCAAAGTAATGTATTGATGGGACAGAGTGTGAAATAGGGAGAGTGACAAATGATTTGAGATAAAGTGATGTTTTGGTGTGAGATCTGACCCTAAAACTTGATTTGAGATCACTTGCAATCATAAAACAAGAATTCAAAATAAATTGTGATTTTTTCCCACATCAGTAAATATCCCTCTTCTTAGAAAAACAATCAGGAGAATTGCACCTTGTTCATCGGGATGAAAAATGCACGACAGAAAAACTTCATTGCTTCTGTTTGATGGAACTCATCATCAACATGCTCCAGAAAGCTTTGAGCTGCCAAATCTAATGTGATTGTGTTCAGACAGAGAGAAATGAGAACATGAAGGTATGTTTCTTCATTACTGAAATGTTAATTTGACTTGTTTTGGGCTAATTAACGCCAATGTCTTACAAGAATAAAACAGCCCCACAAATATTAATTAGGACCTCAATATTCATGTTGGCAGAGATGGCTGTGGGGTCTGTAATTAACGAGCTCTTAATCGTTTGATCGTCTCCTTAATTAAAGGCTTGCTGTAATTTGAAGGTTTGTTTACTTTTCTCCAAACAAGAATGAGAGAGACAGAAACCTTATTGATATAGAATCCACAAAAAGTCAAATAAGAAGGAAAGAATCAGGCTTTTTAAAAGTTACAAAAAATTACTAAGAGGTGCAGCGAATCGTTTACTCTTTTAAATGTTTCACTTATATTAAAAAGACTAATCTCGGAAATACTTTTGATGGAAGCCGGAGGGTTTTTACTCGACTTCCATCTGCCTTTCTCTTTTCAAAACCTCTTTTTTGTGAAACTTCAATCTGCAGCTTGATGATTTATTTGAAGCTGGATAAAAGGAAACAGATCAACAGTAACGCTGTCATTTGGTTTAATTTACAGCACCTTGTGCTCCGGCAAAACTTTCTGGAATTTATTCTTTCAGTGTAATACAACTTTAACATCAAGTAGACACATTAAAAACCCATTTTCAATCATTTCCAAATCATTTAAAATTGAAAAGTTTTCATTTTTGGTTGATTTGGACATGATCTGACCTTCTACCTGCCAGTGCCCCTAGAAAAAAACTCATGTGGAGATGAACCTGTGTGAGAAGAAGAAAAGATGTTGTCCGCAGAATTCACTATGAGCAAGTTGGCGGATTGATGACACTTCTATTATGCGACAAATGCAAAAGTGGGAAAACTAAAAAGTCAACAGGATGTAAAAGAGGAACCATACATGAAGAAGACTCTGAAGAAGATGTCAACTTGGAAAAATAAAGAGATTTTGAGAGGTTTTGGTGATATGGGCGGACACTGGTGCTGAGGTGCTGCTGCTTAAACATCACATTTTTCCTCAGAGGAGTTCACACTAATAACCGGTTGTGATTGAGTCTGACCGTCATGTGAAAAGTTCATAATATAAATTCTGTTTTGGCCTTAACATACCATTTCTCTGTCTGCTTCACACATGGACTGACTCAAACCTTATATTCTGCAGATTCCACACGCCAATCATTTCAACCAGTATGCCTGAAGGCAACAGATAATGTTTTTTACACTTTAATGGCTTCGGCTGTGACCTTGACCTTCTGTCTCCCTCTGAGTGTCTATTTATTGTCTCCTGTCAAGCATCCTGATCCTTTCAGCTCAGAGTCGTTCGGCCGACACTGTCTGTGTCAGTGATAGTGAGACAGACCCTGCAGACGACTACTGTCATCACATGCTGCTCCAGGGACGCCTCCATTCACCGTTTACTGCCCCGAGATCATTAGAGGGGATCTGGTGACCCGGCCCACCCAGGAGAGAGACCCAGAGAGGGGACTCTGATTTAAATCTCAGTATGGACGCTTTTAGATCCTGTTATTCGGTAATCCTGACTGAGGGAAAAAATTTAAATATGATTGCTTAGAAACTTTCCAGAGTAAAATATTAACAATTAACAAAAGCCTAGAATACCAGAGCACAAGTGAATTCATATTTTGAAGTAATACATAGTTAAATGAAAGAAGAAAACAAGTCAGAGAACATGTTGTTAACCTCAGTGCTGAAGTTTCAGGAGCTCAGCAGCATCGTAAAACAGCAGAGTAACTTCTACAGGTACATGATTACCTGTTGTCCACTGTGGTCAACCACTTTGAATTGTATAGGTAACTTAAATTCTTTACAACAGTTTGGAATTACAAAGTGTTTGGTTTGGACTCTTAACATTCAGGGTGTGTGTAAGTTGAGTGTGACTTTTCGGCGTTAGTCCGGTTCCTCATTGGCCCCTGGGTGAACTTTTTATGATGCTACTGTCTGGGACAGTGAATTTTATTGGCCAATCGTGCATCAATATTAAGTCTTAATATCTGTTACTCAACAAGTTTCCAAAGTTGTAGGCTAGTTCACTTTGTGATGTGATAATAAACTAATGTAGTTTTGGTTTAGAGACCTTGTTTCCCAAACAACCGCTCAAGAAAATCTCCATTTCCCTGTATAACCAAGCATAAAGCAAATTCACAGTGTTTACCTGGACCAATCGGCCCTCAGAGCGTATACCTCCACCAATCCTACACTAGATCACCTGTGGATCTTATGGCAGAAAAATAAAAGAAAGAAGGAAGTGGTCGGATAAATGATTCATTTTAAAGAAGTAGAAAAAAAAGATTCCTGAAAAATATTAAATCAAAATGCAGACACCATTCTTCCAGCAAGTTTTTGCGTAACCCTGCAAACAAATGAAACATTAAACAATTAATATTAACATCCTTGTCAGAATAAATCTTGCTCAAATATGAGTCTCTAAAGACTAAAAGTAGGTGTTTTAGAGTTATTTAAAATACTAAGGACCAAATCATCTACTAACAATAATTTCCGCACATGGGGGTTGTTCTGACCTGATGTTACAATACTTTATATGACTGCTGGATCATTTACGCAAACCAAAAATATGTTTATTTTGACCCTTTGTTCAAAACAACAAGCTCAAGTTTCAACTTAACACTGTCTAAAATTCCTTGTTGTACAAAACAAATGTGAACATCAATCACTGGATCAATTCCCTTCCCATTTTTAGTGTGTAACTGTTCTTTTGCTGCCCAGGAAAAAAGAAAAGCATCCGAGAGGGCTACTTAAGATAAAGAAGAGGTGGTGGCAAGAGAAGAAGCAAGCGGAGCCAGGAACTGGAGAGAAGAAGGGTTAGAGAGAGCGAGAGAGCGAGAGAGCAGGAGAGAGGGTGAGAGATAAAAAAAAGATACGAACAGAGGAATGAAAGGAGAGCGGAGAGCTTACGCAGTGAAAAGAGCACATTAGGGGCGACCTGCTGCGACAGTAGTGTGAGGAACGGTGAATAACTGCCTCCATTTAGACCAGTGTCCTGGTGGTGTGAAGCCAGGGGCCTCCGATGGACACACACACACACACACACACACACACACGCTGAAAAACACCAAAATACATAAATAAAGCAAAAGAACACACACACAAACGCACAATTTGATGCCTGACACACACTCATGCTCTCTCACACACACACACACACACACACACACACTTACTCATGCTCTCACACACACACCTCCTCTGAGCTCTCCTCTGTCCCTCTCATTCACACATTTCTCCACATTGGCCGGATTAGGAACACTTTCTCTTGGGTGTGCGAGGCTGCCCCGCACACAAAGAAACACTTGGGGACAGGATTAGTAGGCTTACAGCGGATTCACATATGTCCAGTTCAAGCAATTGGTATTCAAAGCTTTACACTTTCAAATGCCACCAAGAGAGAGCAAAGCCGACCAGCGCTTTCCTTTGCATTGGCAGCACCTTTATGAGAAGGGCTCTTTTGCTGAGCCAACAATGAGGCCGTGAATACACATTTTTACTGTTCTACCAGGGGGATCTCATTGGAGGAGGATGGAGCACCGAGCAGAGTCGGAGACAGACTTTATTATCCAGGTTTGAAGTGCTGGCTGGCCGGAGGGCTGGATGGAGAGCTGGGTAGGTGGGTGGGTGTACCGACGGACGGGTGGAGCGTCGGACAGACAGATGGATGGATGGAGGGATGCCGAGGTGGCGGTCAAAGGAAGAGTGCTTCAGCTACTTCCACATGTTATTGTTGGAGGCCCGTTCCTCCACTCCACCTCCACAAAACAGATCTGGAGGAGACTCTTCAGAGTGGAGAGAGCGCTCTCAGCAGCTCAATATACACAATACTGACTCAATTTAGTGTCTCAACTTATAGAGGCCGGACTGTTTGACCAAATCATCAATAAAATATGTTTTAATTATGAATAAATGTTTCCGAATTCAATATTTATAAATCTATCCACTCTATCATTTTGAAAATACAGAATATAGGTCTACTTTAATTTTTATACTTTACAATTATCTTGAAATGACCTATTGACAGTAGGGTATTTTGAATTGTATATACATGTGTGTTTGTCAATTTTTTATAAAATCGTCATTAGAATTTTGATGTTATGAATCTTATTATTAAGGTATAATAATAATACAAATTATAATAATTATAACAATAAAAATAATAATGTATTCCTATTTTATTTTATACTAATATATAAATAGTGTTAAAACGTACGATTTTTTTTAATAATCATGATAACAATAATAATCCCCTCATTATCAAGTGATGTGAAGTTTTACAAGGGTCGAGACATGAGGTATCTGGGTAAACTCCGACTCCCACACGCTGCCATATGGCCAGCAGAGTGCCGAGAGCCGGCGCGGGCATGGTACCTCTGTCCCAGCGGAGGCCCCGAGCCCCCGCTGCAGCAGGAGCCGCTGAATGGGAAAGTAATTTCCCTTCATTCCTCCTCATCCCCTCAGGCAACCACCGGCCGAACCGCCGCTGGTGACAGGCTGGACCGTCCGAGACAAAGAGCTGCAGATCAATATGTTCTCTACGTGTGCGAGCAGAACAAGTTCAACATTTAAAATCATGGTTTATATAATTGATTGTGTGCGTAAAATTCGCAGTGCGCATGCAGGTCACTGAAACGCACAACGTGGAGTGTTGGGGATTGCTTCTGCAAAATGAAAAACGGCGGCAAATTGTGCGAGACAACTTCTTCTACCAAGTGGAAGAGAAGAGGAGAGGAGAGGAGAGGATAGAAGAGACGAGAAGAGAAGAGAAGAGAAGGGAAGAGAGGCTGTTGAAGTTGCATAGTGGTGCATTCGATAATCTTTATCCATGTGAAATCAAAACATGGTATTAAAAATAAAACGTTATTATAATAGATTCTGTGCCTAAAAGTTGCAATGCGCACGCAGGTCACAAAACCTCTCAGCAGACAAGACAGTTTTTCGCTTGATTTTGAAATTAAATAGAAAACTGTAGGAGACTAGAAAATATTTGTACAAACTGTGGGAATTTTTGAAAATTGAGATGAACGAAGGGATCTGGGGGGAAAAATACAAGTTTGTCCAAAGAAGAGGAAGACGAGGAGAGAAAAGAGGATGAGAGAAGAGGAGAGGAGAGAAGAGAGGAGGAGAGAAGAGAGGAGAAGATGAGAAGATGAGAAGCTGTGCCCCCCGACAGAGTCCTGACAATGGCAGTGAATGGTTGCGCACCGCAGTCACCGGGACAGTCAAAGCAAACCGCCCCCTTTCAAGCGGGCACGTCATCCTCCTAACCAGGCGTTATGAATAGGAAAGGCGCTTTTGTGTGGCCGCACGTATAAATAGCCTCTATCAGTGTCCTCCTCACCGCAGAGATACAGACGCACAGAGGGAGAGAGACGCAGAGAAGTTGTCTCTCCTGTGATAGCACGGACAGAAGCGTGGCACCGACGGGATACGGACAACACCAGGTGACCAGAAGACCCCAGAAAGAGAGAGAGTTAAGGAGAGAGTGAAAGAGGACGAGAGAAGGAGAGCGAGGGAGAGAGAGGGAGGAAGCCTGCAGCGACCTCCTACCCAGCAACCTAGGAAGATAACCCATAAAATGCATTCGGACTCCAGTCCCAGCAGCAGAGCCTCTTCCCCGGACATGGACCGCATGTTCCTGCGAGAACTACACCCACTCCACCACCTGCACCACCACCACGTCGGCTCCTCAGTGTCCTCCTCCACGCAGAAGATCTCCGAGCACCTGCGCTCCGTAGACCCCAACTCAGTGTCCGTGGAGAGCAGCAGCAGTAGCAGCAGCAGCAGCAGCAGCAGCAGCAGCAACAAGTACAAGTTGAAGAAGCCAGCCAGCGAGGAGGAGATGTTCGAGCTGCGGCTCAAGATCAACGGCCGGGAGCGCAAGCGCATGCACGACCTCAACCTGGCCATGGACGGCCTGCGGGAGGTGATGCCCTACGCGCACGGGCCCTCGGTGCGGAAGTTGTCCAAGATCGCCACGCTGCTTCTCGCCAGGAACTACATCCTGATGCTCAACAGCTCCCTGGACGAGATGAAGCGGCTGGTGGGGGAGATTTACGGCGGGCAGCACTCGGCCTTCCACTGCGGCACTGGGCCCGGTGGACACTCCGGGGGCCCGGCCGCTGCAGCCGCCGCCGCTGCCGCCGCCGCCGCCGCGCACCATGTGCACCCTCTCCTCGGGGGCGCGCTGTCTTCCTCCGGGTCCTCCTCTCTGTCGGGCGGGCTCCCGGGGCTCACGTCCATCCGTGCGCCACACGCCCTGATGAAGGGCGGCCCGGCTGCGCCCCCGGCCCTGCAGCTGGGCCCCGGCTTCCAGCACTGGGCCGGGCTGCCGTGTCCCTGCACCATCTGCCAGGTGCCCCCTCCCACACACATCCCCATCACCTCCACTGCCCTCACGAGACTCACGGGGGAGGGAAAGGACGGGATGAAATGAGGCGGGGTGTGTGACGCACAGGCTGCCGGTGTTTGTAAATAGAGAATCAGGGCATGATGGGGTCTGGCCCCACTGCTGCATGCTGTTGTGTAAAGTCTGTTTTCTTGTTTGGCGTATGAGAAAGAATGTTATTTTCTACCTTGTAACAAGGACCCATGTAAAGACTGATGGTTTTGCCAGCTTGAGGTAAAAAGAAAAAGTTGTGTGTCATGCACCGAGCTGCCACGACCCTCCTGTGTGTGTCTCACAGAACAATGTGAAAGTGACGGAGGCTGCATGAACATGTGGATTTGTTTTATATTTCTTTGTATCAGGCGTCATTTTGTGAAAACGAAGAAAACTCTCTGTGCCTTGTACCAAGGATTTTAAACTTGAGTTCTCCATGAAAAAATAATGACACTTATGTGATTCTGCCACAATTTGTTTAAAAAAATCTAAGTTTTAGATTCATCTGTTATTGTTTTTTGTCATCATGTGATTTACAGTTTTTTCCATTCGATCTGTTTTTCATTTTGCATGCTCGTCCCAGCATGGTTGTTTTTTGCTGAACTGAATTTGTTATGCCCAGAGACCCAGTGTCTTTATTTTTGTACATTGTTGATGATGAACTGATGAAATATTTATTATCGCCCAGCGTCCCTGGATGAAGTTTCAATAAAACTGAAATTATCGATCATATCCACTGTCCCTTCTTTGCTCTTGGATCATTAAAAACTGTATTCAATCTGCTCTACACTTCTTCAAGTCTAGTTTGGAATCTCACTTAGACTATTAATTATTACAGGCTACCATTTATTTACTAATTTTTACATGGGTGTACATTGATAGTTTGTATTCCCACAATATAAACTAAATATATTTTCAGATTAAAGTAAATTCATCCCTCTAGATCGGTTCCTTTTATTAGTACGTACATATTTCTCTCTCGTAAATATATTCTATATATTTAAATCTATATTTTAAAATACGTTTTGGAGTAATACTTCAAACTCAAGCACGGCCTTGATGTGTTAGCAGACTTCACATAATTCCTCTTGTCACTTATTTGCCCTATTTCTTATTAGAAATAAACGAAAACAATAACATAAAAAGACCAACAGTGCAATTTATTATGAAATATGAAATAGGTTGAATATATTGATCATAGAAAAAAACATGTGATGGGAAGAACATTTTCTACCGTAAATTGAATTATCTAATTCCTTGAAGGCATTATTATTACTTCTGTGTTATAGGCTATTATGAGAATATAAGAGTACAGCAGCACTCTAAAGAAATTAATATAATTTAAACCCAAATCTTAAATAACTGAGAAAAGCCTGAAGCTATTGGTCAATTTTCTGCAACTAGCATGCTGATGTACTTATATACTCATATAGTCTCATACAGATATTATTTATCATGTTTGTTTATAGACTATATGGGTTTATATGAATAAAGCATCATTTTCGTAAAGAAAAATAATTGAGAAAAGCATGAAGCTATAGGTCAAGTTCCTATAATATATAACATATATACTATATGATAAATTATTATTATGTGTGTGTTTATAGACTGTATGGGGATATATAAGTGTATAGCAGCACTTCAGTGATTGAAATTAATATAATGTAAATAACAAATTAAAATAATTGAGGATAGGCTACAGTCCTATATATATATACACACATAAGTTGATTTTCTGCAGCTGCAAACCTATTTACCACTTTAAGACAATTTCAAACGGACATTATATTATACATATTTGTTATTATATGAGCTGGATTCTACATTCTTCTCCTTATTTGCACCAACAGGTTCGATGCTGCACGAGCAGATGACGAGTTACAGACGTGGTCAGAAAAGCATTTATTCAACATTTCCGAGCAGGCCGAGCGTCATGTTAAGAAACCAGGCATAGACGAGGATGAAATGAGGGGCTGCTGCAGATTTAATGGAGCCCGGTTGAATTGTTCCCCGGAAAGAGAAAGTGATCCGCTTTGGGGGCGCGCAGAACAGTTTGTCCGCCGCGTCCCTCGGGTGTTTCCCCGTCTCATCTCTGCAGCGACAGAATGTATGTTTGTGCAGATTACAAGTTAATTGTTCATGGGGGACCGAGAGGAGAAAATCACATCACAGAGAGGCGTCGGGATTACAGGCTCCTAAATGCAGAAGATTATACATTCAGACCCCCCCCCACACCAACAGCACCCCTCCCAGGCCCTCGCCACATGCAAATGAGTGCACGGATTAAAATCAAATAGAGAAAAGACAGAAAGAGAAAAAAGCAGGAGAAGCCTCTTTTGTAACTTATTCCGAGGGAGGAAAAACACAAGTTCTGTGGTAAAAGTTTAGAAACGAGTGAAAAGAGTTCATTTCGCATTTCTTCTTTTTGTCTTTAGGAATGAGCGCGAGCCTGTCTGTCCCCTCGCAGGCTGCCAGATGGGATGTAAATAGCTGGGTAGCCGCAATGGCCTTTTAACCACACAACACTGAGGAGGATGTTGTCAAGGGAAGCTGGCGGTTTGCGAGTTAATAGTCATGAGTCGGGGTAATTACTTAAGGTTTATTATGCTCTGGTTTCAAAGGAAATGGACTCTTCAATGGGCCGAGAAATACTTCTTAATTCTGGCTAATTAGGAGCCGAGCGAAGCAGAGACAACTGCTGCTGCTGCTGCTGCTGGCATCGGGCTCTGCTACATTCATGGAGGGAGATCATTTGTGAGTAGGACACAGAAAAAGAAGGAAAAAAAAACAGTCATGCACATGTAAATAGCACAAACAAGACAAATGCAAATCATGGCAAGTTGCACGATAAAGAGATGAATGTAAATCACTGGCCAGTGCTGGATGTGTGCATCTTGCATTTGGCTCTCACGTGTTGGAGATGATCTTATGGTCACAGGAGCTGGAGAGTAAACATGAGAAAGTTATACATGCAAACATTAAAGAGTTTTTGAGTTTATTTTCATAATAGTATGGCTTAAAATTATCCTCATTAGTGCCTCTATACGTGATAATCCCACTGACTGAGGTACAAATTCTTCCTTTTTATCAAGGCAGGGAAAGAAGTAACACCTAAAAATGCAAAAATATTTGATTTTGCATTATTTCAAGCATATCCTCAGACATATTTTGCTCCTTAAACGTCAGCAACAATCAGCAAAAATCAAAGTAAAATAAATCATGAATTGACTGATGAATAAATGAGCTACATACAACAGTCATTGTGAGAAACTCTGATTGGAAAAGATTTCCTTTAAATATCTTTAAAACAACTACATTTTCATAACTTCTTGTATTTCCTTCATTGTTTATGTATTTATTGAATTATTTATTTTATTATATTATTTTTCTCTTGTTTATATTATACTATTGTCTGTTTGTTTATGCTTACTTCTCTTGTTTGTTTTAGAACTAAAGTTTTTCATATTATCGTCCCTTGTACAGTTAAGTGAGTGGCACCTCCTCGAAAATGAGATGATCTCTCAACTTCTGAGGGAATAATTTTTTTTCTGAAGACGGATGATGTCTTAAGGATTTATCCTCAATACCGAATGCATCATCGAGACCAGGCAGGTGAGCACTTCTATCAAATCTACCGGGTTTGCTGTTGTATTAGCATCACTAGAGCTTAGCTGTCCTTATGGAAAGGAGAATTAGTTACAATGGCCACACACCATTAGTCTTAATGAGGAGCTACAATATTGTGTCTTCTCTATCTGTGTCCAAGAAAGTCCAAACGCCCTCTCGCAGAGTTGATGTCACGCATCTTCCTAACTCAACCTGGAATCCTGTGAATACTGCAATGGAGAAAAGGAGGCTCAGTATAAAACACAGACATGTGGTGGATCTAGTTAATCTCCTTCTGACATTACATCATCATCTAGGGCCCGAAAAATTAGACGGTGCAAACTAGGTGAAAGAGAACAAAACTAAAAGAACAAACTAGACCTAAACAGTAACAACAGAAATATGTAAATCCTTAAGTCCTGTGTATTTTGTGTTGCAGGCTTCTTGGTGATGGCTGAATGGACTCGTGGCCATCGGCTCCTCTTTTCATGAAGCTTGACGAACGACTGCTCCTTTACAGAGCAAACACCTGTTACTGGGAGCCAGTGGAAGTTTGACACCACTTTGTCAACCCCCTCAACACACACACACAGACAGACACACACACACACACACACACACACACACACACACACACACACACACACACACACACACACACACACACACACACACACACACACACACACACACACACACACACACACTCACACACACACACTCACACACTCATTGACTCTAACTCTAACTCTCAACAAGCTGTCAGCCTCATTCTGTGGCCCCCTGTGACTGAGCGGCCTTTTTCCAAAAAGTACAACCACAGTAATCTGCAATTTGTAAAAAGTTGTTTTAATTAAAACACAGTAACAGACGGCTGCCAGCTCCGTCACTGACATGAAGCTTCACAAAGCTGCAAATACAAGGCTCTTTAGTCTGATGTGCACAAACAGTCGCAGCATTGAAGCCTTTTATAACTGCAGAGTTTGCGTAAACATGTCATTTGGCAATCGCAGATGTCGTGTGCTTGTGTGTGTGTGTGTGTGTGTCTGTGTGTGTGTGAAGTGGTCTGCTGGTTTGTTTACTCGCTCGGTCAGTGATCTGCTGCAGGGCCGGTGCCTGAGGGCAGCAATTGAAAATAAATGCTGGTTGAATAAGGGGCAGCGGCCGCATCAGTCGAGCTGCTGCTAGAACAAAAGCAGTTGAGGGGATAAGTTATTGAGCGGGCTGACAGCCTGAACGAGGCTGATTATAACCGCCTGGTCATGCTCTGTGTGTGTGTGTGTGTGTGTGTGTGTGTGTAGTAGTCATAGTCAGTGAAGCAGGTGCAAGGGCCATTCCCTCTCGGAGTCTACCTCTCTTTATCGCTCTCTCTCTTTCTCTGTGTGTGCCCTCAGGGAAGCCTCGGGGCCCTCTGCCCTCCCGTCCTCAGCTGATTCCACAGACTAATGTTTAACCCATGCTGCCAAAACAGAAAGCATATTTCCATCATAAGAGCGCTCTGCCATCGCCATTAGCCACTGGGCTCATTTGCATGTTAATTGTGCAGTTAGAGAGGTGGTGTTGACACTTCCCTTTGTCCACGCCGGGTCGCGGGAAGTGAGAGGATGGGGCCGCAGATCGACGTCCATGTGCGTTATTGTTTCAGGCTGCTTGTATCATCTGTTATTATGAGGCAGTGGCAATGGATGAAGTTAATTTAATCTACAGTTATCCCACAACGCAAGATTCAAATAAAGCTCAGATCTGCAAGAACAAAATAAAGTCACACATCCTAGTTTGTAAAAAATAAGAAAAGTGGTGGAGAATAATGAAGTACACTTACCTCAAGTAAGTTCAAGTCCGAGTTGCCTTACTTGAGTTTTTTAATTCTCTGCCTCGACTCTACTATACAATTTGGAGATAACTATGCCCCCCCCAATATTTTCCTAACCACTGTAGTTTCTTATCTTTGAAGATTTATTGTGAATTACTCACTTCTACTCCACTGCATTCTAGAGGTAAATATTAGACAGACTTGTTATTGCAGCATATCAATTATTAATCCAGTAAAATGATCAGTAAATTAGTATTTTTACAAAAATTTAAAATGTTTGTAAATCTTTCATTGTTATAACTTTAATATTATTGTGGTCAAACAAAACAAGACATTTGAAAACCTCACACTGTGGGCTCTGGTGATTTAAAGTATTTAAGATGAATTATGTGCATTTTAAAATGATTATTATTATTATTCATGAGTAGTACTCTCACGTTTGATACTTTGATGGTAATAATACCGTCAAAATATATTTAATAATATCTTTCTTCAGTGTTATTAATTATGAGCCTGTAAGATAAGGACAAGACAAAACGGACATGCTGTGTTTACACACGTTCAAAACATGCACGACAAAAAACATACATGTGAACAAACACACACACACACTCTTGCTTTGAATTGTCCGTACACAAGCCAATTTTGGTGTGAATTTTGTGCAATAAAGACAGATTCTG
Source organism: Pleuronectes platessa (assembly GCF_947347685.1). Classification (NCBI taxonomy): domain Eukaryota; kingdom Metazoa; phylum Chordata; class Actinopteri; order Pleuronectiformes; family Pleuronectidae; genus Pleuronectes; species Pleuronectes platessa. The sequence continues at coordinate 20,638,974 of NC_070637.1, forward strand.
CCAGACAGTGTGCCCCAGTGTGTGTGTGTGTGTGTGTGTGTGTGTGTCTGTATTTGTCCGTTGTGTGTGTGTCGGCAGTTATATCCTCCTACAGTGACTGACAGATGGCGTTCAGTATTTGGCCGTAAATGTGCTCTCTGAGTGTTTGTCTGTGTGCCAGTCGCCTGCAGTTTGGAGACTCCCTGTGAGAGTCTAACTGTCCTGACACTGCTCAAAACCAACTGTCCTTCATTGTCAACCGTGGATGAACCAGAGTGTGTGTGTGTGTGTGTGTGTGTGTGTGTGTGTGTGTGTGTGTGTGCCTGTTGATATATATATTTATATATACGTATATATGTGTGTGGCTGGCTGTGTGCGGTGGCCTTCTGGAGAGAGTCGAGCAGGCCAGGGGAGCAGATGTTAAAGGGAGAAATATATCTCCCTAACTCTCTGGCCGCCACATGCTTTAAATCTGCCACGAGGAACGGATCCCTCAGCTCGGTGACGCAGGCTAAACAGAGCAGGGAGGCGATAAAGTTTCTTAAATATTGGAGATGGCGAGCGGAGTGTGTGAGCGTGCCAGCCCCGGGCCTGGCACAGTGCTGGGTCACAGTCCCCTCTCAGCAGGAGGAGTCGGGCGACAAAGTGAAACATGGTCGCGAGGAGAGCGAGCCGCGACTGAAGCCAAGAACAGACAACACTGAATAGAGAGATCAGACCACCCGATCCAAAAGTGAAACACGTTTGATTCTATTTCTTGTGTGGAAACAAAATTAAAAAAAAGTTTTGAATGAGAACCAAGTTTTTTTTTTTTTGCTTTGAAGGCAACATGACGTCCTTTAAATGATTTAAGTTGTTGTTTGCCATGACAGCAGACTGACTTCACTTTGCTGTTGTTTGCGGTGAATTCACTTTCACTGTGGTTACATTCAAACTGATGATAAACTGATGATGTGTCCTCAAATAACAGAGAAGGAAAGAGGTGTATTTACTTATATAAGGTCATCCTGCAGTGTAGTAGTATCATACAGTTAAATTCTGTTTAATGAGAAAACAGGCTGATAAATGTCATGACTGTGTTGTGACTCCCCACTGGCACCACCTAGTGGCCGGATGTATCATGTTTTCATGTTGGTCCGTCTCTACGTCACATTCTTGTGAACACGATATCTCTAGAACGCTTTGAGGGAATTTCATGAAACTCGGTATTAACACTCAATTGCACTCAAAGATAAACTGATCAAATTTTGGTGGATTTGACGGATTCATTTGTAAGAATTGGTTGGTCAGAGGTCAAAGGTGAAGGTCACAGTGCCTCATTTAAATAAATAAAAATGTATAAAGACTGAAGCTGCACTTTAAATGGTGGTTTACAATTGTGTGGTATTTCTATTTGAATATGTTATAAACACTTTACAACTGACAACTCATGAAAGATAGATGCGTGTGTTTATTTGTGTTATTAAGGATTAGATGGATGGATTTAAAGTATATATTTGTTTGAATATGCAGGTGTTTGTGCTGCACCACTGGTGACTGGAAACAGTTGACAGTGACAGTTATAACTTCATCTTTCCTTTGAATTCCAAATCGTCTCACATATTAAGCAAAAGGGAGAATTCTGAAGTGATTATTTTCACTGAGCTTTTAAAATCGGGGCCTTGGGGGAGAATCATGAACAGATCTGTTAGCAGCAGTGACAAAACAGACATTACACCCCTCCAACTTGAGGTACGTGGCTTGGCATGAGCCCACGGCTACACCCTGCAGCTACTCTAACCTTTATCATCCCTCGGTTGGCAGCAGAAGTGACGTATATATATTACACCTCTCCGCTCTCCCTAGCTCTGTCCAGATGTCACTTCACTTCCACCGGCCACATTGATCTGAGGGAAACATCTCTGAAACAAAGAAACTCGGCCACCTTTAAGCTTCCTCGGGGGATTCAAACCTTTTCATCGCATTTCCTCAGGTTTGTCTCTGAGCATGTGATCTGGCAGCGCTCTGAAAACCAGGCGTTAGTCCGCTACCCAACCCTTCCGTGAGCTGGCGGTGATGTTAAAGCAGACATTAGCCTCCTCCCTCTGGCCTGGATTCAGCTGGCACGACCGGACCTCATTGATGGCGCTGCCAGGCGGACTCCGTCACAGTTGGTGATTTTGATCAATATCAACGTTAACAACACCCAGACAGCTTGTTGGAGAACAAACAAACATGAAATAATGCGTCAACATGTTCCGACGCTCTGGACGGGGTGGTTAATGGTGGAGAGAGCAAAGACAGAGACAAGCATTTATATCACCTCAGAGAACAGTGTGTGCGTGTGTGTGTGTGTGTGTGTGTGTGTGTGTGTTACATGTATCTCCATACTCTTAATAAAAACCGTCTCACTTTACTTTATGTCACTTCATGTTATTGTCTCTCTGAGGGAAGCTTCACATTTTAGTGTCCATTAAAAACACACCGGGAGACGTTTAATATTATACATGAATGCATAAAATACAAATAAGCTAACACACACAAACAACAAACAACACAGACCCGACACGAAAAACCTAATGATAAACATTTATCTTCACATTTTCGTTCTCAGTTTCTGAAATTTCACCATTTAGCGTCTCTCCAGCATGTTGATTTTTATAAATAAGTTAAAAGATATACCGTCAAAAACAAAGTATTCAACTTAGACATTTTCCCAAGGCTCATCAGTTAAACTATACGTTGACTTAAGTAAATCAAGAAATTCTGTTTAATGAAGTGGATTTAAAGGAACTAGTCTTCTTATTGAAACTGTAAAATTGAGCTGCAGTATTTGAGCCACAGGGGAAAGTAAAGATCGGCTGCATAGCCCTGAAGCTGCATCCCCACTGCTGCACAAAGAGCTGTTCACATGTAGAGACGCTCGACTCTGTACGCAGAACCCGAACTGGAGAATCCGTTTTCGCTGCTGTTGTCGTGAAACGCGCTTTTCTCATGATTGACAACGTCCATTATGTTGATGAGTCCCGGCCGCCGCTGCTACAGAGCGCTGGTCTTATGTTTATTCAATTTTTATTGATGCTCAACGTATTTTGTGTCCAAAATCACAAAACAAGACTTTAGGTTTAACGAAATTATATCCGAACAAATATCTGATCTCCCCATGATGGTCAGTGCTCACCCGCACCAGCGCCTGGCACGTCTCGGTGGCGTGAGATGGAATTACACAAGGAAAACACAGTTCTAATTATATACAGGCATTATCATGGGTGTGAAACCAGAAGTGACAGCAGCAGTGGGCAGCCCGGCACACACACATTCACACACACAAACACACACACACACACACACACGCGCACACACACACACCATCACAAAAAACAATGTCTGTATGGGCCAGAGTCATCATATGGACAAATCACAACTGCTCTGGCTCAGTAATGTCTGGCAGATGTTAACGCTTTGTATTAAATGACTCCCTCGAGACCTCACCCAATCAGAGAGGACGTAGTGATATGCCGGGGGGATGTGTGTGCGTATCTGTGTGTGTGTGTGTGTGTGTGTGTGTGTGTGTGTGTGTGTGTGTGTGTGCATAAGGTAGAAACAGTCCTGAAAATAATATATGTTCCTAAACCTTTATTTGTGTTTCAGATTAGTTAAATTTTCAGCGATGCAAATTAAAGCTATTAAAAATTGTGTCAATAATGTGTGAGAGAGAGAGAGAGAGAGAGAGAGAGAGAGAGAGAGAGAGAGAGAGAGAGAGAGGAACCCTTCTGCCACAGTCATTTCATGCTTGACTACAGGATGACTCGATTTTTATCACAGCAAAGTTCCACACAATGAAACCATCAACTCAAACAAGACTGGAAACGAAGACATTTACAAATCTAGTCTTTCAACATCAAGTATCAGTCTGAATCTTTTTAAAGGGCGTCTAGAAATCTGTATATTTTACATTATTGGTGAGAGGACAAAATAGGCCAGTGTACCCTAGAGTGATCTAACTTCAATATATCGATGTGTGTACTCAGAATCAGTTGTTGCAGCACATTCAGATGGAGTTGACCGATGAAGAGTGACAGCAATGCAACTACGAATTAACAATAAAGCAATAACCAATTAAGAAAATAAAAGGTAGAGAAAATACAATAAAGAAAGGAGTAATGAAGAATCCCATTGAAGGTTTGTCTCTATAGCCGTTTTCAGACATGACCTGTGGGTAAAACCCAGAGAATCGGCCACACAGCCGACAGAGGCAGGAAGTGACGTGATAACTCCACTGAGGAGATGAACGCACAAACACCGGCGTCAGCTCTCATCACCACAAACTCTCTTGACACCCCCTTCACATTTAGACACACACACACACATTTCCTCGCTGTTAGAGAAAAAGTGAAGGTGTCAACGTGCAGCCATCTTTCTCTGCGCTACATGATGTCATAAAAGCAGCAGCGCTCTGATTGTCTGTATTCAAAATGTCAGCAGCAGCAGATGTTGTGCTAATAGCCACTGGATGCTGCACCGCAACCCGGCAGCTGGTAAACCGTGACACTAACTTCCACCGGGGAGAAATGCCAATATCCTCCACCCTGTTGCAGTCGAGCACATAGCACACCCCACTCCATCACAGTTTGTCCGAGAGCTCCAGTGACTTGGAGACACGATTTCTACTGAGAGTCTGCAAGGGGGGGATAGGCAGATTCTAAATGTTTAAAAGAGTTCATGATTTTCTTAGTCAACACATTCTTGTTCTTGTCAAAACTGAGATTCAGTTGTGTTAAGCCAATGAAGCCTCCAGCTTCCAGCCTCCAGAGAAGAGGTCTGGAAGGCTTGCTTCATTTTGGATATCTGGATTCTGATATGTGAACGAATAGATTCTAAAAACACATACAGTATGAGAAATATTAACTCTAACCTGTGAAAAATGTCTATTAAACAGGAGGTGCACAAAAGAGTATCTAGAGTTCCGCTGAAACCCATTCTCCACTTTTCAAACCACTCGCTAACATCTGGCCTCTGTCTGCATTGGGAATGGATCCAATCGCCGTTCATTCTCAGATAAAATGACTCTGTAGCTGACGTGGGTTTTAGGCTCCGTCTCCGATCGTCAGTGATGGAAAGAGACTGCGGAGTGAACGCTCTCTAATTCATAGAGACAGCGAGGTGTCAGCGCACCTCAGATCTCAGTGTATTCATGACGTCCAACATGGAAACAAACAAGAACAGAGGCAAACTTCTTTACTGGCGATGGGAAAGGAGTCGTTTGTCTTTTTCCGTGGGTTTAATCCAGTTTGTTTGTGTGAAAGAGGAATAAGAGAGAGAGAGAGAGATGGAGCAAATAGACCAAGAGCAATGTCACTTTCTGATGCCCCAGCAAGAGCTGTCACTCACCCCTACCCACCCTCTGTGGAGCATCCCCACCTCTCTCTGTCTGTCCGTCAAACAGGAAGAGCGCATTTTCTCCCCTCCATCTGTTATCATCTCCCCTTCTCCACGAGTGCTGGGGGGTCGGAGAGGGGGCCGTCCGCGGGCTGGTCATCCCGTTAGAGGCCCATTACCGGTCCCCTGGCTCTCTGCTGGGGCCCACTGGAGAGAAATCCATATCAATACCTGACTGTCATGCCTCCCGCCGCTCGACACAGCCAGGCCGCCTGCCTGGCACAGTCAGCTCTGCATGGGCCTCCCGTCGAGACACAGCGAGGATGGGCTTTCAGTGCGAGTGTGGCACTTGAGTGTGGACCTCCTGTCAGTCCTCCTGTTGCACGGATGGACCTGAGCAGACAATGCAAGGCTTGAAAAGGCACACTTCCTCGTCCTGTTGCTGTCCTTCATGCCATCAGCTGTGTCTTCGGATCACATCTGGCCTGCAGAGTTTACAGCAAGCTGAGAGAGAGGGGGCTGCAGAGGAGAGGAGAAAGGGACATATGTGGAAACAAACAATTTTCAATGGGCTAATGTCAGGGTTACTGAGACTGTAACCACCTTCTGTCTCTCTATCTGTACCCATTTACTTTTGCTTTTGTTTACCGTGTTATAAACGTTACACTTTGTTGTTTCCCGCTATAGCTGGCACATGCAACAACAAATGACAGATGACTGATACTACAGATGACAAAAAATACTGAAATGCCTTTAACTTAACTTATCATTTCTGGCATTATTTGTTTGTTTGTGCATCTGTTAGTTTGTTTGTTGTTTGTTTGTTTGTTTGTGGACAGGATTAAAGAGAAACCACATCTCAGATTTCCAGGAAAATTGGAGAAGGATGGGACATCTGCCAAGAAAGAACCTTTTTGAGCCGATCACTTTCTTTGACATTGCAAGATTGTTTTTGACATTTTTCTTTACCCATTTCCAGTTTGTAATACATTGGTGTTGAAGAAGAAACAGGCCTGTTTAGGGATTTATGAGTTTGAATTTGGTGTGGATCCACTTAAACACATGGATCTGGTGGATTTAGATGTATAGTTTCCTAAAGGGACTGATGGGCCTCGGTGGATGTATGTGACTCTCTAGTTTATTTCTGTTTCTTCAGTTCAGCTCTAGGGTTTTAAATCAGATCTTACAACAGAACAGAATTTCTTTTCTCTGACTCTTTAGGTGCTTATTATTTATGTTGACCTTAAAATCATCAAGATCTACCACTAAATTGACTGTGAGCGGAGATGGAATATAGAATTTTTCACGTTTAAACCAGTTTAAAAGCTAGAACACGAATTCTCCCCCAAACAATATTGGCTTTTTCAGTTTTTCCACATAGTGTGATACAACACGGTGAGTAAAAGATGCTGAGGAAGTCTTCAGGAGTAATACTCCCCCTGGCACTATATCATGTGACGTAAGGCAATGAAATAAAGGCGAGATGATGCAGAGAGACCTGCTGAATGCTACCGTGATGAATAATATCAGCATTAGGGTCACATGTCTCCGAATCTAGCCAACGAGACCAATCAGAGCCTGTCTTCCCTCTAATCTGTCACTTCAGTGGAAAGTTTAAAACAAACATGTCGCTCGTGTGCGTCCATCTGTCTTGATGTTAGCAGAGAATGGAGGTCTGTTTCCTCATTAGCAGCTTATTAACAGCCCCGGCCCAGCAGAGAGCACTCTCCCTGGAGGACGGCGGCTCGGGGGGGGGGGGGGGGGGGGTTGCGCACATTCGAATGGCAGAGAGAGCTTTGTTTCTGGGTCTGGCCTCCCAGACCGACCCCCTGTCCGGGCCTGCCCAGGGGATGCTATGTTATGCGTGGAGGGGATAAGGAGATCCAGAGGAGAGGGACGGAGAGAGGAGGAGAAGGGAGGATGGAGCGGGGAGGTGACGGAGAGGGAGAGTCGAGTGGAGGTCATCCGTCAAACCTGCTGTCAATTTGACCGCCTCCTGTGGAGAAGGAGATTAAATACTGTCGACAAACAACCAGACCAAAACAATTCAGAGTCAAACTGAAATGTATTTGTTCTAATAGGTCAGCATTGTTTTTTAAATGTTTGTGTACTGAGCTGCCAGTAAAATGATAAAAATCTGAAATCAATCAAAAGGGACTTTATAAAATTATAAAACTAAAAAACACGATCTAAAAATATAATATAAAAATAATATAATATTGTCACATCTAACCAGCTTTAAGCAGCTGAAATTGAGGCCACGACTTCTCGCTATTTGAGACATTTGTCCCTTTACGTTAAACTTGAAACTCTTCTTCCTGATCAGAAGTGGAGGACAGCAGGCTAGGCTAACTAGCTCAAGCACATAAAGTGGAACCCCCTTTAAAAGCACAGATGTCTCAATGTCACCGTGAAACAGCAGTAGAGCTTATTTTCGTCAGCGATGCCACGAGTGAAACAGAATGTGTGGGCGATTCGTTACGAGAAGGATTTAAACCAAATGGTGGATGTGAGATAGAGTTTTTACCAAATAAGTCCAAACACACATCTCTTACTGTACCAGGATATTGCTCTGCTAAATATAGCTAATGGTCATGTGTGGTCTTTTAATGTTGGACGGTGTTATTATTATAATGGTGTTAATGTGTAATTGACAAAAAAGACACCGACAAGAAAAGAGAGAGATTATGATGTGTACTTAATCTTCCATGTATAAATAAAACGCATCTGGCTGTAAATCACAGTGACCAGTATAATGAGGATTTGTTTAAATATAGGGAAAAACTGTTTTGTAAAATAAATCTACTTAAAATAAGTAAATCTACAGATTCTTGAAAGATTAACGTAGGTATAGTAACGGAGTAAACATGATATCCCACCACTGGAAGCTGTCAGATCATGTCCTATCAGAACGAGTTCCCAAATTTAAGACAAACACAACCATGAGTTCATATTAACTAACAGATAAGAGAAGAGGTATTTAAATTAGTTTGATTTCCAGGGACCTGACTCACGCCCTGAGGTCTTTACCTCGACAGCAGCGACTCCTCTGCACTTCTCTGAGCTGCGATTGGTCCCCGGATTTGAATAACACATGTGTTCAGTGAGTGTTGGTGCCAGCACAGACATGTGTTGACCAGAGCTGGACCCTGCAGGTCTCAAGGTATTTGTTGGGTATGAGACGGCGATGAGGGCGACAAGGGATCAAGTCTCTGATGCTCACACCCATGCAGCTCCCATCTGTCCAGCGTGGCAACATGTGCTGTACATGTACGACCAATTGTGAATACATACAGTGCCACAACAAACACATGCAGACAAAGACACACCGGAGCGCATAAGTTCAGGGACACACACACACACACACAAATGTGGCCAGCTTCCCAAGAAACACACACTTTAACAAGGAAAACACCATATTCCACTGGTTAAGTGTCTAATTATACAGTCGTCCTCGTATTTACAGAATTGTAGAAGTGAAAGGCAGATGACACAAGCTGGCAGTTCCTCACTGTGCTTTACTGGGCTCTGTGAGGCAGCTGGTTAGCAGAGGGCCCGAGTAGGAGGAGGGAGCCAGCAACAGCTGCTGGGAGGGAATGTGAGTAGTTAAACAACAAGTCCTCCAGGGGCCCGGCGTTTGAGATGATCACCTGAAGCTTTATATTCCTGCACGATGAAGAAAATAAAAGGGAGACGAGAGTTGTGGGAGAAACTAAACTGTTTCTAAATTGTGTTAAATTAATACATCCTCTGTTACTGCCCTGTCTGACCACACATTGATATTGGGACTTAGTCCAATGACAACTACAGAAGAACTTTATCCACAAGTTCACTAAAAGAAATGACAAAAGCCCTCAACACAATTATTTTACCGTCATTCAAAATGCGACAAATTGTGTATTTTGTTGTTTCATTTGACTTCCTGCGTAGAAGCTAATTCCTCATGTGACAATGAGCGTCATTCGTCTCTGTCATTTAAACTGTTACAGATAACGTGATGAAAAAAAAAATCGGTTTTATCAGTCAATCATCAGTCAATCAACTTTATTTGTACATCCCATTCTCACAAATCACAATTTGTCTCAAAGGGCTTAACAACAGGGAAAAACACCCCCCCCCAAAAATCGTAAAAACCTCAGAGAGAGTGACATGTGAAGGATCCCTCTCCCGAATGGACAGAAGTGCAATAGATGCCGCGGGTAACTGAACACATCACTAAAATAACATACATCCAAATCCCTCTGGAAACACTATTTCCTCCTCTCCTCCAATTCCTATATTAGAGGCCTTTGTCGTTTGAATATACATCTGTCACTTTGGGACTTTTACTGAAACATATGATTCTGTTGTTATTGTCCAACACAACATAGTTTGAGTTCAATCCCACTTTCTGCTCCTGCTCTCTACCGATTGTCCATTCCTGCTACTCTTCCCCCTTCCTCCTCCTCCTCCCCCTCTCCTCTGCAGGCCACCCTTCCCTTCCCAGCCTGCCTTGCGGTCCCGGAGGCGCCAGCCGCACCCTGTCCCTCGCAGTCTCCCGCCGTCCTGCTGAAGACCGTGAAATCAGCATGATTAATAATTATAATTATTGGCAAACGTGCCAGCTGCTCTGTGGCAATGGGCACCTCTGATTTATGGTTCTGTAAATGCAAACAGTCATTGTCCATATTCAGAGAAGAAAGGAGGGAAGGCAGGAGGGGAGACGGAGGCAGACGGGGAGTTTTGGACGCCTGCCCTCGAAATATGATTTTATCTTCGGAAGTCAGCGGCCCTGTCCTGCAGGCATTGTCCCGTGTCCCTCCCTCCTCGCTTCCAACCATTCGTCTCTTGTTCTGCCCATACTCCTCACCTAGTCTGTGCTCCATGGAGCATTGCTTTTTGATCTCAGTGTGCTTCAAAGGCGTCTGGGGCCACAGGGTTTCGAGCATTGTGCAGGCCGACTGCTTCTTTATGGACGGCCGATCGTTAGCATTGTATTACCGTGGTCTTAGCCCTCAGTGTTGAGGTGTACGTCTGCAGGGACAGAGGAGAATTAATGATCCAGAAGAAAAGTAAAGCTGGCCGTCGAAAGATGAATCATCAATTATCTCGGAATAATCCAGTTTTATCTGATCTGATGATAAACTGGAACAAAACCAGGAGTCTGTCACAAAGTCCACAGCAGTTTCCCTTCCTCATTTGTGTTTCCCTTTGTGTGTGTGTGTGTGTGTGTGTGTGTGTGTGTCTGTGTCTGTGTGTGACTGATGGAGCTGCGCAGTCTGTTCATCAGGCTCTGGGGGTCTGTTGATGTGTCTATCACTGACAGAACGAGACTATGGATTACCTCGCTCATTAATCACCATCACTGTGGCAGCGTGCGCGCACCCCCTCTCACAGACTTGTGTAACACATACAGTACATTCACCGACACAAACTCACACAACTATCCCTTCATGCAAACACACACACACAGACACACACACACAAACTTACACACACATAAATCTCTCCACACATAGACAGAACAGTTGTGACAGCTACTGGCCACCAACCTGTCCGCAGCCTAATCTCATTAGGGTCCTTCTGGCATCTGGGCCGGTTCTGCTGAGGGATGGTCTATGATGGAGTGAAGAAGACAGGGCCGTTCAAGCGTATAATAGATGTCTAAATCATCCGGCCTCAGCCAGCGGGTTCTCTTCCTCTGTGAAGGTCTAGTAGCATGCAGAGGAATACCCTCAACTATCTAAAACCCATCAGAGGAAACAGATTCGTAAACCTTGAATCTGTAAAGTTTTATATGAAGATGGTTTAACAAGGCGGGGACCACTTGGCCACAGTAATAAAGTGCATGTAGCAGTGGTCGGTGGTGGCCCAGTGACACTGATCGCACCTGTCTGCCACTCTCCAGTCTGCTGCAGGCCTGTCCTGTCCTGTCTGCTCCTGGAGTGCAGTGCTGTACCTGTCAGTGTTGTGCAGATGGGCTACAGCTCCCCCAGGTACCTGGGCTAAATACCCGTCATTAATCACCACATAAAGCCTCCCCCAGCGGGAGATGCCCCAGGTTAGACCACATCAAAAAATAAATTGGCTGAAAAATGGCTCTGGATGAAAGCTCTGTCCCAGGAGAGGAAGAGGAAGAGGAAGAGGGGACGGGAGGCAAAAATGTGAAAGCCGCCTCCTCCAGCCCGCTAAGTGATCTGTCAGCCAGCTAAGTGACATCATCATTCACTTGGCCCCTATCACGTTCCCGCTGGTGCTGACAATCTCGGCTGTTTGCTTTCAGATTTGGACTCATTCATCTTCTTTATTTGCCAAAGTGGCGGAAGGCTGAGTTTAACTCTTGGAGTGTGGCGGCCTGTGGGTCCATCAGGCTTTAAATAAACACCCCTGAAACATAGGAAGCAACAGAAGAGGAAACACAGATTGAAAAAAGATGCAGAAAGACAGAAAATGGAAATAGGACTAAAAGTTTCTGCATTTTTTAAAACCCCAATCTCACTGGTCAGTATTGGATCCTTTGCTTTATCTCTTTTTCTGTTATTTTCCAACATCTCTCTATCTTTTGACAATAAAAACAAGGTAACTCTATCCATATCCATATCCATAATAATCTTCCCACCTGACCCACTTTCAGGTCATGATCCAATCTCACTGGTCAGTATTGGGTCCTCTGCTTTATCTTTTTTTTGTTCTTTTCCAACATATGTATATCTTTTGACAATACAAACCAAGCAACTCTATCCATAGGCATATCCATATCCATATCCATATCCATAATAATCTTCCCACCTGACCCACTTTCAGGTCATGACCCAATCTCAGAACAACATTGCTTTAGGGCTCACACTGATTTCGGGCCCAATACCAACTGAAAACCTAAATTGGGACACTGACCTCTGCTACACGGGGTCGTATCAGCGAAAGAGCGAGCCGTCATCTGTCAGCACTTAATCAATCAATCAATCCAAATGTACCCTCGTGATATGTTTCCTCCATGAATCGTGTGAAACAATGGGAAATAATCAAGCAACAGAGATACGTAAGATAAAGGAGTTGCTGAAATAAAGTGGCTAAAATCAAAGATAAGGTCAAGGACATGCTGCGCTCCAGTGGCCCAGACCTGTCCACCTCGGAGTGACGTGTCTGCGGCTGTCCAGTCCTATGATTAATGACCAGAGAGATTCCCCTGGTCACTCACTGAACCTCCGCTCTATCGAGGCCGGTCCACCTCTCACTTCCTGATGGTCTGCAGCCCCCTCAGGGCCTCACAGAGCCGCCAGCGCTGAGCTGTACATCTCCTCAGACAACGTGACAATCAAACATGTAATGATCAGTGTTAATCTGTTTGACCTGCTTTGATGATTTATGTGTCACATTTAGTAAGTGGTACAGAAGGTTCTGCACAATGCTTATCTGTACATTAATTTATTATATTTACTCAATCACTTATTAACTGTTATTTACATATTTGTACTTGAGTTGAGTATTTCAATTATAATCTCTGCTTCGTCAAAGCTACAGTTATTATGTATATTTTGCAGATTGTGTTTCATGCAAGACATAATATACCTAAATCAGTTGAGACCTTCACATTTCAAGAGAGATTCTAATCAATTAAAAAAAGAAATAATCATGTTTTCACCCTAAATATGTTTTTTTGTTCGTTTGTGTCTTTTTGTGAGTAAGATTACACAAAACAATTGATTTGGTGGAAGGATGGAACATGGTTCAAGAAGGAATACATTCAATATAAAAAAAAATGGTGTATCTTTTTTTTTATTTTCACAGATTTTACAGGGATTTTACAGCTTGACAGAATGTCAGGGACTCTCTACTGAGTGTCCCTGACGCTGCAGGGAAAGACTTGACGATGTGTTTCAACCCTGTGGCGATCACAAGAACTGAAATCCCTCCATAAGTCAGCCCGGACGTGGAGCTGACACATTTACCTCTCTGTCTCTGCACATCACAACATGCACTCAAAAGCCAGAGCAGAGGACCAGAGGCCATTATGTATTTTAAAAAGAGGGGCATGGTGAGCGGCCAGGTTATGCTCCTCTATTCTTCTTGTTCTCCCGTCACCAGAGCGCTGGGTGTCAGTAGGAGATGGCGGCACAATGGAGGTGATCTCTCTGATCTCAGTGCTTCTATTGTGGCGGCTCGTATTATTAATGTTCATCTCTGAGAAAAGCCACCGCCTCTGTCTCGCTGCCCCTGCATCGCTCTGTCATTTTCTCTCTGCTGGACTTTCTCTCTTGTCTCTGTTGTACTTTATCTCTTTATGTCTCTGCTGTATCGTCTCTGCCTTAAAAAAAAAATAACACAAAGCACCAAAGGAAATTTAAATCCTCGGACCCGTTTCATTAGGGTCAGTTCTGTAGGGAAAAAAATCCACAGCCACATTCCACTGTTGTTACAGTCTCTTAATACACATTAGGTCTTGTCACTATCGCTGATCTTACATCAAATTTAATCCTTTTTAATCTTGTTTTTAATTCAGTCCAAATCTGTCTCATTACTCTGTCGATGTCTGTCATTATTTTGTCTTGTTTACTTTTATTTACTGTCTTTTCTTTGTGTCTAAACTTGTTTTTCCCTTGACCGTGATTGAAAAAGCACTAAATCTATTTCATAATCTGTTTGAAATTTATAATCTTTTTCTGAGATTCGCTTTCTTGCCCTTGCAGTGTTTCATTTTGCTCAATATGCAGAAAAACAAATATCACAGTTGCATGTTGTTCCCGAGGATGTGAGAACCCAAATGTTCATGGCTATTTCCACAGCAACACCCGGGTGTTCAAAGCACGTCATGACATTGCACAAAAAAAAAAAATGCAGCGTCAGCATCTAGACTGCCGAAATAGAGAAGAAGAAATAAGCCCCTTTCTTGTGAGCCACATACTGTAAAAACCTGTGTCTACTGCAAAGTCATTTGAATGGCTGCCAATTGCATCCATTCAAATTGCAGAATAAAGCAAGATAGTGGGTTTTGTGACCATTGAAAAAGAGGCTTCACATGCACTCTGGTAACTAATCAAGTAGCATTTTACCTCTGAATACCAGTAGGTCGGTGTCATTCTCTGGGCGGCTGATAGAACCCTTAGCTGCACAGAGGTAATATCTTTAAAGTACTTCACAAAGTGCCCTCTCTTCAAACAACCTTCCCACTGACGGGAACACTTTGAAGGTATGCCGCCCGCTCTCCATGCTTCTCTTTTTAAACACACACAAACAGGGGGGGGCTGCGGTATCTGTGGTTCATTTATCAGCCGTACCGTGGGCCGCTCACGCCTTGCTGTGCCGTGCCTGGGGTCAGGCTTCCTTCACTGTGAACTCAGAGTAATTATTAACCCACTGGGATTGTCCAGCAGACCCCTGCTCATCTGGGAGCGCTGGGGGTCAAAGGTCACGACAAGGCAACACAGTGATGAAGAAGGATTCAGAGGGTGAAAACGGACAGAGGCAGAGGCCAACTGATGATTTAAGACCCAACTGGAAAATTGGATCACAAGGACCGTGGATCACCGATGACACACTTCTTTTCTCTGTGCCAACATTTAAAGGAGAGGTCTGTCAATATATTTAAATTTTTCTTGTTGTTGTACCAAAAGAAGAGTAAATTCAACAATGAGCTGATTCTTTTATGAAGAGCTTGTTCCTCTGCAGCTTAATCAGCAGCAAATTAAACCTATTTCCCACTCGAATTACACACAAACACCAAAACTAAACACAATCAGCATTCACTCCGGGTCCAAGCTGTTTTTATCAGCAGATATGTAAACATGACGCCTGACACATGACAGCACGGTGAGAGAGCGCCTCAGTTTCCATCGAACATGACGCTCCAGAGGGAAAACCGGAATTGACTCTGCATGAACCCCCCAACCTAAATTAATACATCTGTGGAAAGAGCAGTGTGGTACCGTCTCCACCACTGCAAAGTTGCAATATCTAACTTTTGTGCCTTCTTAGCTGTGGTGGTAATGGTGGCTGCTGCACACTCAGGAACCAGAGTGCTTCACTGTGAGGGCAGGAGCATCCAGTCCTGCATCAAAGCCGCACAGGTGGCTGCGCTGCTGGGGGGGTGTTGTTGAAGGCACCAGTGGGACCATGAAGTCCAGTTTGTAATAGATTAATGTGTTGGAAGTTTTAGCACCGACGACGGATTTTCATTTTGCAAAGTAATCCACAAGGGAGGTGCACTTACATGCATATGACATTTTGCATGATGTTGCATTGCAGCAAAACTTGGGCCTGGGTTTTATTGCTGGAGCAGCATGAAGCTGAACACGTTCTGAAGCTCAGTACTGATGGTCAATATATATATATATATATATATATATAAATGTACGTTTTATGTTTGTTTAAATGCGCTTGACAGTTGGAGTTGGACTGTGTTATGAAAGTGAAGTAGAAAGTATAATAAAAAGTAGTGTCAATTCCATCATCTTCATCTTTAGTGTTAAAATGCAATTATTGTGTTAAAAGCCTCCCTGTGTCATAGCAAAATTAAAAGGCATTTTAATCAGATTATAATGTTTCATTAGATCTTGTTTTTTCTTTTAACATTTTCATTTCTGTGTCCGTGCTCTTATGCTGTGTGAGCTTCAAATCGTGTTTTATTGTTTGCTTTTGAATTTTTCATTCTAAACTTGTAAAGCCCTTTGTCACTGTGTTTTGAAAGGTGCTTTAAGAATAAAACTTATTTTATTTTTCTTTATCTTTTCAAATGTTTTTCTCTTGCACTGCAGCTTGTGTTTTCTTAACTTTGATTAAAAGGCTCTTAAGTTCAACTGTTTTTAATGTGCTTTATAAATAATCCGACTTGACTTCTTCAATTACAGGTGCGATGATGCTCCGGACTAAAGATTTAAATTAAGACGTTTGATATTATTCATTCCTGTGATTTTACTTCCTCCACCATGAGTCCTGTATGTTCTCTCTTGTTAGTATATCTTCTCCAGATCCTTCTCTGAATGATAATCTTTGGTCGGACTCTGACTCTCTATTTGAACTTATAACTAGACTAGACGCTTCTAATAGTTATTATTTATGATTATCTGTTATAGAATACCCATGAGTGATGTGACCTGAATTCTACACGTGTTTATCTTTTGTGATTTTGTATCACAGCTCTTCAAACAAACTATAAATGATATAAAATCAGGGATAGAGCTTCTATCTGCTTCCCCCAGTTCACTCAGCCAGACCCCCTGTGTGTGACATAACCTGGGAAAAGTGCTTTTTTTTTATCATGGGAAGATCAGTCACTGCATGTTCTCTACATAAAACCCCGCCACCTCAAACTGAAGGTTATTTATACTGCTGCTGTGACATTGTGGCCGGCAGAGCCTTTGTCAGGCTGCGCACAACGCATCTTCAAAAGATGTTTGGGTTTTGTGGGGAATAAATCGAGTGGTTTGTCCGCGGCCCGGCTCTATATCATATTCAGCTAGCTTGTCGTTGCAACTGTGGTGGTGAATGGGCCACTAGAGGCCCAGCCACTGGCGGGTGGTCTGACACAGAAAGGTTAAATATGGTTCAGCCACTGACGCTCTCAAAGGGCCTCGCTGTTAAAAAAATAAGTTATGGCGGCAGTACGTCTTCACGCAGTCAATAAATTGACAACACTGGCGCAGGGAGGCACAAGACTGTCCCAGAGCTGAACTTCATGGTTGACCGTCCTATTGAAGAAACGAGTCACAACAACACTTGTTTCCGGTGGATTTATTGACAGCTCATCAAAGCCCCGGCTAGACAAGAGGTGTAAAATCACCACAATGACCATGTGTATGTATTGGATTTGTTCACTGAGTGATTTTGTGTGATTTTGTGTGATAAACTTGAACATTTCAGTGACAGCAGAAATGGAAGTCTACAGAAGTGTGTCAGTTTTCTCACGTATTTTATTGAGGCGGCGGCAGAAATCTCAGAAGCAGATAAAAGGCTTGATAGATGAAAACCAAACTTTTAGCCTGAGCAGCAAAAAGAGATGAATTTCTGATGCTGGTTAAAAGCAGTTGCAGTGTGGATCACTGAGGGAGAAAATCAGTCAGTGCAGTAAAGAGCTGAGCTGAATTGGAGAGCAACTACTGACCCATCTCCCAGATGCAGGTCAGAGGAAGGGTCTTCATCTTTTCTTTGAGGACTTCGTCAAAACGCTGATTCTGGGCCACAGTCAAGTGATTCTTCCAGTCGCCCGCCACCCCTGTTCATGTAAACAATTAGACTGCATGTTTGCACGGTGTATACAATGTAAATAAAGAGTTTAACCAATGCAACCTCAGTGGGGTAACAAACCTTTACGCATGGTTTCCTTCTTGTAGCGGTCTTTTTCGATGAACTCCTTGTAGTTTGCATTGGGGTTGGTCTTCATGTTTTTGAAGGTGGAGCTCTCCACCACACGATCGATGGCTTCATCCGTCAAGTCTTGTCCAAGGAAAGAACAGATCTTCACAACTTCCCCTCTGAGGTCCTGTTAGTGGCAGATGTTTGAGAATAATTTCATGTCATTATTTTGCTGAATTTATGAAACAGAATGTCCTGAATCCAAAATCTGCAGGAAGCATTCAGGAGCTGTAAATCTGTAAAAATCTTTCTGACATACACGTGCACGATAAGGACTTTTATAAACTTTATAAATGCAATAGATGAAAGAATGTCCCAAACCTTCAACAGGTTCTCATACTGCACAAAATGGATGTTCAGTTGGTTCTGTGCTGCGGAATACTCGCTCACATGATCAAACCATGATCCCATGTAAACTGTTGAAGAAAAACATATGTCAGAGCTGAAAGAAAATATTTAAAAAGTCAATGAAACTTGTTACTATTCTAGGTTGTTTCATAAATACATACTATCAACCTTTTAAATCAAGATTCATAAATACATATTTTCTACATGAATATTGGTTTCTTAATTTGTTGGAATTTTTTTCTTTAACTAAAACTTGTATTAACACATTTTTTAAATGTTTCTGCAGCAAGTTGACTGAATTGAGCTTTGTCTCTTCTCACCGAGTGAACAAATACACCTGAATAAAGGATGTTAATGCACGTAAGATGAATGGTTTGCCAGAAATGTTTTCCTCATACAGACAGATGTCTGTGGAGTTACTAACAAGTTCCTGTGAACTTACCTTTACCATCCAGGAACTGCTGGAAGAATTCCTCAAAGCTCTTTGGCGTTTCCAGTAAAACCCAACTCTGGGCAAAGTGATATAAGGACACCAGGACATCCTTCGGGTTCCTCCAGACATAAACAGCCTATTGCCAAAAAATATTAATACAATCTTGGCTTCAATGTTTTTTTCACAGCTCAACAAAAATACTCTTTTCTTTGTCAATTCGTTCACACATGAATGTCCAGAATGTTTGGACTAACTCAGTTCATGATTACAGCAAAGTGCATATTACCTTGATTTGCTTGTCTTTCACTGCGAGGGGCAACATGTCAGGGGGGAGATGTGTGCCAAAGATCCGAGGATCTGGCCTTTCTCGGTTCGGGTCATCTGCAGATCTTTCCTCCAACCAAGGAACTCGGATCCTGTTGCTGGCATCTTCTGCCTGTTCCGGGTGGGCCTCATCCATGATCTGGACAACGATCTGTTGCATCCAAACTGTGCCTGCAGAGTAACATATGTAAATATGAACATATAGATTGACCCTAATGAGCCCAGGTAGCACCTACCAGAGAAAGGTTTCCGTTACTAATCATTCATAGGATTTTGAATCTTTAGCACATTTTTGTTCACTTCCTGTTCGTAGGTTGGATTTTCTACCTGACTTGGGGTACGTGATGAGGAAGACATCAGTTGGACGGAGCTCAAAATGCTGGAGAGTGTTGAGGTCGTTGGGTCGCAATTTGTCCTTAACCAGAAAGTTCCTCTTTTTGTACGTGAACAGGTAAGGGCTCACTAAGTCCAGAGAATCCATGGATCCTCAAATTAAACAAAGGAAAGAGATTCATGAAGCATTTGTCTTTAAGTCACTTGATTTGCGTCATCGAAGATATCAAAGCGACTTTCAGTCATACAAAGTTATAACCTGCTGACACCTCATCCTTTCACTGCTCTGAGATGGCAGCTGCACAAAATCTTCCTGTTATTGATTTAACATTCAAGCCAGTACATCTGGTGTTTCTGTTCTTCTCTAATCCAATTAAATGTTTATAGACTGACAGCACAGACTCTTTATCTCAAACGTGAATTTTCATTGCACCAAACAACTAATTTAAGCAAAACTTTCAGAAACAAACACTTGCACATATAATCAATGTGAACAAAACTACCCAAAATGACAGAAACCATCTTAGAGAAAAAATCATTTGACACAAGTATAAGCAAAAGCTATTGATAGAGCAAGATAAGGCTCGTTGTCACTGTGGAAGCACACTGACTGCTGCAGGAGCACAAGTGCTGCGACAATTCAAACAATTTAACAAGAACTCAACTCAGCCACCAGAATAAGAGGAGAAGGAGGACATAACTCAGTTGATGTGACTGACTGTGTCAGGAGCATGTGTGTTAAATCAGTGGTCCCCAACCCCCAGGCCGTGGACCGGTACCGGGCCGTGGGTCATTTGGTACCAGACCGCACAGAAAGAATAAACAACTCACATTTTTTCTGTTTTATTTATTATCTGATTCTGAACAGTGTTTTATTTTTGAAAAATGACTGGATCCTCTCAGTTATGCCTCATGCTTTATGCATATCAAGACGCTTGTCTCGGTCACATGAATTTTTCGCTAAACACAAACCTACACGGTATTTTTCAGACCCATTTGTCAACAGACCAGGTGATCCAGCATGTCTGTGCTGTGCAAGAAGGAGATTAGCTGCTGGAGAATGCAAATGACGGCGGCATTAAAAGTATGTTCGAGAAAACAACTCTGCCGGTGTTCTGGATTAAAGTCAAGGCAGAATACCCTGAGATCGCCACAACAGAAAGGTCCCTTCATATGCTATCACTCTTACACAAATACAAGATTCATAAACATATTTATCACACTAAGAGGTAACAACCTAAACTTACATCAGGAAATAACTGGCTTTGAATTTTTGCAATCTTATATCCAAAAGGACTCCGGTCTACAGTCCGGCTTGCCAGTGGGAGAAGTCACTTCACATGCTTTCATCCTTAGACAAATATAAGATTCATAAACATATTTATCACATTAAGAGGTAACGACCTAGACAATCAGGAAATATCTGGCTTTAATTTATTGCAATTTCATATCCCCTGGTAGAAACCCTCTGCCTTAACCTAAACGCACATTAGCAAATGTTAAGGATGTTTCTGCAGCAAGAAGAGTTAATGAACACATATAAAGGCTGTGATCCTACATATAATGAATATACAAACATCTTGTGAACCAGGTACTGTTCATTTCAGGAACAAATTTCTTTGAACCTACCTTTGTCATCCATGACTCTTAGCCAAGATACCAGTAAATCCTCAGAGTTCCTCCGATCATACGTACACAGCCTCAAGGTAAATTTGCACGTTCATGCAGGTACGACTTGTTTCAATGTTACCTGCAGCTCAAATGCTATACTTTTGAGTAGTTGGTGCTTAAATACTGCAACGTGTTGTCAACCTTGTTTTACCTGACTTGCAATATGTCATGGGGAGTGAGCAGGCGTGGCTCAGAAGCATCATCTAAACCTCTTCCCCTGGGCCTGTACTACACAGCAGGATTTGCGGTTACAGAGGTATTTTCAGGTTTAACTCAGTCCTACGAAGCTCATTCACTTCTTCTCGCAGTAAATCAACATGATAACTACTGCAAAACGGCTAACCGGCTCCGGAACAGGCTAAGTTGGAGACAAGAGATCAACCCGTATAGATAAAGCAACTTTTTGGTTTTCTACTTCTTTTCATTTAGTGTCTGACTTGTTTACAACCCTCGTTGTGCATTGAGGGTTGTACAGGACAAATGTCATGTCTAGTACTACACAGCCCATCTGAAACACCAGAGATTTTCTGCTTAATAACATAAAAAGGCAAATTGTTGATATGGGTTGTTTTTGCAGCTGACATGGCAAGTAAAATGTTTTGCAAGGGTTGCAGGAAGTGGACTAAGTCACGATCATTTTTTTAAAACATCATCGTATCAGGCCGTCATGAAGTACCAGGAGCGGGCGAGTGTGTGTGTGTGTGTGTGTGTGTGTGTGTGTGTGTGTGCGTGCCCCAGATAGCGCACTGGTCCCGAGGCTCCGCCCCCCGCGCACTCGCTCAGAGACACAAGACCAGAGCTCCTTCACGTGAAGGAGCTGGTCACTGACTCACCGGCTGCTCAGTGGAAACAGTGAAAACACAGAGTTTCTCTGGTCTCAGCTGATCAGAGCTCAGCGTCTTGATCAGAGCAGAAGCTGCAGTTGGTTTCTACCGAGCTGCAGTTTCTGTGTCCGCCTCCAGCCTGACCTGCTCTCACTTTTCGTTTAAATATTTCGCCAACTAAAATATATATTTTTAAGCTATTAGGCTGCAGCTATATGTTTTTATTTATTTAAAAATAGGGTACTTCTTATTTCATACATTTTCCACAAATACGGGGAGGACTCAAATAACCCTACAAAGGTCTGTGTTTAATTTATTTCAAAGTAGGCCGACACTTGCCTGTGTATTTTCTTCTCTTCATAAGCGTTTGGTTTTTCCTTTGTTGTAACAGGTAAAAATATCAATCAAATGTCAACAGTTTTCTTTATTGTTGTTCGATAATTTCATAAATGCAACAAACCATAGTTTAGTATAGTATAACTTTATATAAAACTTTATTAGCTTTGTTATCAAATATGTTTTGCGGCTCCAGACAAATTTTATTTTGGGGAAGAGGGTCCATTGTGTTGCTTAAAAAGGCTACTGTTTAAGCACTTTATTTGTTGCACTTTTTTGTCTGATGGAAAGTGTGGTGGGAGGCGAACATAAATCATTAACTGCTCTTAAGAATAAAATTATTTAAAATATAGGTTAGGTTTCAGTTCAGAATCAGTTGAAAACCATTGCAATCAAAATGTCAATCAACCTACCTTGGTCAAATCTTAAACAAAGGTCTATTAATTAGGCTATATTGTGGTCATTGAGGCACAACAATAGTTTTCTGGTTGAATGTTCAGCTCAAGGCTAGAAGGCCCTACAAGTCATGATCAGAGGAACATGAATCAGAAGAAGTTCAGGTATTGCACATCTTTAGCATACCACCCAAAAATCCACTAGAATGCAGGAAACAACATCTACTTAAACCAACATTTCCTGGGGGTGGACCTTCAGCTATGTCTTTGCGTCACAGAATGTAACCAATGTTGTCCATCTCCAGTCGGCCGCTCCTATCAACGACTTCGGGCCCCAAAGGCCACCAGAATGCAGCGAACAACATGGATACAACGCCAAATTCCAACAATTCCCTGATATTTGAGCCAACGTGTGTGGCTGTGTGCGCGGCAAAATGTTGGTCACCCCCGACAAAATCTCACTCCAAGGTTTTTTGAAAAGTTGGCAGCTCTGCAAATGACTGACAGAAACATGTAAGTAGGAGGACAAACTGAAAGATAGACACAGTCTTTCAGTCAGAAGGACACGACCCATCAGTCAGTCAGACATCAACAGCAAAAAGAAGGTTCAACACCACCAGTGTGGTGACGACAGGAACTAGCATTAGCATCACAATGCTAACTTATCAGTGACATCAGAATTGGAAGTCGACAGAAGTGTTGGAGTTCGAGTCAGTTTTCTCTTACTTCACATATTTTATTGAGGCGGCAGCAGAAATCTCAGAAGCAGATAAAAAACTGGACAGATGAAAACAGATGCAGCAACTGAGCAGCAAAGAGAAATTAATTTCTGGTTCTGGTGAAAAGCAGTTGCAGTGTGGATCACTGAGGGAGAAAATCAGTCAGTCACTGCAATAAAGAGTTGAGCTGAATTGGAGAGCAGCTACTGACCCATCTCCCAGATGCAGGTCAGAGGAAGGGTCTTCATCTTTTCTTTGAGGACTTCATCAAAACGCTGATTCTGGGCCACAGTCAAGTGATTCTTCCAGTCGCCCGCCACCCCTGTTCATGTAAACAATTAGACTGCACGTTTGCACGGTGTATACAATGTAAATAAAGAGTTTAACCAATGCAACATCACTGGGGTAACAAACCTTTACGCATGGTTTCCTTCTTGTAGCGTTCTTTTTCGAGTAATTCCATATAGTTTGCATTGGGGTTGGTCTTCATGTTTTTGAAGGTGGAGCTCTCCACCACACGATCGATGGCTTCATCCGTCAAGTCTTGTCCAAGGAAAGAACAGAGCTTCACAACTTCCCCTCTGAGGTCCTGTTAGTGGCAGATGTTTGAGAATAATTTCATGTCATTATTTTGCTGAATTTATGAAACAGAATGTCCTGAATCCAAAATCTGCAGGAAGCATTCAGGAGCTGTAAATCTGTAAAAATCTTTCTGACAAACACGTGCACGATAAGGACTTTTATAAACTTTATAAATGTAATAGATGAAAGAATGTCCCAAACCTTCAACAGGTTCTCATACTGCACAAAATGGATGTTCAGTTGGTTCCGTGCTGCGGAATACTCGCTCACATGATCAAACCATGATCCCATGTAAACTGTTGAAGAAAAACATATGTCAGAGCTGAAAGAAATAATTCTGAAAGTCAATGAAACTTGTTACTATTCAAGGCTGTTTCATAAATACATACTATCAACCTTGGAAATCAAGATTCATTAATTTATATTTTCTACATGAATATTGGTTTTTTATTTTGTTGGAATTTCTTTCTTTAACTAAAACTTGCATTAACACATTTTTTTAATTTATTCGCAGCAAGTTGACTGAATTCAGTTTCGTCTCTACTCACCGAGTGAACAAATACACCTGAATAAAGGATGTTAATGCACGTAAGATGAATGGTTCGCCAGATATGTTTTCCTCATACAGACAGAAGTTTGTGGAGCTACCAACAATTTGTTGTGAACCTACCTTTACCATCCAGGAACTGCTGGAAGAAATCCTGAAAGCTCTTTGGCGTTTCCAGTAAAACCCAACTCTGAGCAAAGTGATATAAGGACACCAGGACATCCTTCGGGTTCCTCCAGACATAAACAGCCTATTGCAAAAAAATATAAATACAATCTTGGCTTCAATGTTTTTTTTCACAGCTCAACAAAAACAAGCTTTTCTTTGTCAATTCGTTCACACATGAATGCCAAGAGTATATGAAATTAACTCAGTTCATGAAGACAGCAAAGTGCATATTACCTTGATTTGCTTGTCTTTCACTGCGAGGGGCAACATGTCAGGGGGGAGATGTGTGCCAAAGATCCGAGGATCTGGCCTTTCTCGGTTCGGGTCATCTGCAGATCTTTCCTCCAACCAAGGAACTCGGCTCCTGTTGCTGGCATCTTCTGCCAGTTCCGGGTGGGCCTCATCCATGATCTGGACAACGATCTGTTGCATCCAAACTGTGCCTGCAGAGTAACATATGTAAATATGAACATATAGATTGACCCTAATGAGCCCAGGTAGCACCTACCAGAGAAAGGTTTCCGTTACTAATCATTCATAGGATTTTGAATCTTTAGCATATTTTTGTTCACTTCCTGGTCATAGGTTGGATTTTCTACCTGACTTGGGGTACGTGATGAGGAAGACATCAGTTGGACGGAGCTCAAAATGCTGGAGAGTGTCGAGGTCGTTGGGTCGCAATTTGTCCTTAACCAGAAAGTTCCTCTTTTTGTACGTGAACAGGTAAGGGCTCACTAAGTCCAGAGAATCCATTGATCCTCAAATTAAACAAAGGAAAGAGATTCATGAAGCATTTGTCTTTAAGTCACTTGATTTGCGTCATCGAAGATATCAAAGCGACTTTCAGTCATACAAAGTTATAACCTGCTGACACCTCATCCTTTCACTGCTCTGAGATGGCAGCTGCACAAAATGTTCCTGCTATTGATTGAACATTCAAGCCAGTACATCTGGTGTTTCTGTTCTTCTCTTATCCAATTAAATGTTTTTAGACTGACAGCACAGACTCTTTATCTCAAACGTGAATTTTCATTGCACCAAACAACTAATTTAAGCAAAACTTTCAGAAACAAACACTTGCACATATAATCAATGTGAACAAAACTACCCAAAATGACAGAAACCATCTTAGAGAAAAAATCATTTGACACAAGTATAAGCAAAAGCTATTGATAGAGCAAGATAAGGCTCGTTGTCATTGTGGAAGCACACTGACCGCTGCAGGAGCACAAGTGCTGCGACAATTCAAACAATTTAACAAGAACTCAACTCAGCCACCAGAATAAGAGGAGAAGGAGGACATAACTCAGTTGATGTGACTGACTGTGTCAGGAGCATGTGTGTTAAATCAGTGGTCCCCAACCCCCAGGCCGTGGACCGGTACCGGGCCGTGGGTCATTTGGTACCAGACCGCACAGAAAGAAAAAACAACTTATATTTTTTCTGTTTTATTTATTATCTGATTCTGAACAGTGTTTTATTTTTGAAAAATGACTGGATCCTCTCAGTTATGCCTCATGCTTTATGCATATCAAGACGCTTGTCTCGGTCACATGAATTTTTCGCTAAACACAAACCTACACGGTATTTTTCAGACCCATTTGTCAACAGACCAGGTGATCCAGCATGTCTGTGCTGTGCAAGAAGGAGATTAGCTGCTGGAGAATGCAAATGACGGCGGCATTAAAAGTATGTTCGAGAAAACAACTCTGCCGGTGTTCTGGATTAAAGTCAAGGCAGAATACCCTGAGATTGCCACAACAGAAAGGTCCCTTCATATGCTATCACTCTTACACAAATACAAGATTCATAAACATATTTATCACACTAAGAGGTAACAACCTAAACTTACATCAGGAAATAACTGGCTTTGAATTTTTGCAATCTTATATCCAAAAGGACTCCGGTCTACAGTCCGGCTTGCCAGTGGGAGAAGTCACTTCACATGCTTTCATCCTTAGACAAATATAAGATTCATAAACATATTTATCACATTAAGAGGTAACGACCTAGACAATCAGGAAATATCTGGCTTTAATTTATTGCAATTTCATATCCCCTGGTAGAAACCCTCTGCCTTAACCTAAACGCACATTAGCAAATGTTAAGGATGTTTCTGCAGCAAGAAGAGTTAATGAACACATATAAAGGCTGTGATCCTACATATAATGAATATACAAACATCTTGTGAACCAGGTACTGTTCATTTCAGGAACAAATTTCTTTGAACCTACCTTTGTCATCCATGACTCTTAGCCAAGATACCAGGAAATCCTCAGAGTTCCTCCGATCATACGTACACAGCCTCAAGGTACATTTGCACGTTCATGCAGGTACGACTTGTTTCAATGTTACCTGCAGCTCAAATGCTATACATTTGAGTAGTTGGTGCTTAAATACTGCAACGTGTTATCAACCTTGATTTACCTGACTTGCAATATGTTATGGGGAGTGAGCAGGCGTGGCTCAGAAGCATCATCTAAACCTCTTCCCCTGGGCCTGTACTGTACAGCAGGATTTGCGGTTACAGAGGTATTTTCAGGTTTAACTCAGTCCTACGAAGCTCATTCACTTCTTCTCGCAGTAAATCAACATGATAACTACTGCAAAACGGCTAACCGGCTCCGGAACAGGCTAAGTTGGAGACAAGAGATCAACCCGTATAGATAAAGCAACTTTTTGGTTTTCTACTTCTTTTCATTTAGTGTCTGACTTGTTTACAACCCTCGTTGTGCATTGAGGGTTGTACAGGACAAATGTCATGTCTAGTACTACACAGCCCATCTGAAACACCAGAGATTTTCTGCTTAATAACATAAAAAGGCAAATTGTTGATATGGGTTGTTTTTGCCGCTGACATGGCAAGTAAAATGTTTTGCAAGGGTTGCAGGAAGTGGACTAAGTCACGATCATTTTTTTAAAACATCATCGTATCAGGCCGTCATGAAGTACCAGGAGCGGGCGAGTGTGTGTGTGTGTGTGTGTGTGTGTGTGTGTGTGTGCGTGCCCCAGATAGCGCACTGGTCCCGAGGCTCCGCCCCCCGCGCACTCGCTCAGAGACACAAGACCAGAGCTCCTTCACGTGAAGGAGCTGGTCACTGACTCACCGGCTGCTCAGTGGAAACAGTGAAAACACAGAGTTTCTCTGGTCTCAGCTGATCAGAGCTCAGCGTCTTGATCAGAGCAGAAGCTGCAGTTGGTTTCTACCGAGCTGCAGTTTCTGTGTCCGCCTCCAGCCTGACCTGCTCTCACTTTTCGTTTAAATATTTCGCCAACTAAAATATATATTTTTAAGCTATTAGGCTGCAGCTATATGTTTTTATTTATTTAAAAATAGGGTACTTCTTATTTCATACATTTTCCACAAATACGGGGAGGACTCAAATAACCCTACAAAGGTCTGTGTTTAATTTATTTCAAAGTAGGCCGACACTTGCCTGTGTATTTTCTTCTCTTCATAAGCGTTTGGTTTTTCCTTTGTTGTAACAGGTAAAAATATCAATCAAATGTCAACAGTTTTCTTTATTGTTGTTCGATAATTTCATAAATGCAACAAACCATAGTTTAGTATAGTATAACTTTATATAAAACTTTATTAGCTTTGTTATCAAATATGTTTTGCGGCTCCAGACAAATTTTATTTTGGGGAAGAGGGTCCATTGTGTTGCTTAAAAAGGCTACTGTTTAAGCACTTTATTTGTTGCACTTTTTTGTCTGATGGAAAGTGTGGTGGGAGGCGAACATAAATCATTAACTGCTCTTAAGAATACAATTATTTAAAATATAGGTTAGGTTTCAGTTCAGAATTAGTTGAAAACCATTGCAATCAAAATGTCAATCAACCTACCTTGGTCAAATCTTAAACAAAGGTCTATTAATTAGGCTATATTGTGGTCATTGAGGCACAACAATAGTTTTCTGGTTGAATGTTCAGCTCAAGGCTAGAAGGCCCTACAAGTCATGATCAGAGGAACATGAATCAGAAGAAGTTCAGGTATTGCACATCTTTAGCATACCACCCAAAAATCCACTAGAATGCAGGAAACAACATCTACTTAAACCAACATTTCCTGGGGGTGGACCTTCAGCTATGTCTTTGCGTCACAGAATGTAACCAATGTTGTCCATCTCCAGTCGGCCGCTCCTATCAACGACTTCGGGCCCCAAAGGCCACCAGAATGCAGCGAACAACATGGATACAACGCCAAATTCCAACAATTCCCTGATATTTGAGCCAACGTGTGTGGCTGTGTGCGCGGTAAAATGTTGGTCACCCCCGACAAAATCTCACTCCAAGGTTTTTTGAAAAGTTGGCAGCTCTGCAAATGACTGACAGAAACATGTAAGTAGGAGGACAAACTGAAAGATAGACACAGTCTTTCAGTCAGAAGGACACGACCCATCAGTCAGTCAGACATCAACAGCAAAAAGAAGGTTCAACACCACCAGTGTGGTGACGACAGGAACTAGCATTAGCATCACAATGCTAACTTATCAGTGACATCAGAATTGGAAGTCGACAGAAGTGTTGGAGTTCGAGTCAGTTTTCTCTTACGTCACATATTTTATTGAGGCGGCAGCAGAAATCTCAGAAGCAGATACAAAACTGGACAGATGAAAACAGATGCAGCAAAGAGAAATTAATTTCTGGTTCTGGTGAAAAGCAGTTGCAGTGTGGATCACTGAGGGAGAAAATCAGTCACTGCAATAAAGAGTTGAGCTGAATTGGAGAGCAGCTACTGACCCATCTCCCAGATGCAGGTCAGAGGAAGGGTCTTCATCTTTTCTTTGAGGACTTCATCAAAACGCTGATTCTGGGCCACAGTCAAGTGATTCTTCCAGTCGCCCGCCACCCCTGTTCATGTAAACAATTAGACTGCATGTTTGCACGGTGTATACAATGTAAATAAAGAGTTTAACCAATGCAACATCACTGGGGTAACAAACCTTTACGCATGGTTTCCTTCTTGTAGCGTTCTTTTTCGAGTAATTCCATATAGTTTGCATTGGGGTTGGTCTTCATGTTTTTGAAGGTGGAGCTCTCCACCACACGATCGATGGCTTCATCCGTCAAGTCTTCTCCAAGGAAAGAACAGAGCTTCACAACTTCCCCTCTGAGGTCCTGTTAGTGGCAGATGTTTGAGAATAATTTCATGTCGTTCTTTTTCTGAATTTATGAAACAGAACGTCTTGAATCCAAAATCTGCAGGAAGCATTCAAGAGCTGTAAATCTGTCAAAATCTGTCTGACTAACACGTGCACGACAAGGACCTTTATAAACTTTAAGAAATGTTTCTTTGTTGACTATTAATTGCTGCAATAGATAAAATAATGTCACCAACCTTCAACAGGTTCTCATACTGCACAAAATGGATGTTCAGTTGGTTCAGTGCTGCAGAATACTCGCTCACATGGTCGAACCATGATCCCATGTAAACTGTTGGAGAAAAACATGTCAGAGCTGAAAGAAATTATTCTGAAAGTCAATGAAACGTGTCACTATTATAGGCTGTTTCATAAATACATATTCTCAACCTTTTAAATGAAGATTTATTAATACAATTTTTTTCCATCAGGGGTCTTCAAAGTTTTTCAGGCCAAGGACCCCCAAACTCATGGAAAGATGGAGCAGGGACCCCCTACTATATATTTTGTGTAAAATTGTGTTTTATATTAAACTTGTCCTAGTGCTATGTAAAAACATAGCTACCCTGTTATTGTGCATTCAATACTAAGCTATTCAAATAATACACAGGTTCATATATTCCTGTTTTTCTTACTGTGTGTCATTGAATGTGTGCATTGCTGACTGAAAGATAACGTCTTCTGCCTCCATTTATCCATTTGCTACAATATGTCCGATTCATATTAATGTATTTTTCTCACAGAGTGTGCAAATACACCTGAATAAAGGATGTTAATGCACGTAAGATGAATGGTTTGCCAGATATGTTTTCCTCATACAGACAGATGTTTGTGGAGTTATTAACAAGTTCCTGTGAACCTACCTTTACCATCCAGGAACTGCTGGAAGAAATCCTCAAAGCTCTTTGGTGTTTCCATGGGAACACAACTCTGAGCAAAGTGATAGAAGGACACCAGGACATCCTTCGGGTTCCTCCAGACATAAACAGCCTATTGACAAATAATATTAATACAATCTTGGATTCAATGTTGTTTTCACTGCTCAACAAAAACAAGCTTTTCTTTGTCAATTCGTTAACACATGAATATCAAGAGTATATGAAATTAACTCAGTTCATGAATACAGCAAAGTGCATATTACCTTGATTTGCTTGTCTTTCACTGCGAGGGGCAACATGTCAGGGGGGAGATGTGTGCTAAAGATCCGAGGATCTGGCCTGACTCGGTTCGGGTCACCTGCAGATCTTTCCTCCAACCAAGGAACTCGGCTCCTGTTGCTGGCATCTTCTGTCTGTTCTGGGTGGGCCTCATCCATGATCTGGACAGTGATCTGTTGCATCCAAACTGAGCCTACAGAGTAACATATGTTATATATGTAGGAATACAGATTGACCCAAATTATCCCAGGTAGCACCTACTTTTATTCACTTCCTGGTCGTAACTTGGATTTTCTACCTGACTTGGGGTACGTGATGAGGAGGACATCAGTTGGACGGAGCTCAAAATGCTGGACAGCATCAAAGTCCTTCGGTCGGAATTGGTCCTTAACCATAAAGTTCCTCTTTTTGTACGTAAACAGGTAAGGGCTCACTAAGTCCAGAGAATCCATGGATCCTCAAATTAAACAAAGGAAAGAGATTCATGAAGCATTTGTCTTTAAGTCACTTGATTTTACCTGCTTCATCAAAGATATCAAAGCGACTTTCAGTCATACAAAGTTATAACCTGCTGACATCTCATCCTTTCACTGCATCAAGATGGCAGCTGCACAAAATCTTCCTGCTATTGATTTAACATTCAAGCAAGTACATCTGGTGTTTCTGTTCTTCTCTTATCCAATTAAATGTTTTCAAACGTGTAATGAAAAATCATATAATCATACTGTTCTATGTATTATCTCTGCTCATGCGTACCATGTGTGATCTGACAAGATGACAGTTGGTGACCTGCCTCATGGCAGATTTATCATGATCTTTATTTACTAGTATCTATGATTTGGTGCCTTATATCCTGGAAGTTTACTTCGTACTCAATTCTCACATACACACATTTTCCTCTTCACTAAATCTGCATAAAAGATAAACATAAAACATATTTTTCACATTAAGAGGTAATAACCGAGAAATACATACGGAAAAAAACTGGCTTTGATTTATTGCAATTTTATATCGCCTGGTAGAGACCCTCTGCCTTGAGCCATATTAGCAAATGTTAAGGATGTTTCTGCAGCAAGAAGAGTTAATGAACACATATAAAGGACTGTGATCCTACACATAATGAATACACAAACATCTTGTGAACCAGGTACTGTTCATTTCAGGAACAAATCTCTCTGAACCTACCTTTGTCATCCATGACTCTTAGCCAAGATACCAGGAAATCCTCAGAGTTCCTCCGATCATACGTACGCAGCCTCAAGGTAAATTTGCATGTTCATGAATGTACGACTTTTTTCAATGTTACCTACAGCTCAACTGCTATACATTTGAGTAGTTGGTGCTTAAATACTGCAACGTGTTATCAACCTTGATTTACCTGATTTGCAATATGTCATGGGGAGTGAGCAGGCGTGGCTCAGAAGCCTCATCTCAACCTCTTCCCCTGGGCCTGTACTGTACAGCAGGATTTGCGGTTACATAGGTATTTTCAGGTTTAACTCAGTCCTACGAAGCTCATTCACTTCTTCTCGCAGTAAATCTACATGATAACTACTGCAAAACGGCTAACCTGCTCCGGAACAGGCTAAGTTGGAGACAAGAGATCAACCCGTATAGATAAAGCAACTTTTTGGTTTTCTACTTCTTTTCATTTAGTGTCTGACTTGTTTACAACCCTCGTTGTGCATTGAGTGTTGTACAGGACAAATGTCATGTCTAGTACTACACAGCCCATCTGAAACACCAGAGATTTTCTGCTTAATAACATAAAAAGGAAAATTGTTGATATGGGTTGTTTTTGCCTCTGACATGGCAAGTAAAATGTTTTGCAAGGGTTGCAGGAGTGTGTGTTTTGTGTGTGCTGAGTGTTGTGTGATGGGCCAGTGCTGAAACATGAATTGCTGACTGAAAGATAATGTCTTCTGCCTCCATTTATCCGTTTGCTACAATATGTCCGATTCATATTAATTTATTTTTAAAGACATTTAAATTCGTGGAATAAAATTGGTTAAAACAAATATTTAAAATTAGAAAATTTATTAAAATTGTCTAATCAACCAAATATTTCGCGACCCCCTGCAGTACCTCCGCGGACCCCATTTGAAGACCTCTGTTCTACATGAATACGTCTTCTTCTCCAGGTGGAATTTCTTTCTTTAACTTAAACTTGTATTAACACATTTTTTTAATTTTTCCGCAGCAAGTTGAATGAATTGAGCTTCGTCTTTTCTCACCGAGTGTGCAAATACACCTGAATAAAGGATGTTAATGCACATAAGATGAATGGCTTGCCAGGTATACTTTCCTCATACAGACAGATGTTTGTGGAGTTATTAACAAGTTCCTGTGAACCTACCTTTACCATCCAGGAACTGCTGGAAGAAATCCTCAAAGCTCTTTGGTGTTTCCATGTGAACACAACTCTGAGCAAAGTGATAGAAGGACACCAGGACATCCTTCGAGTTCCTCCAGACATAAACAGCCTATTGACAAATAATATTAATACAATCTTGGATTCAATGTTGATATTACAGATCAACAAAAATAAGCTTTTCTTTGTCAATTCGTTCACACATGTATGTCAAGAGTATTTGGACTAATTCAGTTCATGAATACAGCAAAGTGCATATTACCTTGATTTGCTTGTCTTTCACTGCGAGGGACAACATGTCAGGGGGGAGATGTGTGCTAAAGATCCGAGGATCTGGCCTGACTCGGTTTGGGTCATATGCAGACATTTCCTCCAACCAAGGAACTCGGCTGTTGTTGCTGACATCTTCTGCCTGTTCTGGGTGGGCCTCATCCATGATCTGGACAGTGATCTGTTGCATCCAAACTGAGCCTGCAAAGTAACATATGTTATATATGTAGGAACATACAGATTGACCCAAATTATCCCAGGTAGCACCTACTTGAGAAAATGTTCTGTTACTAAGAATTCATAGGATTATGAAACTTTAGCATATTTTTTTTCAACTCCTGGTCATAAGTTCGATTTTTTACCTGACTTGGGGTACGTGATGAGGAGGACATCAGTTTGACGGAGCTCAAAATGCTGGACAGCATCAAGGTCCTTTGGTCGGAATTGGTCCTGAACAATAAAGTTCCTCCTTTTGTACGTGAACAGGTAAGGGCTCACTATGTCCAGAGAATCCATGGATCCTCAAATTAAACAAAGGAAAGAGATTCATGAAGCATTTGTCTTTAAGTCACTTGATTTTACCTGCGTCATCAAAGATATCAAAGCGACTTTCAGTCATACAAAGTTATAACCTGCTGACATCTCATCCTTTCACTGCTTCAAGATGGCAGCTGCAAAAAATGTTCCTGCTATTGATTTAACATTCAAGCAAGTAAATCTGGTGTTTCTGTTCTTCTCTTATCCAATTAAATGTTTTAAAACGTGTAATGAAAAATCATATAATCATACTGTTCTATGTATTATCTCTGCTCATGCGTACCATGTGTGATCTGACAAGATGACAGTTGGTGACCTGCCTCATGGCAGATTTATCATGATCTTTATTTACGAGATTTACTAGTGTCTGTGACTTAGTGCCTTATATCCTGGAAGTTTACTTTGTACTCCATTCTAACACACACAGACACACAGACATTTTCCTCTTCACTAAATCTGCATAAAAGATAAACATAAACACATTTTTCACATTAAGAGGTAACTGAGAAAAACATCACCTCTGCAGGAGTACAAGTGCTGCGAACAATTCACACAATTTAACAAGAACTCAACTCAGCCAACAGAATTAGAGGAGAAGGAGGACATAACTCAGTTGATGGGACTGACTGTGTCAGGAGCATGTGTGTTAAATCCCATGTTACATGTTTTGAACCTGTAATGCAGGATATGTCATAACAGGTTCTGGTTTATTGCGGGAACTGGGTCAGGTCTGTTGCAGAGCTTTGCCAGCGGGTTTGCAAAAAAGGACCCGTGCAGGACTCCGGTCTACAGTCCGGCTTGCCAGTGGGAGAAGTCACTTCACATGCTTTTATCCTTAGACAAATATAAGATTCATAAACATATTTATCACATTAAGAGGTAACGACCTAGACAATCAGGAAATATCTGGCTTTAATTTATTGCAATTTCATATCCCCTGGTAGAAACCCTCTGCCTTAACCTAAACGCACATTAGCAAATGTTAAGGATGTTTCTGCAGCAAGAAGAGTTAATGAACACATATAAAGACTGTGATCCTACACATA
The DNA here is from genome assembly GCF_947347685.1 of Pleuronectes platessa. Classification (NCBI taxonomy): domain Eukaryota; kingdom Metazoa; phylum Chordata; class Actinopteri; order Pleuronectiformes; family Pleuronectidae; genus Pleuronectes; species Pleuronectes platessa. Next base: position 20,673,844 of record NC_070637.1, read on the forward strand.
ATGAATACACAAACATCTTGTGAACCAGGTACTGTTCATTTCAGGAACAAATCTCTCTGAACCTACCTTTGTCATCCATGACTCTTAGCCAAGATACCAGGAAATCCTCAGAGTTCCTCCGATTGTACGTACGCAGCCTCAAGGTAAATTTGCACGTTCATGCATGTACGACTTGTTTCAATGTGACCACAGCTCAACTGCTATACATTTGAGTAGTTGGTGCTTAAATACTGCAACGTGTTATCAACCTTGATTTACCTGACCTGCCTAGTCAGGGCACTCCCGCTGACATGTTGCAGTCCTACGAAGCTTGTTTACTTCTTATCGCAGTAAATCAACATGATAACTAATGCAGAACGGCTAACCAGTTACAGAACAAGATAAGTTTGAGACAAGAGATCAAACCGTATAGATAAAGCCCCTTTTTGGTTTTCTACTTCTTTTACTTTAGTGTCTGACCTGTTTACAACCCTCGTTGTGCATTGAGGGTTGTACAGGACAAATGTCATGTCTAGTACTACACAGCCCATCTGAAACACCAGAGATTTTCTGCTTAATAACAGATAAAGGCAAATCGTTGATATGGGTTGTTTTTGCCTGTGACATGGCAAGTAAAATGTTTTGCAAGGGTTGCAGGAAGTGGACATGTGTGTGTATGTGATGTGTTTCTGTGTGATGGGCCAGGGGGTCAAAGAAGCTGTGAACGGGATGGGAAGGAGTTATAAAGCCCGGGGAAGAGGTCCCTGGCCCCCTACTGCAGCCTTGTTCACATGAGAATCAATCTGGTGCCAGTGTTTGATGTGAACCGCAGATAAAAGGGACGAAGCAAAGAGTGACAGCGGGGATATGGAATGATAGGGCACACACAGACAGGGAGATTAACGGGAAGAGCAGATACAAAATGTGGAGGTATGAAGAGGTGCCAAAGGGCCACATTTACCAAAGAAGGACAAGGATATGATGCGTGAATAATAATCTGGGACAAACATCATCATGTATACAGGTACGGAAAAAAGAGGTATGAAGATGCTGGAGGCAAAAAAAGCAACTCAACCCAAATGACTGACAGAAACATGTAAGTAGGAGGACAAACTGAAAGATAGACACAGTCTTTCAGTCAGAAGGACACGACCCATCAGTCAGTCAGACATCAACAGCAAAAATAAGGTTCAACACCACCAGTGTGGTGACGCCAGGAAATAGCATTAGCATCACAATGCCAACTGCATTATCATCATTACCATTATCATGAAAAATGGAAATCACATTGAGTTTGGAGCAAAGCCTTCAGTTCGATAACTTTCGATTAAGGATTCACCCCCACATAGGAATATGTATCCATTGTTCTGCATTTCTGGTTCTTAAGAGTTGTAAATTGAAAGAATAAATATATGAACTAACAAACGCAGAGTGTGAAAGGAAGATATTGTTAAAATGAACATAAGAGCACAGTAATAAATCAGAATCCTCTTTTTTAAACCGTCATGATCAGAGCTGAGAACTCAGATCAGCCGGTCGTCATGCTCCTCATGGAGCAGTGTAGGAATGTTGTTTTATTTGTGGTGAGCTGAACAGAACAGTGCTCTGAAATCTCAGCCTGCACTGGGACAATGAGAGGTGGAGTGGACGTCTTCGGTGTCTGTTCTTGTTTTTAACCCTAACCCAGTCAAAACAGGTTTCGACATTGTTGTTTTTTCTGCTAATTAAGCTGTTAGAGCGAGGGACTGGTCTGACAGGGCCCTGCTTGGCAGGGAGGCAGAGAGTCAATGGGCCGAAGCTGAACAGGAGACATTTATGAGCTGCCTTAAGCCATTGTTTCCCCCCACCGAGGATCTTTTCAGGCCAGCCGCCTCTGTCTCGGTGACCTGTACAATGAGAAGAATGCCACTCTGAGAACCCAGAGCCGGCTACAAAGAGCAGCCCCCGCGGAACGAGGATTTCACGGCACTGGGCCGAATCCGGACGCTGGCAAGATTCCACAGATACTTCTCACTTCTTCAGATCATCAGACACCCCAAGCCACCCTGTGTGTGTGTATGTGTGTGTGTGTATACATATTTTTGTATACTTATTTCCAGTATCAACACTGACCTTGCCAGGACCAGTAGATCTGATCGTGACGAAAGCCCAGTTCTTATGAAGCAAAAAGTCATTTCTGAGGTCCTGGCTATGGATAGAGTTAAAATGTGAACCTTTTAGACTTAGGCATGAACTGGTCATGGTTAAGGGTTTGGAAAAGATTTCGTTTTGGCTGTTCACAACTGGTTTTGTAGAACATACTATTGGTGATCAATGGATGGGCCTACATGTGTATCCAAAGCCTGACCACAAGTCTCCTGGGGTCCTTTACCTCTTTGCACCTTGGTGTGAAACCTACACCTGGACCCAACTTTCAACCATTATTTGTCACTGTGTGCATCAGGACCAATGAGGTCACCAGGCCAACATAACCACCTCTCTTTCTTTTGTTTGTCATTCCCCAAGATCTGATCAGTAGTTTCACAACAACCTGTGGCCACAAACCAGCACGATAGCTTGGCTGGACTTCAAACCGCACCAACCAGACCCTTTCTCCTCTGCTCCCATGGACTGGAAACAAAACTGGCCTGGTTAAACTTAGCTACACAAAAGGCTGTTATTTGATTAGTGTTTTTTATATTTATAAGTTGGATCTGTGTTGCTTTGATATTTTGGTAATAAGTTAATGAAAGATAATGTTAGTTATTTTATGGTCTTTCTTGCCATGCAATTAAACACTTTCTTTAAAGTGGGACCAGCATCGCACACACACACACACACACACACACACACACACACACACACATACACACACACAAATATCTCCCCTCTAACCATTCATTTTCATAGTGGCCACAGTTCTTTAACCAGACACAAACACACAAACACACAAGTTTTACCAAGTGCAACAAAACAAACTTCCTCCAAATATTTCCTGCTGTCTTACTAAGTCACTTGAAAAGTTTCTTCCCAATCAAAGTATTCTCCTAAAAATCTAAATCTCCAATTCATGAACCCAGAAATCTGACTTGGGGAATTAATAGACAGAATGGTCTCTTCAGTTTCTCCAGCAGCAGTTGTGTGAGCCACCTGTTCCTGTTACAGAAACTGTTGCCCAACCTTGCAGATTAAACAGGTGAGATTAAGGCAAAACTCTGGGCAGCTTGCAAGACATCCTTTAAAACAGGCTACAAACACCCCCTCTGTGAATGTGTAAATGTGTGTGTTGTATGTGAGTGAGTGTGTGTGTGCCGATGTCTGTGTGCATGGTCCATTTGATGGTCATCCAAGCGACTCTGTGTGTTCCCTTAGACTGCGAGGCAGATCCGCACTCTCTCGCACTATCACACAGTTCTGTCGCTGGCCTGATTTGTGATCTGCATCATTGTTGTTGATGCAGAAAACTTTCTTTTTTCAAATTGTGGTTTTCTAGTGACTTAAAACAAATCATTTCTGTGTCAACACCACCTGCTTGTGTCTTATCACGGTGCCAGTTTCTGCTCCTTTAGCAACTGCCATGTGTTGTCATAATGCAATTCCATTTACCACAAAGTGTTGAACGGCACTTTCAGACGAGCCAGCGCCTCACACAACAAAGCGGCCCAATTATAGAGCCATTTATGTGTTTGTCAGGGGCTTCAAATGGGCACTGGTTTCTCAGGGTAGCCATATTGGCGAGGTCAGGCGCAGCATCTGAAAAGGCAGCTTTATTACAGAACAGCCCATCCCTCCGTTAGATGAACGGAAAAAAAAAGACAAAAATAGGAAGAAATGAAAAAACATGACAACTTTGTTCTTTACAACAGTTTGGCTGAGCCTGCCTGTCTGGCTGCTCTGCGGACCGCAGCAGCATGTGTTTCAGGGATTGTTCTGGAAGAGGGAGTGCAGAAACAGCAGGGAGCAGAAGACAAACAGGCAATTCGTGACTCATTAAACACGGCGACGGTGGCCAGCACAGTGGAGGGGTGTGAGGACCCGCGTTCCAACCGGGCGATAAACCCCCCCTGTACCAGCTGGAGCAGGCATCTGTCAGCCGCACGCCGCACCACGCCGCGCCACCGATTATCAGCAACAAGCCATATCTGAGTGGCCGGCCACCGCCATTTCCAAACACCCCACACTTACATAACCGCCCTGATTGGCCCACAAGGGACCTGAAGGTCCACTGACGGGCTTCATGTTGGGAAATTGTTGCAAGCAGAGACGTGGAGAGAAGCAGGCCTGTCTGCTCTGCAGAGCTCAACACCCGTCATTCAGTCTTTTCCTTATATGAGCAGCAGGATGGCAGTTTGGTCTGAAGGCTGTATGAGACATTGAAAGATGGTTTCCACGGACCATGTGTATGATTCCCTCCTCGAAAATCCAAAAGACGAATATCGTATATTATATGTAGCCGAGAGGTAGATTTTGTTGTAGAAGTTGTTGATAATGAAGGAAGGACTCCAAGGACCTATTACTTTCAGTATAACAAAGTTTATTACACAGAAGTTTCACAGGTCAGGACGGGCATCTAGAAACCCAGAGACATCACACAGCCAAATGGTGAAAATCTGACGTGCGGGGGTCTTACACACAGTTATATAGGGACATTGGTTCCGCCTTTGACTTCAGGTAAATTACGTCCCCTATGGAATGTTTAACTAAATAAGGGCACGTTTTTGTGTACGAACATGAAGACACACTGGTCAAGAACATTCCTTCTGAACTCATCCATTAGCTGGTCAGAGATAATTCCCTAAGTCAAAAGTCATCCCAAAAAGTGAGAGTGCAAATAAGATGAACACCTGGAGAACTCTCCAAGAATGTCTGAGAGTCCAGAAGATAGGCATCATAAATATAAGCCTGTCTTTGTGTTTAAGGGACGTCCCAACATGGTCTACTCTAACGAATATACACGACATAAACCCCCCTTCGAGACTAAACAAAGTCTCGAAACAATCAAAAGAATAAAACATACAGGTATATGATCATGACAAAAATAACAAACCGTCTACAGCATAATTTTAACAACATAGCAACAGTTATGGAGTTTAGGAGTGAGAGTGAAAAACCTGTCAGGCAGCTATCTTTCCTTAAATATCCATCAAACAAACTAGACAGGAAAATTCTCTCACGACCCCTCTGCCCAGGGGGTCATACATCGTACTCCGTGCTACTGAAATGAGGGATTTTTCAAATTGTGTAAGGAAATTACTTTAAGCAAATACATATGGAACTCTCAGCAAATAAAAACAAAATAATGTCCAAAGTCAGGCTGGTCGTCCCATCGGATCTTCCAATGGACCTTTCCCTGCCTAGCACCACTATCCTTAAAGATCACGGAAAAGAAAACATCTGAGGTCCCAGTATATTTACTCAATAGCAGAAAATGTAATTTTCCAAGTAATTAACATACAAAGAATATAATTCACTTTTAATATGACTTCTACATTATATAAGAGAAAACACAACAATATAGAACACTACAGTTTCTCAGCAGCATTGACTCTCAGTTGTAGTATCGATGACATGTTGAATCTGGATATTTTATCTTTGTTCAGAGTCCTTCAGTCCATCCGTATTTTTCATCTTTGAAGTGTCTGAGTCCCTGAACATCAATCACCCTCTCAGTGATCTTCCCCCATTATGTTCTAGAATGAAAGAAAAGAAAACCAGTATCTTTGCATACAAAACAGATACAAATTAAAACAAATATAGATTTGGAACAGACGAAGCACACTGTTGTACTGCGACGTTGACAAGTTAGAAATCTTGGATGAATCACAAATCATGTCATCCTCCGTTCTTTCTTTCGCTGATGTTTCTTCAGTATTCTCCTCCTCGATATTCTATCCAGCTGTTGCACTCACAGGCAAACTGTCCACATTGTCAACAATTATAACATTCTTCTGAATGCTGTTCAAAATTTGGATCGAACCTTCCTCTCTGTATTTTGGCTCTCAAAATTGACTGCTCCATTTGAATCAAATCAGGATCATTTCCTGTGACATTTCTCCACACTTGATGAGCTCTGGACACATAGGCCCTCGGGTTTTCTTACTGTCCTAGTGGTTCAATAAGAATGTTGTCAGGATGTACATTTGTCGGAAACGTCTCTTTCAGCGCTCTACACACTCAACCTCTATTTGCACAAAACAGCTCTGAATCATTCACAGCAGTTCCCACATATTGATTAAGTCCAGCTTTCTGTAGAATATCTCCCATAGCATGAACTCCAAGGAGATTAGCCAAGAGTCTCTTAATATCTCCAATGGCAAGTTGTTCTCCCACCATGATCTCTTCCAACTTCGAAATCCAAGAATGTGCTCCATCTTAAAGAGTAGGTAACTTCTCAATTATGTTTGACATATCTGTAGTCTGCCAAGGCCTATACTCCAAATTCTGCCCTCGGACGACCACAGGAAGCATCTTCTTGTGTGTCAACTGTTTTCTTGAGCGCAAAGTATTTTCCATGCACAGTAATTGGAAGCATTTTTTCTGCAGCCCTTCCCTCTGTGTCTACAACTCCTTTACCTGGTTCTTCAGCGTTATTTGTCTTTCTGTTTGCCCTGTATTTTCAATGTCCCTATCTCTCTTATCGTTTGCAGCTTTGATCAGTTTCTGTCCCTCATTTTCAAACAACTGGAGAATGCCAAGCTCCACCTGTTTCTTTTCTTTGCGTTTCTGACCCTTCTTGCCTCTCTTTTGCGCTGCCTTGTACGTTGACACAAGAACTCGCATTATTCTGATAACATCTGGGTTCATAGTTCCCTCTACAGGCCATGGTCGTTCAATTTGAGACCAGCGTTCATGCCATTTTTCCGATATTTTTGCAATGCCTTTAACTAAAGGATTATTCTTCTGTACTACATCAACAGGAGTAATTACTTTTGGACTTTTAGTCTCCTTTTTACCCATAGTAGCAGCTACCTTTTGCTCCCTTATTGTAAATTTAAAAAGTAATTGCTAAGATTTAAAGCTGCTTAAAGCTTTTTAGATTACTCCTCCCCCCTTTTAGGAATTGATTAATCAACAAATCAATCAAGCACTCAACAGCTCAACAAATTAATCGATTCATAAATCATGTAGTAAAAACACAAATTTACCACAGCAAATTCAAATGAAATTGACTTCCCAACTGCAAAAGGAATAAAAAAACAGCACAACCCAAAAGTCCCCTTATAATATTCGACAGAAAGATGACGCGCTCCCAAAAGTGACTGACTGTCACCAAATGTTCTCTTAATTGCAGCAAACAATCACCCAATATTCACCTCAAATCATCAAAAAGTAACAATAATGTATCTCCCACACAGCTCAGATCAGAATAAACCACGCTCAAACAGTGAAACTCACATTTTCAACACTCAGCGGAGTTAAACCAAACAATCCTTTTCCATTAATTAATTAAATGCATTAACTGGTCAGTCCGTTGTCAATCCTCTTATTTGTTTGACTACAGCATGTAGTTTTTCATGTGTATGTAAGCAGATGAATATGCTCTCTCAATCTCCTATAATAGCTCACAAATGAAAGCAGGTTGAAATGGTTTTCAGCAATAGTAACTATAAATGAGAACAAATACAAATATGTAAGATGCAGGTGTTTGCTAAAGAGTTTGTGGATAGATTGTACCCGCCTTGATCAAACAGGAGACTGAAGCTGCACACACTGAGATCAGCAAGCCTCAGGCCGAGACCTGTAACGGCCAACTGTCGTTAAGGCCAACACAAGCGGTTCAGTATGATTTGCATACATTTACACCTTTTATTGGCCAGCATTTTAGGTCAACAGACGTTTTTTCTTCTTTAAACACCCATCATAATTTCTTACAACGCATCATCAATGTATACCTTAGTTTATTTCAGTCTAATAATATCTTTAAAGTTCTCAATAGTTTATTATTTATTCACGGCTGTATTAAAAACTCAACAGTCCTTTCGTAAACAAATATATATTTATGATTCTCCGTCTGTGCATCGCACATTTGTCACACCCAGTGAGGAAAAACAGATATGTTATTCTTATTTTATATCAGCCCATAGTGTAGATGTTGACACACTTGATAAAACATATTTGCACTCTCTAGTAAATGCAAACAATCTTTTCACATTATCACCTGAAAACAGAATTCTGACTATCTCTCCTTCTATCAAAATTATCATTATCCAGCATTTAAAGCCCAAAATGTCAAATTAAACCCAATTTGTTCCCAAAGTGAACCCTTAACTAAGTATTGTCGAATTTAATGAAAACCAAATGAAACAAGAAAGTTCAAACAGTTAAAGATTTTGTTTAGAACTACAGACGTATCCAATCTAGTTGAATCAAACAAACAACTTTATTTCCTAATATTGTCTGCACAATTTCGCTATCCCAAAAACAAACAAAGAAACAAATTGTCCTTTTTAGCTTTAACTAAAACCCCATTAACGAATTGGTTTTAAAACACTTTGTGACTTTGTCCCTGTGACTCACAGAAGGTTTGTTAATTACAGTGCAAATCCCCCTCACGTTTCTACACGCAGAGTCATGTTCATGCACGAGAGACACACAGACACACACACACACACACACACACACACCAGAAAGGTGGGGGTTGTGAAGACAAGGGAAGACAGACTAATGCAATAGTTCCCTGAAAGGGGCTGTTTGCTTTGTTTAATATAGAGAACAAAATATCAGTCCTTACAAGTTATCAAATTTCCCGTTCGCAACCACAACATATATATAATCAATCAATCATAAAACATTTTTTGTTATTAACTGTAGATCACAAAAACCAGCGCCTGCTGCAGTTTTCTCACACAGCTTGAACAGAGCAATGTCCACATTTATCACACACACAACAGCACATGGAGAGAGTGGTTACCAGTGGAGGGAATTAAAGGTGTGGTTATATTAATTAAGTCCTCCTAAGGAGATTCATTATTTCATTACGTCTACTTTATAAGAGCAGCTCATAGTTTCAAGTCCCCTTAAATAGAGTCTCATTGTGTAATTAAAAGGCTCATTTTTTATCAGTCCTTTCATATGTTTATATAGTTATATTGATTCAATCCCCGACCGGGAGACAACAAAATACACACACAAACAGCACTTATCTCAAAAACAACTTAACAGTCACACAGCATATCCCTTCTGCATTTTTGTCTCACACACACACACACACACTCACAAACCACTGTTTGAGGGGGGGGGCTATTCCTGTTACACACAGCCCCTCGACGCCCTGTACACAGACGCACACACTTTCTCTCAGCCAAGGCTCTCATTCACACCCGAGCATGCTATTAGCCGCTATTTCTCTCTATTTCTATTAAAATTTGTGCTACCTTTATGAGATGTAAATCATCCAATGAGAGGCTGCATCAGACACTGTTCGTCAACAAATGTCAGAGTGGGAACATCAATCGAATTTTAAATTTTACAATCTCCACTTATTAAACTGACCTGTGGTGAGGTTTTTACGGCCCATACTAACGCTCCTTCACTGAGGGCTTCCACTATCCAAATTTGCGGCTCTTCCTATGATCATTTCCTTACTCTTATTTTTCTCTTTTATTACTCCGTCTCTTATCACTTTACACTTATTTATTAATTCATATCCCCTGGATCCAGGTTTATCCCAATTTTTCTCTTTAACTCAATTCCTGACTATGCCTTAGCCAATTGTAATGAGTGATTAATACACACATGTCTTACCGTTAAAAAGTTGAGGTACCGTCTTTTATAATCTTGCAGAATGTCATTTAACCACCTTATCATTACAATTAAGCTATTCTAAACTATGTCCTGTACCTTTAGTACTGTTCTTCCTTTTTTCACACTTATATCTGTTCTATATTACTCCCCCCTTTTATCTGCGATGTGCACTTCGTAAATAAAAACTAATTTAGCACGGAGCTTCACTTCAAACACCAACACAACAAGACATGTCCCCAAAAACAGGTCCTTTAACGGTGTGACCTTGCAGCAGACACAGAACAGCCAAGTGAGAAATGCTCACCCTGGTTGAAGTTGTCTGAAGATGCAGCAGGACAAAGCTCGACCAAGTTCGTGACGTCAAGTTCTATCGTATATTCTATGTAGCCGAGAGGTAGATTTTGTTGTAGAAGTTGTTGATGATGAAGGAAGGACTCCGAGGACCTATTACTTTCAGTATAACAAAGTTTATTACACAGAAGTTTCACAGGTCAGGACGGGCATCTAGAAACCCGGAGACATCACACAGCCAAATGGTGAAAATCTGACGTGCGGGGGTCTTACACACAGTTATATAGGGACATTGGTTCCGCCTTTGACTTCAGGTAAATTACGTCCCCTATGGAATGTTTAACTAAATAAGGGCACGTTTTTGTGTCCGAACATGAAGACACACTGGTCAAGAACATTCCTTCTGAACTCATCCATTAGCTGGTCAGAGATAATTCCCTAAATCAAAAGTCATCCCAAAAAGTTAGAGTGCAAATAAGATAAACACCTGGAGGACTCCGAGAATGTCTGAGAGTCCAGAAGATAGGCATCATAAATATAAGCCTGTCTTTGTGTTTAAGGCACGTCCCAACATGGTCTACTCTAACGAATATACACGACACAAACATTTGACACCTTCATGGAGCCAGTTCCACAAACTGTAAGTTTAGAAAGCGTCTGGTTTACTTCGTCAAATTTTTAATTGCACACCAATGCAAAACAGATATGAATACATGATCATCCTTTGAAGGTTGTGGGGGGAAATGGAGCCAATCCCAGCTGACATTGGGCGAGTGGCGGGTACAACCTGAGTAGGACGCCAGTTTACCAAGAACCATTCACATGTGTGGTCAAATATAGAGTCTCCAGTTGACGTAATATCAATCTGCATGTCTGTGAGAGGAGGCCGGAGAACCTGGAGAAAACCAACCCAAGCACGAGGAGAACATGCAATCTTCAGACTCCGGCTGAACTGGGACCGAAACTGGGATAACTGACGATAATCAATATTTTATAATAACCATGGATCTAATGAGTCCCTCTCACTGAGAAGTATCGCTTGACTCTGCAGCTTCCCTAAGATCTACAGAGCATTGCAGCATCTTTTATCTCAAAGTTTTTTCCCCTGAAAATATAATGTTGAGATTGACTCTGCTCTCTTGTCTGAGATGCGTGAACAGCAGGCAGAGCTTATCTGTGACATATTAAATAATTGCTACATTCTTGCTCTGGGGGAGCTGTGATCATAAATACTACGTGCGATTATAAAATTCAAGTCCAAACTTGTGCAAACATATTCACACAGCAATGAAGCTAAAGCATGAATTCCTTTTAAACTGACGTGATCAGTGGTTTTAAGAGACTACAGTTTCTTTAACAAGTATTTATTCCTCCATCTGTCTCAATAAGAAGGATAAAACCTCTGAAGAGAACATTCTCCCTGAAAAGATGAGGTGCTAAACCACAAAGACGACATAACTCAATAATAACTTATGACACTCTGGATGCAAGGTAATCAAAAATCCCCCGTCGCCTGGAAAAGCTCGACATCAGCACAACTTTGCAACGAGGCAAAAGTTTGCTCTCAACAGAATTTAATGAGCTGCTAACTGCCTAATTAAACGCTGAGTGCAAATAAAGGCATGAAATATAGATAAGCTGGAAACGCTGCCTATAGCTGCACGGTCCATGCAGAGGAACGCGGTGATGTCTCCTAAAGCCACAATCAGCCGAGCGGGTGAACTGCGCCTCGTCCTCCGCTGTGAATGTTTGATAAGAAAGTGAAGCCGCCACGGATGCCATGAATAAGACTGAATGACCAGCCAGTGGAGCAATGTGAGAAAAAGACGGTGTTAATGCTCCTGGAGCTTGTGGCTCTCTGCAGGACTGAGGGCTCGAGCGCTCGTGGTGCGACAGAAGGGGCCTCTCCCTCTCCTCGCCACTGATAGCCAGGACTGTAATTTTGACTTTAGCAGCCTTTATGACTCCCTCTCCTCATTTCTCTGGAATATGAAAACATCAGCATATGGCTGCCGACAGCACTGAGGCTAAGGAGTCAATTTCCCACATGTAACATTGGGACAGGGGTGACATTCGCTTCTGTACTGCCCCCCTGGCTCAAACAGGAAGACAGAGAGTGAGACTCAGCCCGAGCTGCAGAGCGAGAGGAGACAGATGGTGAGACGCACAAGGACAGAACAACAGAAAAGAAAGAGGACGGCAAAGATGGTTTGACTCTAATTTTCTTGCACCAGAAGGTCTTCATTGCCTCGCTGTCTCGGTGCGTTCGGTGTGCAGTTCACAGAGTGTCATGTGGCTACCAGGAACAGAAAATCTGTCCATCAGCTGCCAAAGGGTCCAGCTCCACTCCGTTCCTCTGAGCGCTCCTAAAAACCCGCTGTTTCACACCCATGAATTACACTATTTATGGCCCTGGTTAAAATGGGCAGTTTCTGGGCACGCCGCATGTGTGTGCCTCCGTTTCCGCCTGTGAGTGTGGGTGTGCCATGTGGCAGATGGGAGGCAATATGGCACACCTCTGCCCAGACAGATGTGGCACAGCACATCACAGCGAGCCACAAGAGGGATCAGAAACCTCAGGAACATCTGGACCTGTGGCAACCTTCACCCTCGGCCAACAAGCTAACTTCACCTAGCTGCTTAGGACCTGTGAGGAGAGAAGGGGAGGAGTCACCGGCTCGTAACGTGTCACATGTCCCCTGCGATCCCTCGCACCGCGTCTTCATCTCCAGCGGCATGTTGACTGACAGATGAGGAATCCCACCTCCCTCAGTGAGGGCTGTCAATCACTTGCTCTGTGGAGTGGAGCGCTGAGGCCTGTCCCAACATGGGCCTGTCATGGCCTGTTGCACAGGAGAACATTCCCACCACTCAGGGGGCAGCCTGGCTGGGACAAACTGGGGCTTCTGCGAGGGCCGGGGGTGGCGAGAGGTGGGCCAGAGCCGGACAGGAGAGGGACTGATGGAGACAGGCTGGAGAGTTGTAAATGGGACTTACTGGGAAGACACTACGAGGTGTCTATAGTTCTTTTCTTCTGATCCCATAGGCTCCGCTGATGGCCCCTAACACATTTAATCCTGAATGTGGCTTAGAGGCTGACCTATCATTGAGATCCGGAAAAAATGTTTAACCCTTTATTCATGAAGACGAAAGATCAACCTATGATCCTAAAATGTAAAAACACTGCGGCTGTCCATTTCTGTTCTTCTATCTCAACATCTGCTGGAGGGATTGTTTTTAAATGTTGTGCAGATTTTCATGGTCCCCAGGGGCTGGATCCCTTACTGTCACCAGCAGGTCACAGATTTCACTTATTCACCGAAAAATCTCAACCTCAGTTTATCCTAAAATAATAAATAAAAAAATACTCTGAAGCTCAATTAACTAATCAGATAATTTCACAGTAGAGCAGACAACAGGTAATTATCCTCCAGGGTGAGGATGAGGAAAACAACTTTATTTCGTATTTATATTACTATATGTTGTAAGACATTAACATGGGTCAGGGTCGCAAAAATAAGTGTAATCATACAAGGAAAACACCTCATGTTGTTCTCTTTGTGTTTTATAGTCGACTGAATAAAATAAACATGTTTTCTGGATGTTATATAAAAGTATTCTATGACAATACTGCCCAGACATAGACTCTACCAGAGTTCAGCACGAGGAACTTCCGCATCCGGGCATAGGTCAAAGGTCACATCATGTGATGGTGTTGTATTAGTTCCCGCCTCGTAAGGAAGCTCCTGTGGGAGTAAGAGCCGGCATATGTCGGACAGAGATGCGCAGGATGCACCAAAGACTGTAGCACAGATGTCCTCCCGTTCACACAGAGCCACGTCAGTATGGATCACATCTTGTCCCTCTCACTGCAAAACAAAAGTTACCAAACTTTAAAAGCCGCTCCTTTGAGTCCTTTAAAATCTTCGTGGCAATTTTAAAGCAATCAATCACCAGGTCGTAAGGTCACGTGACTTTATTTATGTGGTGTTGAGACAAGCTGAGGCGATAATGATTTAAGATTTGTACTGTCAGATCTATGGTTGAAAATGTGATATGAGGATGAAGACCCTCTCATCACACATTGCATTACAGGGAGAAAACCGACCGACCGACGCCTCGCTCGCTCCCCTGCTCCTCAGCTCCCTCTCTCCCCTCGCTCAGCTCTTTGAATAATTAGTGATGTGTGTCAATATTGTGGCCCATAGTAACCATATGGTGGGTGCAGGCAGACAGGCCATTGTTGGGAGCTGTGAAATATTGTGTATCCCTGCGAGGGCTGGAGCCAGCAGAGGCAGGAAGTGTTGTCGGGACTGACAGGGACATTGTGCGCCTGAATGGACGAGTCCGCGGTGGCAGGGAGCACCGCGGACCCAGACAGAAAGTCTTGACCCTGGCGAGAAAGCCTGATTAGGCATGGTGCTGCAGGCCTCTCCTTCATCCACCCCCACCACCACCCCTCTCGTCCACACCCCCCACCGGAGGCCGTTAGAGCCGGAGCAGAATACAACAAGGCCACTTAACTCAGCGACGCCTTTTCACTGTGCACATAAAAACACTCATATATTCATGTCAGGGGTGGAGAGCAGAGGAGAGGGACGGGGGCTCGGGGCGGCACAGTCAGTGTGTGAACTCACGGACGGTGAGTGTGTGAGTGAGAGAGTGAGAGAGAGAGAGAGAGATTTGCGGGAATGACAGTGTTACATGGAGAGTGTGAACCCAACAATACAAAACTATTCTAATACCTCTAACACAGAGCAGAACAGGAAAAGAATCAAATCGAATTTTTCTCGCTGCAGTCACGTCTCACTTCTGCACGAATGGAAACTAAACGATGTCATTGGCGTGATGTGTCGAGGACAGATTGGAAATTGAGCCGCAGCTTTTGTTTTACAGTCTTCGTTTTGCCACAGGACAATCAGACAAACACATTAGTTCAGATGTGATAGAAGGAGGCTGACATTATCCTGCCACATTAACAAGCTGTGGAAGCCGAGCAGCCAGTGCATCCCGACGCTACGCAACAAATAACAAACTCTTACCCAAATAAAATCCTTCAAAACGTGAAGGTGAGACGTCTGACTGTGAAAATGATCTGATCTAAGATTACAATTTTTGAAAATGTCTTTGAAAATTTTGGTTTTTCTTAAACTTCTTTCCACAGAATACTTTAATTTGGATTTTTCATCAACACCTAATGCTCAGTTGAAACCTGTGAAGTTATAGATGGAGGAATTCATTTTTTGCAGAACAAGCTGCATCGCCTCAACCAGTGGAGCGAGTTCATCTGCTCAGTTTTATTTCACTGGCGTCTGAATCCTGTGCTCTTCTATCCGCTCTACCACCGCCCGATCAAATACGCTTCCATCCACGTCCACTCTCTTCCTCGTCTCCCTCCGTCTTTCCCCTCTTTCATCCCATCCTCCTTTCCCCTCTCTGCCAATTATCTCTCTGTCAGTCTGTCACACTTTGTAGTCTAATAAAGGCGTTCTAAATTGATGCCCATCCCGCCTTTATTCCCCTGATAAAGCACAACAATTAAGGCCCATGTCTCTTTGCTCAGGGCCTTTGATGGTGCACAAAGCTGCACGCAGAAAGAGGGCGAGGTGGTGAGGCTGTGCTCATGTTAGCAGACAGCTCCTCTCTCTCTCTCACACACACACACACACAATCACACACGTTCACACACACAATCTCCAAACCAGCTTACACAAATGAGATGCGGGTATGGCCAAATTTAAAATCCTGTGCATCTCAGAAGTGAACACTCACTTTAATTGAATTTAGCAGCTCGACTTGGACTCAACTGAAATCTGACTTCACTGGGACTAACTTACCTGAACCCCGGAAGCAATTCTTCAATGGGGCCCTTTTTGCCAGCAGCAGTTAAAGAAACTAATCTTAACAAATCTTTAAATGTGTGGGACCTGACATGTGACACATTACTGTATATCTGCCTGAGCTGTGGATATAAATTACCAGTTATCATCCACCCAATTGTGGTGGGAGACACAAAAACCCTCTTTGTGTCCAAAAACATTGTTGAACAGGTAAAGAGGTTTGTTGTTTCGTGTTGTGTACTGGGATGTTGTGTGAGTACATTTTAGAGTTAAAATTACAAAGGAAGTTTCTTTTTCTTTGTTGGTTACTTTTTACAGGGACAATGTAAAACAGGAGATAATAATAATAATAAATGACAATTACAACAATATAGAATATGAACAATACATAGAGGCCATCAATGTGAACTTCACATTATACAAGCTACTGTGATACATAAAAGTTCAGTAAATATGAGGCTTAAAAACTGCAAAGCTTCCTGAGTCTCTAATGTTTCCCCTTCTCCAGTTTTAACTGAGAAAGCAGTGGGACCAAAGGCGCAGTCTTTCTGAACAGTGGTAACCAGTCACCCCCAGTAGACGCTGTGGTCCTACCGACACTGCCACTGCTCCCATAGGCCAGGCATCGCCTCAGGGTTGGGGGTGCAAGATTATCTACAGATTCAAACATCAAGAGTCAAACAAGTTTTTGTTTTTCATTTGAAAGACATAAAACTCCCTGTTCACCTCTTCTCGAGTTTCAAACCTTTCAGATCCTCTCGATGGATCATCTTCAGGAAACTCTCTTTCTATTCTGAACTTTATAAAATGTAGTTCTCACACCGTGAACCCTGGACTTTCGATACAAATTATATGCGTACACATCAGCTTTATGTCCGGCATTCCAATGGTCCCACTCTCTTCCTCAGGGCCCATGTTATCGTGCTTTATATTGTATGTGAATGTTGTAAATTATTTATGTGCCTCATATTTCTCGTAAAACGAGATGATGTATCTCAAGAGGCTTCCCGGTAAAATAAAGGTTAAATGAACTTTGATGCTAAGGCTCTCCGTCTGACATGTCAAACAAGGCATCAATAACCACTGGGTTTATATAGTGTGATAATATCCCACATTATGAGGGGACAGTGTTTTTATATTTACAGCTACCTCGGTCAGAGCTGTAAAATAAGACAGTTTCTGCTTTTTTTTATCGGAGAAGAGAAAATTGTTTTGAAATGATTGACAAGAATCTTGAAACAGCAACAATCATATTTTCTCTGTGCATTTCAAATTTGGCGGATGAGAATTAAAGCGAAGATAATAACCGAGTAAATGCAGAAACATTTAGAGACAAAAAGGGGAACGTTTAAAAAACACAGCGTGACTCCTGCAAGAATGTTCAACATGTTACGTCTTTGCTCGGTGAGTTTCTGTTTGCTTGTTGGTTTTGACACCGGGGGGTAGAAGCTTTAAATTTGAATTGTAGGTGAAGAAAAGCAGAAGACAAGCGGAGCTCTAACGCTACGGAAAAACAACTGACATCAAATCCGCACCCTGTTATTACATCGCATCTTTACCCCGGAGATGGTTATGAGAGGGAGTGAACACACAAATACAATAATAATGATGCAAGACTAAATATATCTATAGAATATCCCACTGTATATGTTAGATAGTCAACACAATGTACCTACAATTCAAAGTACTTGATGCGCAGAATGGTTCCAAGCAGCCTGTTATATTATTTTATATATTATGTTTGATTGACTTAGTATTATAATTGATGCATAACCATGTAGGGAACAACGTGATGGTGTTGCTGACGTGTTTCAAGTACTTTTAGGTTTTTAATGTTATAACTTGTGTGTAAAATCTCAATCTGTTTTAGTTGTTTGGCAACTATAGCCTTCAAATGAATGCGGTGGACCTAAAAGTACAATATACTACATTTATGTATGAAATAATGTACTTATTATCATTATCATATTTTTTTTAAGTTGTCTATAGCTACAGTTTGGTATAAATTGTTCACTTTACAGAATATTGTTTCAATGTGCAACAAAAATAAATGTTAGGTCGGAAAGTTTGAAATGAAATACTGGTATATTTATTTGACGTTACTGGATCACATCAAGAATCAAATCATATGAAGACATCAGTGACCTTTTCCCCCTTTCAGAGTTTAATATTCATATTTATAATAATGTATAAACAGTATTTAAATTCTTGCTTTGTTTTATGGACTATTGGACAGTTTAATGTGTAACAATGAACATGCTCTATAGACTGATCGTAAAGTTTGTTTTGTATTTTCACATCTTTGCTGGTAATGTAGTTTTCAGATACATGTAGTGGAGTGGAAAGTAGATTTTCTTCGTGAATGTAGTGGAGTAGAATAAAATGGAAATATTGAAGTAGCGGACAGTTTTCTAAAAAACTGCTTCTCTGTGCAGTACTTGAGTTTACTCTGTGTTTTTCGACAGTATTTATTTTTACTCTCACTTTCTAGTCAAGTCGGTTGATGCACTTTTCTTCCTCTGTGGCCATCATGTGGTTAATCCATGTTTGGAGAGGGCTGTGATGAAGTGGCGTACTGTCCCACCCCGCCCCCCCCCACCCCCTAGCAGCACCAGCTCAGCAGTACAGTTACCTGGGAAGCAGAGCCTTGTGAGTGAGTAATGCCACTGAAACAAAAGCCCTGACAGCAGAAGTGTGGAGAGAGTGATGAGACCCCCTGCTGGCGTGTAAGCTGGCCCGGCCTCGGAGTCTCCTCCCTGGCTTTCCCTTTTCACACCCCTGCCCCTGAGAACCTGCCGCCCTGGAGACACCAGGATCCCAGAGAGGCTCGCCGCCCTCGTTTACCATCGGTCAACGGTCAACACCAACGGCGCTTTAGTCTTTTACTCCAACACATTTCAAAGGGAAGTCTTGCACTATTCATTGATGTGAAGGCCATAGATACTTGCAACTTGCTACAGATTTGTATTTTAAATACAAAATAATCATATTGAACCTAAAAGCAGATAAACTACTTAAAACACCTCAACCCACTGCAACATCACCACGCTCCTTAAATGCTAATGTTCCAATAATAATCCAATAACACATAATATATGATAATATAATAGACTGATAATGGCTATCCTTAATTACATATACCTTGAATTTTATAAATTTGATGTAAGAGAACTTTTACTTCTATTTTCATTAGAAGTACAATCTTCCTCCACTGGTCATAATACACAAATATGCAACTTACATTCAGATTACATAGAAATTACATGACAGGACAGTAAACACTGCATATTGCAGTACAGACAAAGAGTACATTGGATAAGGATTTATTTCTTAATGTTTTTAATTATATGGTTGTGCGGTTTCATAACAACAATACTTATAAAACTTAATTTCAACAGCACTTATCTAAAAGAGGTTAAAAGTACTTTGCAAAGTACATTGGAATAAAGCAACCCAGAACAAAATAAAACCGTTTTTTTTTTTGCCTGTGAGGTGGTCAGGGCCAAACTCTAGGCCTGAGTTAAGTTGACCTAAAGTTGACTCTGATCAGAAAACAGACAACGTGACGTGTTTATAAATATTTTTCAACTATGTTAGAAAACAGAGCCTCAGTTAAAATGTGTGTATTTTACTGTTGGGATGTCTCCCAGTGGAGACCCGGCCCTCAACCCTGTTTCTGTTAAACACTAGGGCTACAACATGAGGTGACCCATCAGCACCAGCTCCTCCTGCCTCCCCTGCCTGTGCCAGTCTCTCGCGGGTTGCCAAGGTAAACGTCACGGCGTCCATGGGATCCGGCTGCAGGCTGGGAGAGATGGAGGTCCGGCTGTGACGGGGCGCGTGACATGATACTAACAATCAGACGCCATGACAACCCGGCAACAATGCTGTTGATTCAGCAGCACGACCGAACTGTATGAGGAGCTGGACCCAGGGGGCAACAGACCTGGTGCAGAGTGGAGGCAGCACACTGAGGTGTTAGGTTCAGTGTAATGTAAAGATGTATTTTAAATCAATACCTGCAGAGGAATAAACAGGAGCTTCATGGTGAAAGATATTTTCCCGACATGTGACAGCTCTTCTCTGTTCCTCTCTTCTCGTAACTGTACTCATTCGTATTCAAGTACTGTGCTTGAATACAAGTTTGACATACTTTACACCACTCCACTATAGTTCAGTGGGGATTATTTAGAGCTCGAGTGATATTGATACTTTTGGGACGATACAAATACCGATATTAGTAAAGTTATGAATTTCTGATATCGATGCATTGGCCAAAATATACATCTATTAAAAATGTAATGATTCCAAAGATGTTGTTATCAAACTCTGATGACAAAGAAATGGGATTGGGGCTTAAAAACACCTACAAGTAAAATTAAATTAAAACACCAAATGACAGATATATAGAACTTGAATTATGAAAAAATTAATGTAAATGTGAATCTTTTCTTTATTGTTTCTTCTGTAAAAAAGAGGATGACATTTCTTAGTCAAATTTTAATTACTGGTAACTTCACCGATTGAAATTTCAATATCAAGATCTTACATTTAATGATACAATAAGGTAGAAAGATGTATTACATGGTTTACAGCCATAAATCTTAACATTTATTTATTAAAAATGATACATAATTATTTCATACATTGCATGTTGTAGATTTACTCATTTGAGTTTATTCCTTTATACATTTCCGCACAAGACAAATGTCCAGTTTTAGTCTGAAAGAATTGAAGTTACTCGAGGAGATTTTTTATTTCTATTATTTAGATATTAAAGCTGGATCCCATTAAACAAATCATCAGGAAATCAGTTAAGCCTTTGGTTCTGACAGACTAAAAATGTATTATGTCCAGAGAGTTAACCAGCATCACCACCGAAATATTATTCATAGTCTCTAAGTGGATGAGCCCAATGTAAATGTTAAAGAACAGCTGAAGTTGTATAATGTTCTTTCTGAGGGAGACCAGACTGGAAACTGTTACAATGAATGTGTGAATGACTTTCTCTAAATCTAAACCTGACGTATCTGGTTCTTTCTATTTGTTTGATGAGATCAAATGATGACGAGGTGTAGTAACTGCCTTGAAGTGGCAGCAGAAACTCGGACTCATGTCAAAACACATTATTCTTTAGGTCGAGATGAAGTGAAAGCTGGAGAAACAGACACACACACATGTTATCTTTACTTGTTGTGAACTCTTCTCTGCCTCTGAGTTCAAACTGACTCCTGCACAGAACTGAATCAGGCCTACACTGCCACCATGTGGAAGCAGGGGGAAGTCTTCCCTCTGACCGCTTGCATTTTCTAAAGTAACTCTCACCTCTAAGTTGGTGCACATATAAGAATCCCAAAACAAAGTATTGACTGATAGTGTAACACATAAGGTAGTGATCCAGTCAGTGGTTATCATTGTCATTGTTGGTTTCTGACAATTGACAATACAAACATTTAAACACAAACACAAACAAAGTTGATTCTTTTTTTTTATATTTCATTTATATGTAATTTTTTTATCTCCTGTATTTCCTGTATCTCCTTCACATTTTTGGAATGGCCCTGCATATATATATATATATAGATATATACCTATATCTATATATATTTATACCTATATTGATATAGATATAGATATAGATATAGATATATAGAGAAAGCTATATGAGAAAGGTCCCATGCAGGGCGAAAACTCCTGGACAGCTCCTACACACAAACACAACACACAAATTTACTGTATAAACATATGTCCAGTGCACACATCTGGAGGTTAATACAGGTCACAGGGTTCTGTCACTGTTCTCTGACCCTGTCTCTAAATTTATCAGGGCCTGTCAGCACGTGTGTCTCTCATATTTCTGCCATCACACGGGGCCGGCTAAGAATAGAAGAGACCTGACACAGATTAACATGGCTCGTCTCTCTCTCTCACAACCCGACTCTTTATTAATAATAATAAAATTCTTATTTTTCTTTTATGGCAATGAACTTCCTCTTTATATGTGACCTTTTCCTAGTTAAACCACACTGACCTCTCCCAGTACATTATATGGAAGAAGGGGGAGTACGGAGAGGAACCTGTAGTCCAGATAAACAACCAGGACCACAACAATGACAGCAGGTTCTGATATATATATATTAGTTATAAATTCCTTGAGCATCGAAGTTTATGTGGTGGCGGATGAAAAAACATGTTTTCTGGCTTTTTTTTCAGCTGTCAACACTGGGCAGCCAAATTCAGAACGAGGAAACCCCCTTGCCCTGAAAACACAGTAACTGTGAATGTGTGCACAGGACAAACAAGAGCGTCCGTCTGTGACCCCTAAATGTCACATCTAATCCCAGGCTGGAGCAGGATCCCCTGGATATGTGGGGTTGTTCCTCAGAGAGAGAGAGCACGTTGATCCAGCACACAACAGACGCACCATCACACACGACCAACTGATACCCGATGGCTCATGTGCAGTGTTATCTAGGGCGAGCTTTGAGTCCATCTTCTGTTTTTATCTTTCCTGTGTCTTTATCTGGCCGAAGTAAAATAATTGAATCAGCGACTTGGCAACAGCTTCTGTATCACGTGACCATCCTCAGCAGATGGAGTCAATGAACCGTGGATGTTTAGATTTACAATTTTCTGAGCACATGTTGTTGCATTCACAAAAAAATTTAATTGGGAAAAGAAATGGTTACATAAGCAAAAAATGTTGGTCATGCAAATCAGAAACAAATCAAAATCACCACACCCTTTATTTTGCCTGCTGGTTTTGTGCAAAGCTTTTGGAGCCACATCCTTCCAGCCACTAAAACCCAGGTCTCTGCAGCCAGGTGGAATTTCACATAAGGATTAGAAGGTCTGAAGAAAAGCTGCTCTCCTATTTCTGAATCTCTGACAGCGGATATTCTCTCCACAATGTCAGTACATAATGAACAGCTGGGTAAACACATGACGCCAGTGCATCCACTGAAGTGAAGGGGATTTTATGAGACCTTATGTTTGGCAAACATAATCACAGAGGGCAGTAAAAAGACTGTAAGGTTAGTGAGTAGAGGACAACATATCTCTACTGCATCATTGATATGAACACAGGAGAGAGGTCTTATCTTTATTGTGGGAACTGTGCACGCAGTGTTAACCTTCATCAAGGTGGAGTGTACAGGAGTTAAGTGATGATATGAATTGATATGTTATACTTGTGATGTCTAACCAAACTGTAGTACATCTGTGTGTCTGTGATTGTGTTGAGCTAATTACCCTGCGTGCCAATGAAGCATACAGCCACTGTGTGTGTGTATGTGTATGTGTGCAAAATAACTCAACAATACATGGATAGATTTGCACCAAACTTGGTGGGTACATTATTTGGAAGGGTTTATCTAGATGATGACATTTTGCAGCTGATAGGTCAAAGGTCAAGGTCAACATGAACAACTAAAATGGCCCAAAAACACATTCTCCAAGGCATCTACACATATAATTAAACTGGAGGGACAATTTGAGAGTTAAAGTTATGCTCATATGGTAAGTGACGTCACGATAGAAGTCAAAAATGTATTTTTCAAGGTATCTCTGCATCTCACAAGACTGTGGACCATATACTTAATGTCATCAATTTGTATAAAAGACATCATAATGACTTTATTATTAGATGACATTATTACAATATTAAAAACATGATTGGTGTATATTCGTCTCAAGAAGAGAAGAGACGAGAAGAGAAGAGAAGAGAAGAGAAGAGAAGAGAAGAGAAGAGAAGAGAAGAGAGGAGAAGAGAAGACTGAGACTGAGACTGAGAGACATACTGAGGAAATGGATCAAATTTCCTCCCAGATTCATATCTGACATTCTTGGGATGGAAACCAGTGTTGTTAATGAGGATAACATTAGTGGTTGAGTTTCCCTGCAGACTGACCATGAAGCTCTGCTGTATTAAAGCAGAGAAAGACGGTGATGCAGTTTCAGAATAAGTTAAGCTGCACCTTTTAAAAAATTAACCTGAATATGGATTAATATAAGGTTTTCAGGGAGACATAAACATGTTTAATTTATCTATTAATTACTTCGGAGGATCTCGCTGTTATGAGAAAATTACGTTTTGAATATTAAGTATCCAGAATAGGGCTGAACGATTTGGGAAAATAATGTAATTGCGATTTTTTCCCCCAAAATATTGCGATTGCGATTTAATATGCGATTTTTTTTATCCTATTTCCCCCCCCCCAAAAAAAACATAATGAATGATTTAAATATGACACAATATTAGATACATTTACTGTACAATATTCTTTCCCACATTTTAATTGAACGGCTCATTACAGAAACAAGAACAACAAATCAGTGTGGATTTAAGTAATTTAATCAAAGTCATTGTAAGTATAAACACAAGGCATGCACATTTTATAACCTGTGTGCAAAATTGCAGTGCAGCTTGCGGATCAGCAACTTCCCGTTCATGTCCGGGTGGTCGTGCAGCAGTATGGAGGCGCTGGGCCTCAGCAGGAACACCCCCATGCTGAACACCTACGTCTCGCAGGTGTGCATGTAGGTGACCGGGGGGCTCTGGAGATTTTCAGGTCGATTTTCAGGTCCGCCAGCCGCACCGCGGTCAGCAGCGGGATGAGCTCGCTCTGTGAGTCCGCCACGTCGGCGAAGACTTTAGGACCCTGTAGGTGATGCAGGCTTGCTTCGCTATCTTCTTGATCAGAGGAGTTTTGTGGTCTCGCGTTTTATTATATCGCGTTTTTATCGCAAATGCAATTAATCGTTCAGCCCTAATTACCGCCATCTACTGGATCTCAATCTTTCTGCATTGAGGTTCTTTAATCTTTATAAAGAAGTGCAGGCAAGGTTTAGGAAATTATGACGGATCATTTCCTGTCCTTTAGAGCTCTTTGATCTGTTTTGCCGTCTTTGTATGCTTTGATCTTTGTTGATGCTGAATTCTTTGAAATATGAGTTTGTAAAGGCTTGGGAGAGGAATTAAATACACTTTGGTGTTGGTTGCAAGCCGACAACTTGGGACCAGTCTATTATCACCAGGAACAAACCGACATCAAGGTGCCAGTCCATCATAACATGGATCCACGCTCCAACATTGGACCAGTCTATTATCACCAGGATCAAGCCGACAACCAGGTACCAATCCATCATAACATGGATCACCTCGATCAAGGCGGTGGTCACCAACGACCAGTCTATTATCACCAGGATCAAGCCGACAACCTGGGACCAGTCTATTATCCCCTGGATCAAGCCGACAACCTGGGACCAGTCTATTATCACCTGGATCAAGCCGACCACCTTGGACCAGTCTATTATCCCCTGGATCAAGCCGACAACCTGGGACCAGTCCATTATCCCCTGGATCAAGCCGACAACCTGGGACCAGTCTATTATCACCAGGAAAAAACCGACATCAAGGTGCCAGTCCATCATAACATGGATCAATGCTCCAACCTGGGACCAGTCAATTATCACCAGGATCAAGCCGACAACCAGGTACCAATCCATCATAACATGGATCACCTCGATCAAGGCGGTGGTCACCAACGACCAGTCTATTATCACGAGGATCAAGCCGACAACCTGGGACCAGTCTATTATCACCTGGATCAAACCGACAACTTGGGACCAGTCTCTTATCACCTGGATCAAGGCGGTGGTCACCAGGGACCAGTCTATTATCACCAGGATCAAGCCGACAACCTGGGACCAGTCTATTATCCCCCGGATCAAGCCGACAACCAGGGACCAGTCTATTATCACCTGGATCAAGCCGACAACCTGGGACCAGTTTATTATCAGCAGGATCAAGCCGACAACCCGGGAGCAGTCTATTATCAGCAGGATCAAGCCGACAACCAGGGACCAGTCTATTATCAACCGGATCAAGCCGACAACCAGGGACCAGTCTATTATCACCTGGATCAAGCCGACAACCCGGGACCAGTCTATTCTCACCCGGATCAAGCCGACAACCTGGGACCAGTTTATTATCAGCTGGATCAAGCCGACAACCTGGATCCAGTCTATTATCAGCAGGATCAAGCCGACAACCCGGGACCAGTCTATTATCACCCGGATCAAGCCGACAACCAGGGACCAGTCTGTTATCACCTGGATCAAGCCGACAACCTGGGACCAGTCTCTTATCACCTGGATCAAGGCGGTGGTCACCAGGGACCAGTTTGTTATCACCCGGATCAAGCAGACAACCAGGGACCAGTCTGTTATCACCTGGATCAAGCCGCCAACCCGGGAACAGTCTATTTTCACCTGGATCAAGCCGCCAACCCGGGACCAGTCTATTATCACCAGGATCAAGCCGACAACTTGGGACCAGTCTATTATCACCCGGATCAAGCCGACAACCCGGGACCAGTCTATTATCACCCGGATCAAGTAGACAATATTAACACAAATATTGAGTTATTATTTGCTGTTTTTCAATTAACGTGCTGAAACGGGGAATGTTCATCTCTGTCTGTTGTTGGGAGACCCCGGAGCCAACGTCCATTGCCACAGTTTCTCTTAGATTACTGTTTCAATTTATATTTTTGTAAAGGTTATATATAATAAAATTTAAAATAATGTTATTATGTACGTTTGTCTTATTAACAGATTGTAATGGTACAAAGCCTAGAAATGATCTTGGCTCAGCAATATTTTTTCAATTTTTCCCACAATAGAGATTTTATCAGGTAGGGGAGTGCGGGGTAATGTAAGACATTTTTTAAAACATTTGCTCCCCTCTAGGCGAGCTAAAATAATATATCGGTAAAATTAACACATTTCACATTAATTCAGGATGTGTCCTAGCAATGGAAATGATCAGGATGTCTTCAGCACAAAGGGCAGTGAAAATATAAAAAAGTGGTCTTATGTCTCACTTTACCCCGGCTTAGGGGTAAAGTGAGACAGACCAGAGAAATCAAGGGGGTAAAGTGATCCACTTACTTTTTCCACTTTAAAACTATCATAACAACACACATTATAATAGTTAAAATCCTGACAGCTAGATTGACAACCACACATTCCAAAACTAATATCGGACTAATAACAGAATCATGGGGATTGGTCAATTAAGCACATTTATAATTATTATGATTAATGTGATCTCTTGCACACCCTAGCTTACCTGCACATTGTTTCTCTGTCCAATTGGCAGGAACAGGGATATTGTTTTTCTCTGCGTATTCAAAGGCCAGTTCACGGCACTTAACTGGAGCAAGGCCATGGAACTGGTCAGCTAGTTGTTTCGAGTGTCTGGTAAGCTCCTCCTCCATCTTATCTGTGAATATTCTCTTTGCCTCAGCTACTGCACCCCAGGCTACTGATTTTACCTTCCCTTTCTCTTTCTTTTTATGAATCTTTTGAGGGTTGTCTTATCAATATTTCTATCCCTTCCAGTTTTTCTTAAGGATTTCTTTCCTTGCATGACCTCAGCGGCACTCTCCATCTCTGCGAGGGGTGTTTGGCCCCAGGTTGTATTCCAGAATGACTTGTTTTCTACGCACCTGGAATGTGCATATAAGCATCACTGATTGCTTTTACAATGTATAAACCTTTAAAAAAAAACTTTAGATTGCTCCAATATTTGATTTGTCAACATTATCTTTCACGCTATTTCCTGACCGGGACAGTAAGTAAATCTCTCATCTCTGTAAAGCGTCTTCTGTTGCACCAAACTGCTGATTTTTCCAGATGCACAACTGAGGACATGACCCCGGCGTCCTGCGCATATATATATATATATATACATACTATGCAGTTATAAGGATAAGAAAAGTTATCTTCATCAAGCATATCTCAAGGATGCATCTTTGCAGGCATCTCTCCATCCTGCATGACTGTGGACAATAACCTTTAGTGACACCATAGTGTTTAAACGAGATCACGATGACCATATATTGTTATTAAACGTAAACTGGCTGTAAGATAATCTCTAGAGAAATAATGCTAAGTATTTTTCCTGAGGACATGACCTTGCTTTCCTGCACAAACCGATATTGATGCAGGGGGAGCCAAATCCCTTTCTGCAGACCTCAGGCTGCAGGAAGCATTTTTTATTATTTATTTTTTTAAGGTTTTAAATTGAATATGCACTGAAAAGAATGCGTAAGTAACAAAAAACAAAAACAAAACCTGATTCAACAATCAGCGATGCGTTTTTTTTAGTTTTTTAAGGTAATACTTTGCGGCAGCTGCGCGAGCTCCGGGCACAGCGTGACAAGAGAGGAGCTCCCGTGACGTCACACACACGTTAGAAACCCAGTCGTCCAAGATGGCGGAGGTGAGCGGGATGAGGGGCAGAAATCACTTCAAGCCCGGACACAAGAGCCGCGTCGCCGACGAAGGTAAAAGCCCGCCGCCGCTCGAACCCGTGTCGCGAGGGACAAGCTAAAGTTTGTGGAGTTGAGTTGTGAAGTTGTTTTTGTTTTTGTTTGTTAGTCGCCCGTAAAACTCTCGCTTTCCCCCCCCCCGTTAGTCCGCGGTTTGTTTTCCGTTGGGGACCCGTTGTGTTCTAGTGCTGACAGGGGGAGTGAGTGGCTCTTCCAACCCCCCCGCCGGAACAAGCCTCCTCTCCGCTAAACTCACACAGTCTACCCGGTGAAAACTGTGGGACTTGACCCCAGAAAGACTCGCGTTGGGTTCATTGTTCGCTTTCTGTTTTTTGCGGAGACGTGTTTTCCCTCCGTAACTCGAGCTGGGACAAAAAACCCGTCTCTTGACCCGGATACAGGATTCAAGCGCGACACCTGTCGGCTCATGTGTCCCGGGTTGTCTCCCTCACCTGGCCCCGTGGAGGACCACCGGAGTCCGGGGGGGTCTTTACTCCAAAACAAGCCTCTACAGCCGGGATCAGCTTAAACCGCCCTGGTGTGTTGTTCACTGGTTTTCAGTCCACACACACACAAGCTAATCTTCTCATCCCACTAATGACTGGGATATTTTTAAAGAACCTATAATTAGTGTGTTCCGTTTGCCAGCGGACTGATCCAGGCTCACTCGGACCCTCAGGATAGAACACAGGTTTACACTGTGCGGACTTTACGGTCATTAAAAGTGGATCATTGATAATGGACTGGTCCTATAAACAGAAGTCAGATAACATCAGGCTCCTGTTATTTGCTCTGACCATTCATCGTGTTGACACTGGACAGTATAGATCACGGTAATGTTATATTGATTGGATTTGTTGAAGTCATCAAAAGTTTATTGTTTCCAGCTCCTGAGATATGAGGCGTATATGTTTTTCTTTTTCATTCTATGTATGGTGGTTAAATCGTTCACTGCCAGTCAATCGAAACAAGACATCTGAAGAAGTCAACTCAGTCTCTGTTAAAACACATTGCGATTCTGAAACTTATATACTAGTGGATTGTAACTGTGGAAAATATCAGTGAGAAAAACTGCTGAAGCCTGATTAACTTTAGATAACGTTCAACATAAACTTAAAGTCAGATTAAGGACACTGCTGCACTTGCGTTGAATTGGGAGCCTGACTTCTGATTCGAAACAGACCTGAAATATCAGTCTTTATGCCAGCTTTTCTTGTAGTGAGGTATTTGTACTATGCAGTTTAAGTGTCAACACGGTGTTGATCTCTAATGTGAATATCTCCAGTATCTGTCATAAATGCAAGTAAACTAATCTAATAGATTTCTTAGCTGTGACTAACTAGTAACCGTTTCTTTGACATGGCTCTTAGGCCTTGGGTTTAAGGTGTTATTGTTTTTAACGTCAGATTGTTTACTTGGTGGTTTCTGAATGAGAACCTCATGTTTTGCTCCATCTTCTCATCACAGTGGTGCCATTATATTGGATTTTGAGCTTAGGTTTGTTATTGCTACCATTCTCTTAACATTGACTGGTTAGCAAATAGTAACTATTCAGTCTTCAAGGCTCATCACTCATATAATGAGTACCTTTATCATGATAACCCTTATGTCTACTTCCACGCAGGCAAGCTAACTCTGTGGCAACAGCTTTCACTAACTGAGGCTGCTCTTAATCTGCACTTTGTCCTCACAGACTCCCGATTGGTCTGCTCTGCTCTGCTGCAATTGAGCATTTGACCTCGTTGAATCGAATCCAGAGAGGCAGAGTCAGGTTATCCACTGGTGCTGGTTTGCAGAGAAGTCAGTGAACCCGCATTTCAATAAGTTTCAGTGGATTCCTCACTCTCTTTCACATTGTTGTCTAACAATCCAAATTATAGCGTGAAATGTCGTAATCAACCGGGCATCGGCCAATACAAGTTGAATGCAATGTATTTTCTGCGACCAAATGGTTGTTCATTTCGTCATTCCTACACTCAATCGTTTGAAAAAGCCTCTTCACCTCTTTAAAGTGAGAGACCTCCAGTATTTAGACAGCTGCTTTGAGTTGAGTGAAACGTGGCCTTATCAGAGTCTACCTCAGATATGGTGCTGGAGTCCAGGGGAGGCAGACCTGATTTGGGACGCTGTGCTGAGATAGACGCACACTATTCTTACTGTGCATAGTTAAAGATAGACTCCCATCAGAAGTGGAGCAACTGACACTTTGCCTGCATGATGCACAAACACATCCCTAGGTAACTTTGTGCGTGAGCAGGAAAACATGTAGGCCAGTAAATGTCTACTAGGTAACGTGGCTAATTTTAGTTCTGCCCTCGTTTTCTGCAAGCTGAGGAGTGGGACAGTGCATGAGCCACGTTATCATGATGTGTGAGTGCATATCAGCAAACTTATGGCTTTTAACTGGCTTCTTTTTTAATGTTTCTTCGCCTGCTTGTGTTTTTTTCCTTCCACATTCTTCCGCAACACAGTTCAGTCCCAGCAGAATAGTTTCTTTGTGTGGGTCTCCTCTGTGGCTGCAGTCTGTGCCACTTCATCCTGCTGAGTGCTGCTCGGGGTTTGCTGGGGAGCTGCACTGCAACAGATTGAGGAAATGTGCAGGGCTAATTTGTTTGCTGGGCAGCAGGTTACTGTAACAGCCCAGCGCTGACAGCAGCATCTCAGACTCGAGCACAGCACTGCTGCAGCCCTTGGGAATTTTGCACCACGTCCGACTTGATCCTTGAATGTCCTTGTTCTAGTTTTCAATTATGTTTTACTATTAATCATTGAGTTAGTAAATGGTGAACAAGTTGATGTCCTGCTTTAGTTTAACTGTCCAACAGATGCTACAGCAGCATTGACCTGTGTATGAGCCGCCATTGTATAACAAACAGTTGCTCCTCGCTGTTGTCATGCCAAAGACTAGCAGTACTTCTTCCCTCATAGGATGCTGATTGGTCCTTTTCAGCCTAAAGCAAATGGTGCAGAGGTTGGAGCACATGGAATGGTGAATGTTAAAAAAACTTATTGAAAAAAGTGTTAATTAATTGATTATCAAAATAGTTGAGGAGTCAACTAATCATTTCAGTCTCATGTACGACCTTCCCTCCCTGTGCTAATGCCAGGATGCTGTTATCACTCAAGGTGGGACAGCTGCCGTCTCATAAAGACAGTGCAGTTTGGCAGTTGGTTTATATAGAAAATTCAAATAAGGTTATGATAGTCTGGGGCAGAATAAACTGCCGTATAATCATCTGACACATACAGCGTTGACGCAGGCGTTTACCAGCCAGAATGGAAGCCTGCTTGTGTTAGACTCGGCTAACCTTGTGTTTACCACAGTGTTGCCCAGGATTTACACTGTTGACTGTGATGAATGTTATGAGACTATTTGTTCCCACATTTTAGAGCAGTTGTGTGTCTAATCACTTAAACATTTGGATGAGCAATGCACAATACTTGTTGTCATACCTGTTTCATTGACCAATTGACCTGCCGCTTTCAGGGCGTACTGTTAGGGAGTGTCATCTTAAACCGAAACTTAAAATTTTAGTTTCAGGTTCTCGAATGTGAGCTGCTTTTCTGTCGTATTAAACTGAATACTTCATGAAATGTAATTGTTAGAATCATATCTTTTTTTACTCTTTTCCGGCATTTTATAAACACAATAAATTAATCAAGACCATTATCGGCCTCTAATCAATAATGAAATGAGTTGGAATATGCAGCACTAGATAAATCTCTTTAATAAATATCTTTATTATCTTTGAAGACATCACCTTGGGCTTTAGGTCAGTTTCACCATTCTATAGACTGGTAAATCAATGACAGATTTCTGCACATTGATAAAGAAAATAATTATAATTTGTATTTTATTTGATAGCTTTATTTGACAGGTACGGTGGGTTAAAACGAACATTTGTGAACATATGGCAGACAGGCTTATTTGTGATACTGCTGATGTGGCAGTGTGACAGTGAGGAAGACAGATGGTTTTAGAGGAAACACGTGTCACAGAAGCAGCAAAATAACAGAAGAAAAGTGTGGAAGCGCCGTCCTTGTTACCTCCTTCTCTTATGACCTTCTTGTTGGTCCTTTGTGATTTTCAGTGCTAGGCTATTTTCAAGCTTGACCTAGATGTGTAGACTAGAGTGGATAACAGTATTTAGCCCAGCGCAGAGGGCTGGTACAATTGGGAATTTGACCCGTATAGGACATTTCCATTTTTCTTTATCTCAGAACAGTGGCTTGTTTCTCACGGCTTATTACAATGAAACTCGCCAGATTAACCCTGTCTCCACAGTCTTCTCCCTCTTCTCACTTTCCGCCCATCGTCTGCACACTGACATGCAGCATTGAGCCATCTAACCAATTGTTATTCGATCTTTTTCTCTCTACTTTGTTGTCTTATCCAAAGGCTTGAGTGGCATGGAAGATGTCCCCATTTTTCAGCATAAGAAGAGGCCTCCTTTAGCCATGGCCAAAGATCTGGAGGATGATATCCTTCCCAGGACCAAGGCACTGAACTTTGGCAAAAATGCCAGCATCACCCCCTCACCTGATGAAGGGATTCACGAAGAAGAGGTAACGTGTAAATGTGTTTGCTGACACATTCCTGTTTATAAACGAGCATGGTTTCCATATCGAACCAGAACTGAGCATAATATTTTCCCAGAGCCTGGAGACTGAGTCCACAAGAGAAAACAAATGTCTTATAATAACATTATGGCACTCAAAGATACCGCTACCATTGCTAACGCCCTAACATGCCATGTCAGAGAAATTGAAAGATAAATTCCTGGTTCTGTTTATCTAGATCAGCTCCGAATTGTGGGTCATGCCACACCCCTCCGCTAATCCTGCTGACAGACAAATATACAAACAGTTTGCAATAAAAACATAACTTCCTTGGCAAATGTAATAAGACATTGGAGGAGCTGAAACAATCAACATTTGGCATCTGAGTTTGAAACATTAGGATTCAGCTCGAAAATAAATCCTGAAGAAAGATTGGAGGAAAAAGAAACGAGAAGATAGATGAACTCTGTATGAACAAGAGCAGGAACTATTACATGTACAATGTGGTGATCTGGTGATAACAGACTTAAAGCTGCAGAGGTGCTCACAGCTGAAAAAAGAGAGTTCCTTACCTCGCTATAAAGCATTAATATGTAATGTTTTAAAATACTTAAAATAGTCTGCCTTTATGTTTATTTTATCATAATGGATCAATTCTAGCTTGGTCCTTCCTTTGTCATACTCCTAAAGGTGCTTGGTATGCTGACATCTTTGTAATTTTCAGTTCCCCGTCTCCCCCAAGTAACCTGCCTTGTCATCACAGTGTATTCACTTGAACTTCTCTCAAGCCGTTGAAAGCCCTGATTGATTGAAACCTCATGTCCTCAGGTTTGGATAGAGGAAGCAAAGGCCAAGCCCATCCAGGTTGTCCTGGCCAACGGGGACGAGCACAGCTTTGAGCTGGACGCTGCAGCGCTGGAGAAAATCCTGCTGCAAGATCACGTGAAGGACCTGAACGTGGTGGTGGTGTCTGTGGCTGGGGCTTTCCGCAAGGGCAAGTCCTTCCTGCTGGACTTCATGCTGCGATACATGCACAGTCAGGTGAGATGGTGTGAGGGTTTCACACTGCCTGTGGACATACAAGGGTACATAAACAAAAAGGACACAAATTCACATTGTCATATTCTCGTTATATAGAAAACAATAAAGTAATATCCACTACAAAGTTAAGACTGTGGCTATTGAAAAGTTTAGTGCTGTCAAGTTAATTGATACAGAGATGATATGGGATCCGTTTCTTATTTGAATATATGGTGACATTGTTATTGGATCTTGTTTAATTTTCACGGTACAATTTCATTCATTTCTATTCAACATTCCTTACGTTTGTTACACATGTCCTTAAAAACCTGTTTGGCAGAATATTAGCAGGACCTCAATATAGTGCACTTCAGTGTAAAACACAACTATCTATGATATCAATGATAGAAGGGTTTATATGTGCCAAGTTAATGTACAAGACCTTTAGGCTAGATGAACAAACGAGGCAGATGAAGACACAAATGTGGAACCAGTTTTCGCATCCGCTCCACACTGTGACAAGCAAAGACAAGTTCTTTCTGTTGGGTCTCAAACTTTAATACTTTTGTATGACACAAAGTGGTACGTTGCATACCCACACAGTTCATAGAAACACACACACCCACACACTCTCTTGGGAGTACATCTTACAACTTTGTCCCACTCAAGTATCAGCAACTATTTCGCCAGACCTTCTAGCAGCAGCTTGACACTGATGAAGCCAGGATCACCTTACATCACACGTACGCGCACACACACGCACACAAACACAAGCAAATGTTAGGAGTGAATGTTAAGACCCTTTCTCACAGCTGTTGGGCAAAATGAATATGAGCATTATATGCAAGTCTGACCTGATCTGCACATGTTCACATTTCTCCCCAAACACTGGTGCTATTTATTCTGTTGTTCTCTATATTCAGTTCTATCAAGCAGTTGTTACACATCAAATTCTGCTACTCGAACTCTCCTTGTTCTGTCATCAAATTGTGTTTCAGTCGAGCAGGAGAGATCCACTCTAATGTTAACTTGCGTCACTCGGAATCAGTTCTGTTTTTTTGACTTCCAAATGAGAGTTTGCATTTATATTTCCTGATTGTGGTCAGAAACTCTCCTTACTTGTCAACAGCAGATAGGGACAAGGGCACAGTGTGTTGCTTTTTATTGACGCTTTTTATGTTTGGTTTTTGGAAAGAGTGACAAGTGCCAATATAATATTTAAACCTTTGTTCTTTTATAAATACTCATTATACTAAATAGCATTGTACCAAGCTTCAAGACCCATGTTACTGTGTCTAGGGTCTGATGCTATAGTTCCCTGTTAGATTAGCAAATTGGCAAATGAGAGATTACACTAACAGACCATTACTTTGGCCTAATATCATCCTATTAAGTAGCTACCTGCCCGGGCAACATTGCACTTGTAGATGACAGGGTGGTTATGTAAGGCTTGATACAATGTGACCTGATGGTGGTGTTGGATCAAACTGCATGTTAACAAAATAATTTTCTTTATGAATATGCAGGGGAAACTTCACATAGGGTTTGGAGATGTGCTTAGAGACCAGTACCGATTACTGATCTGATGCTAGTCTCCTTCCAAGAAATTGAAAAGTCTTTCTGTGTCTCTTCCCTCTTTGCCCTTTGCTGCAGAGTGATTCGTGGATTGGAGGGGATGATGAGCCTCTGACAGGTTTCACGTGGAGAGGAGGCTGCGAGAGGGAGACCACAGGGATTCAGATCTGGAGCGAAGTGTTTGTGATCGACAAGCCAGACGGCAGCAAGGTAGAGAGTTTTCACACAGTTAATATCGTCCTTAAAAGAGCTAAATTAGAAATGTTTACATGAAAGACCCCTCGGATTTGTGTTCCAATTGACACAAATGCACAAAAACCAATGCGAAGCTGGCAGAATATTACATTTAGTTGTATCTTTACCCAACAGGTAGCCGTCCTCCTCGTTGACACTCAGGGAGCGTTCGACAGCCAGTCCACCATAAAGGACTGTGCCACTGTGTTCGCCCTCAGCACAATGACCAGCTCCATGCAGGTGAAACTTAAAGCATATTTACTTTGGAATATTTGTTATTCCTGTTCACTCTTAAAAAATTACATTTGTTTTACGTTGTGTTTATTACTTTGTATTTTCAGGTGTATAATCTCACCCAGAACATCCAGGAGGATGATTTGCAGCATCTGCAGGTTTGTGGCATTTCACCTACTGTCAGCAAAGAGCAGAACATCATAACATCTGTTACATCATCCTCTCCTGTTTTCTGATGGTAATTCGTTTTTCTCTCACACGTAGCTTTTCACGGAATATGGTCGACTGGCAATGGAAGAGATCTACCTGAAACCTTTCCAGGTACTGACTGCTTTTGTGTGTACATGCATGTAGCTGTACAACAATGAGAAAGTTAAAAGATTATTTTGTTTCCTAAACTGTAGATTATATATCATGTGTCTCTCGTTGTTGGTTATTTTTTTAGTCCCTGATGTTCCTGATTCGTGACTGGAGTTATCCTTATGAACACCACTACGGTCTGGAAGGAGGCAACGCCTTCTTGGACAAAAGACTACAGGTGAGAACGTTTTCTTTTGAAAAACGCGTGTTTGAGGGATTCTTGTTTGGGCAGAGGAAATATTCTTCTGTCCTGATATTTGTTCACCTTGATGTTAATGCAGCAGCTCAAACTCTCCTTTGCTGTCGGAGAACCACGCCTCCTTTGAAAAGCGCAAACATACTTAATGTCATTGCCTGTTCAGATGTTTGCTTAGTCAAGCGTGTTTGCACAAATTCACACAAAGATAACACTTTGACTGAGAGAGCACATTGTTGTCTGCTGACACAGGTTAAATGCAACCAACATGAAGAGCTGCAGAACGTGAGGAAGCACATCCACTCCTGCTTCTCGAACATCGACTGCTTCCTGCTGCCACATCCTGGCCTCAAGGTGGCCACCAACCCCTACTTTGACGGCAGGCTGAGAGGTGTGATAACAGGAACCTACATACCTACTAAAGGATAAATAAGTAGAACTCAGAGAACACATACCGTCACCAAGGCTAAACAGTCGTCTTATGAAATCACATTTAAACCCACTAGATCCAGATTTTTATTTGAATCATAAATATCAGTCGCCTAAACATGGCAGATTTTTTTCATGAAGATCCTTGAATTATTGGCTAACAAATCAATGAAAATTATGAATAACATTCTACATCACAGCGTTAAAGAAAGTTTCTAAAAAAACACCTGTATCTTCCCTTTTCGTGGAGCCACACCAAAATGTAATGGGTTCTTTCCTGACCCATATCACATCCTTCCATCAAGTTGTGTCAGTTAGCAAGATAACACTAAAACTACTAAAATCAGACGGAAGCAGCCTCCTTTCCTGAGCTAATGAAGAGTGAAAGCTAAAGTCTGCTTGACCAAAGTGTCATGCTCCGATCGACAATGAGGATATATGTTTTTGTGTTTCAGACATCGATGGTGATTTCAAGAGGGAGCTCACCAAGCTGGTTCCTCTCCTCCTGGCCCCAGAGCGACTGGTAGTGAAGGAGATCGGAGGAAACAAAGTCACCTGCAGAGATCTCCTGGAGTACTTCAAGGTCCTGCAGGATTTCACATAAGTCCATTGATTTCCACAGTTTGTATGTCACAATAAGATAATATACCAAGCCTCAAAGAACACACTCGGCTGGCTTGTCCAAATAAACGGCACAACATTTGTTTAGATAATTAGCCACAGTCGACTGGGAACAGTGGCATCCTTGTAGAATAAACAGAGAAAATTTGAAAACCGCATTAATGAAGACGTGTTCAAATTGTGGTTTACACATTTTTTGTTTAAACTTTCCGGTTTGACAAAGACACACACGTGGAAGGAACACGTCTGCTACATTACAGATGCAGTGAATTTTATTTCACTGCTGGTCTTAAATCCTGTGTTTGTATTTTATTTAAACGTTGTCGGGACACTGTAACCCATAGAACGTGCTCTAACCTCATACTTACCAGCTGGTTCACGTGTTTGCTTCCAAAATATTTACATTATCCTTATTTCATTTTACTGCAGGCTTACATAAAGATCTACCAAGGGGAGGAGCTGCCTCACCCAAAGTCCATGCTGCAGGTGAGTGTCTCAAACCTGAAAGAGCTTATTCAGAAATCAGTGTGTTTAGTGACATCCTGTGGCCAAGTTGAATATTGCAACCAACTGAATAGCCATTGCCTCTGCTGTTTGAATTCCATTGTTTTTTGTTGTGTCCCAATTCTCAGGCGACGGCAGAAGCCAATAACCTGACAGCTGTGGCAGGAGCCAAAGACATGTACGGCAAGAGCATGGAGCTGGTAAGGACGTGTTTCTTTCGAAGGATTCCACAACCGTTCAAATCATTTAATGTCAAATAGAAATCCTGTGAACTAGTAAACAACCTCGTTCCGTGCTCCTGTTATATTTGATAAAACCTTTGTCTTTCATGTCTCCCCCCCCTCAGGTCTGCGGTGGGGACAAGCCGTACATCGCCCCAGCCGACCTGGAGCGCAGCCACGAGGAGTTTCGCGATCACTCTGTGGCCCACTTCCGCTCCGTGAAGAAAATGGGCGGCGACGAGTTCTGCCAGCGCTACCAGAACCAGCTGGAGTCCGAGCTGAACGAGGCCTACGCCAACTTCTCCAAACACAACGACGGCAAGAACATCTTCTACGCAGCGCGCACCCCCGCCACGCTGTTTGCAGTCATGTTCGTCACCTACGTGGTGTCGGGGGTGACGGGCTTCATCGGCCTGAGCACCTTAGCCGCGCTGTCTAACTTTGTCATGGGCATAGCGCTGCTGTCACTCTGCGCCTGGGCCTACGTGAAGTACTCTGGAGAGTTTCGGGAGCTGGGAGCGATGATAGACCTGGTGGCCGATACGCTCTGGGAACAGGTGGGTCCACGATGTCTGTCTGTGTGTGTTGGTCCTGGTTCAATCACTTTTGATTTGTTTGAATGTAACTTTTCAAATGTCTTCTGATGGTTCTTCTTGTGGTCTTTAGGTATTAAGATCATAGTAGTTTTATTTGGTACTTTGGTCTGAAGCGGATAGATTTGAGGTCAAATGTTTTTCAACTGAAAAGTTCTGAAAAGGCAGATCTGGAAAAGAGAACCGCATTATATGTTTCAGCAGATTTAAGGTCATCATAAGTAGTTTGGTGTCAGAGCGTAAGTAAGAAATGTTGCGTGAAAAACTACAGTGCAAATGAATGTGATGATTTTGCAGGAAGTTGATGTTTTGACTATGAAATGTGAGGATTGTTTAGAGTCTAATATGATATCTTCAGGTTGTTTTTTTATATCATAGTTCTCCAAAACCTAAAGGTTAAATTTTAACTTTATTTCAGAGCTTTGTCAGCTAAAATCCATCAAAACGATCAGTTATGAAAATAGTTGGTGTCACAGGACAGACTTGTTTTTATTCAACTGCCTGTGTCACATTATAACAAGAACTTTCTGGTTTTATGTTTAAAAATGAACACAAGCTCATATATTTTTCATGGTTTTTAACTTGAATATCAGTTTATCTGCATCTGCTGTAAAAGTCCAGTATTAATCTGCCTTTAATATTGGATTTAGATTTGATTTTTCATTTAAATTGACCCTTTTTGTAATGAGATGTACGGATTTTTCTTAATGTTAATACCAGGATAAAATTTGTGTGTTGACATTTGCTGCTTGAGCGGCTTCATGTGAAATTCAGCTTTATTTTTTTTCTTCAGTTCTTTTCTTGGGGTCATTTCTGAAAAGTGTTAAAGCATTCACTTCTCACTAAAACATAATCTGACCTGAAGAGGTGTTTAAAAAGAAAAACGTTGAATGTTGAAGTCAAAGCTTTGAAATAAGAGTCGCATCATGTTTCCTGTCATCTTCTTTCTCTACGATGGAACAATGAGGTGTTTTTAAAGGCCACCAGTTTTCCTTCTCTCTGCTGAATCATCCACTTCACTTCATTACCTCTGACTCACCTCCCAGCTCCAAACTGAAACTCTGTCAGCACCTTCTTTATATTTTCCTCACTCTCTCTTCATTCCCTGTTGGCAAGTGTTTCCTCAGCGTTTGTGATCCACAACAAACTCGTTTCTCCTCTGACGTCTTGGTCTGACCCTCCTCCCTCCTTCCCCCCCCTCCCCCTCTCTCCCCCCCTCACATGCTTTCAGCCGACGGTCAGAAAGGTGAGACGTGTCGCTTCATGTTTCTCTGAACTTCTGCCTGCTGTCCTCGACATCCTGTCCTGATTTCCTGTTTCCTTTCTCTTTACTTTCTCCTCCACCTCCTGCTGCCGCCCTCCTTGTTTTCTTTTTGTTTGTGTGGTTTGAGGTCAAGACAAATTATTTTCACTCTGTCAACATTAAGCTGTTTAGCTTTTAAAATGCACAGTTGTTGGACAAAATATTTACAATCTTTATCAGATGATTTTTATAAAGACCTTTGCCCACAGAAAAAAACTCCTTAATAATATTTTAATACAAATTGAATCGTATCAGTGGACATGCTCTGTCTCCTCCTGATTCCAACTCTTTACTTCCTCTTTCTGAACGTCTGGATCCGTCTCATCTCTCTTCTCGTCTGTTCCCTCGTTTTACTCTCCCGTTCCCTCTCAGGTGTTTTCCAAACTTTCGGAGCCCGTCAGGAGCCGCCTGGCGTGGCCCGCCTCTCTCCTCCCATCACTACCATCACTCCCATCAGCAGCGACGCTGGGACTCGGCGTTCTGACTCCTCTAAACAACAACAACAACAACAATTACAAGAAGATTTACTAGCCGTTCAGTGACCAGTGGATTCAGTGTCAAACGCTCCTCTCACATTGAAGCTGCTGCCGTCTGTTGCTTTCTTTGGTTAACTCTCACTTGAATGGTGCTGGACTCTGACACTTTGTCCTCTGGCTCTGAAAACTGACAGGAGCGAATCTCCTCAGGATCTCGAGGACGTGGAACTCGCCCCAACGGTTTTTATTCATCTTATTCTGATGAATGTGGAAAGGATGGTTCTGATTTTAAGTTCTTTTCAGTTGAAGAGGTTTTGTTCAGTTGTGGCTCGTCTGTGCTCAGCATGTTGGTTCCATTGATTTTGACTTTTTTAAGGTTTTTCTTCCCTAACTTAATTTCTTTCAGTTTCCTTGTCCCCTTTCATTATCCGTTTTTAGACAATTTAAATTATTTGTCCTATAAATAAAATCTCTCTCCTCTTTCCTCTGCTGCAGGTTTTGAAGCCGCTAAGTGAACATTATATGGAAGACAACGTCAGACAGACGGTGGTTAACTCTCTCAAAGCCAGCTTGACAGAACAAGGCTCGCAGCACACCAAGTTAAAGACTCACTGACACTCTTCCTCCTCCTCCTCTTCCTCAACACATTTATCCTCCCTGCCCTCCTCGCTCAACATCCTAGAACTGTGGAACTAGTTCAACACCAAAGCTTCTTCCCCCCCCCACAAAAACTCACCATGACATCGTTGACCTGTTTGCCGGCTGTGCTGCTCTTCATCGCCCCCCTGTGCCTCAGAGCAGAAACTGCACGTTCATTGAAGGAGCGAGGAGAGGAGCCGGCAACTTCGGCCTCTTGCCAAAACCTGAAGGAAGATCATCTCCTCCTGTGTGCCACGCTGGGATAGTTGCTGTAATGCACACTGTACACACACACACACACACACACACACACTATTTTGCTGGCTTTGCGATGGAGCTGTAATTCAGGGAAGTCTGTCACGTCTGTGCAGCTGTATCAACAATAGACGCCAACACTTCTCTGTGCGTTTAACGGCTCAGTGACGCAGGACAAACCGTTCAGAGCTCACGGTGCAGGAACGTTTCCTACAAGCACCAGTGACCAATCAGCTGAGGACAGTAACAGGGAGATGATTGTTTTTCTGTTACCTCAGTAAATCCAGAAAACAGATTTTAAGATTGCGAGTCAATGCGGATCACATGTTCTCGTTGTGAACGAGTTAAGTCTTAACAGTTAAATTTCCTGCCTGTTCTGGTAATCGATTCAGTTTCTCCCGACATATTTGATATAAACAGGAAGTGAAGTATTTTATTTCTCCTCTGACGGATTAATAACTCACCTGCTTGCCTCCGTTCATTCAGTTTTTAACTCTAAAATCTGGAAGCTGTGTTCACCAGGTAGAATCAAACCTCTGTTCACATCTGTCTCACTCTTGGATACTGACTGTGTCACTGAAGACGACTGTAGCAGACTTTTTTTGGCTCTTTGTTTTAGAACTGACGTGTTTTATTTGGCCTCTAGTGTCTTGTAGCAGATCCTCTGCATGGTGCTGTGTTGTAGCATTAAAGCTCAGAGCTTTTTAGAGCCCAGCGATTGGTCAGGTGTCCTCCACTGCCTTTCATCATATCCACCTCAGCTCCGACTGCTTCCTCTCGTCCGACCACATGACGGCTGCAAGTTGGATTTTTGCCTTTAGGGAGTTTTTAGCTAAATCACTGTTACAGGGAAATTCGGGCATTGCGAAAAAATCCATTTATTTGCTTTCTTGGGGAATTGTTTAATAAGACGATACCCAGTGAAATCTGCTGGATAAATATGAAGCTTCTGCCTGAAGCTGCTTAGCTTTGACCCCCTGTCTTTATGCTAAGCTAGGCTAATTGGCTGCTGGCTATAGCTTTGTATTTAACTGCTGAACTCGTTTTCTAAAACTTTTCCTTCTAGCTGTCAACAGATTGTCTCCTTATTTCTTCTTATTTTTCTTTTCTCTAAAAATCTGAATCCAAATGTTTTTTTCTTTCTCTCAAATCTAAATCTTTAATACTTTTCCATCGGTGTCCACACTTGATGTGATTTAATGAGGTGTAGAAATGTGCTGCTCCCTTCTGTCTCTTGAAGTTAACACACAAACAGCTGCATCACATCTGTTTGAGCTCATTGATTCCATCCACAGTGTTTCAGTCCTGTTCGGTCTCTGTCTGTGTTGACATATCACAGAGCGGGCGTGTATGTTGGATTCAATATTTAAATAAACTTTGGATACGTTTTATAGTGAATCACTCGACAGTGGCTGTGTTTTTTTTCTTTTTTCTTGATTTAACAGTTTGTGCTTCGTTAGACAAGTTGCTGCTTTAGGTTCTCGTTAGTTTTTCAGAGGACGAACGTCCATCGTGTGAATATTTGGATTCTGACAGGAAACCGTTTAGATCGTGACGAGTGGGTCGGAGACGACGACTGTCCGACTTTTTAAGATCTCTGGTAATTTATTTTTGAATGAAATGTTTTACCTTAAGAATAAAACATCAACACAACTCTTCTGGC
The DNA here is from genome assembly GCF_947347685.1 of Pleuronectes platessa. Lineage (NCBI taxonomy): Eukaryota > Metazoa > Chordata > Actinopteri > Pleuronectiformes > Pleuronectidae > Pleuronectes > Pleuronectes platessa. Next base: position 20,716,898 of record NC_070637.1, read on the forward strand.
TCCTTTTTTGTTTCTTTTAGGCAAACATTTATTCAAAGGGTCAAACGAGGCAGTTTATCACATTTCAGCTTCATCATGAGCTCAACTCCAAAATCAGAGTTTCTCCAAACTAGATTTGCACATTTCATACGTTCACTGCAGGAATCAAACTCTGCAGTTACATGTTTTCTGAAGGAAACGGAAGATTGTGCTTCCATTAGTAGGGATTTTAAGAATAGAAGTGACGTGTTAAACAGCACACTTTATAAAAAGTTCTCAACTCTATAGTTTGACTGTTAAATCTGTTGTCTTTGTTTCAAGGACTCATGACATGTTTTTATATTTCTCCGTCACAATGTGGAATATTTCCATTTCATCAAAGTAAATACTGAGAAGGTGAGAGTTCAAACAGAGGTCACTGAGGAGGAGGAAGAGGAGGCTGAAAGCGTTTTCTGTTCATGTCTCCTGGACTCAGTTAAACTAACTTCATTATTCAGTCCCATGCAGCAGCAGCACACGGCAGAAATCATCTGTTATCACCTGAGTGATGCAGCTGCTTTATTCTGAACGTCCACATAAGTCTAACTAAATATAAATCTGACGTAACTCCAGTATTTTAATTTACTTCACTACAATCTGCCACTGTCTTGTATTTTATATTGGCAGTTTATACAAAGTACATTTACAAAAGGTTGACTAAATCCTGAAGGTGTCACTTGAAGTGCTCATTACTCACTTTCTGAAGTTTTAATAATGAATTAAGAAAATATTCGATTAAACTGTGATGAAAAGACATTAGTTGCAGTTTAATATTTCATTATGACGTGTATCTTATATCTCAATGTGAGTATGTGCATTTCATATCTATTAGCTTTTAAAAGGGTTCCTAAGGTCATGAAAAACCTGGAAAAGTCATGGAATTGTAAAATGTTTATTTCCAGGCCTGGAAAAGTGCTTTAAAAAAATTAAATACTAAAAAGTTTTGGCGATGTCATGGAAATTTGTTATATTCATATTTTCATGTCGTTAATTTACGCTGAGTTTTAAATAATTCATATGCTTTTAAAAGAAAGACACTCAAAATATAAGCAGTTGGTCAAAATGTGTATGAACCCTGCTTTTATCTGACAACTATTTAAGGCGCTATACAATTTGAATGTGTTTTTAAAAAGGTTAAAAACTAGATGCAGTTTTCCAGATCATACTTAGTATATTCAAAGCTCTTGGCATCATCAGTGATAAACTCACACAGACGAATGCGTTTCCACAAATGACCAACAGGAGGAGCCAGAGTTTTAAAAATACAGTTTTTATTTTATCACTGAACTGTTTGAAGCTGCAATTTAAAGTAACATTTCCACGGTCCGACAAACAGACCCACGTTGTGCTTTCAGACAAACGAGCTATGATGATGGACGCTGCTGGCTTCGTGAAAACTGTGTAGAACTAAAGCAGACAGGTTTTTTTTTATTAAAAAGCCACAAAAATCCAAAAGAGACCAAAATATCACACCAACAGGCGGACAGCTTTTTATCCACCTTCATTCATTAAAACATAAATGAACTAATAACTACTTGTATAAGTTCTCATCCCACATGAGAACACGTTTGAAGAAAAAATTGGCACAGACAGAAAAACAAAACAAAAAGGCAGAGTGAAGTTTAAAAAGTCTCACTCACTCATTATGGCACATTGACAACTTTTCACTGCGTTCAAAAATACTTGGTGCGTTTCTTCAGGGAGACGCGGTGACGTCACACGTCCTGACAAGAGGACGAGGACCTCAGAGGACGGGACAGAGGGCGTGTCCAGATAAACAGACATAGTGGTCAAACTTCATATAAAACTGCAGGAGAGGAATTTTTTTACCGATACTCACAATGACCATTCAGAGGGCAGGTGAACGGCCCATGAGATCTATTTAAACGTCCTCTGCAGGATTCAGTCCTTGTTACATTCATTGACAAACAGAAGCGGCCCCGAGGCGACGCTGAAGCAGACGGAGGGAGCGGAGCGGCTCTGCAGGGTCGTGACCTTCCCTCCAGAGTTTCTCGTTTTCCCACGTCTTTGTGTATTTGGCTTGATCAGAGTTAGAAGCTGCAACAGTCACGGCCGAGCGACGTCCTGCTTGTTGTTTGAAAACCAACGTGGAGGATCCCGGTTCACTAACGAATGAGCTGAGGTGTTCCAGGTCACGTAGACGAGCCGAACACCTGCAGCGTTTCAAATGTGTTGAGACTTAATTTACACACCAACGTGACTTCATGTGAATTATTATAAAAAGGCAGAAAAAATAAACTGTTTCAACTTCATTAACACAATTATCAATATTCTTTTGTGCAAAGGGTTTATAAATGAGGGCTCTTTGATGCTAAGTGTGCAGAACGTCTTCGTCTGGAAAATTGGAAACTTTCAGTCGTCTTCTACGTGAGTTCACTTCATCGGTCTTCTTTTTTTTTTCTTTTTATCTTTTGGTTTCATCTCAGAGAAAACAGCCTCTTTGATCAGTAGCATTGATACAAAACAATAAAAACAAACATAAAGCCCAGAGCAGCTTATGTTTTTGGAGCAAATAAAAACAGATCAGTAACTTTTCAGCTCATTTTGATGCCATGTGGTCCGGATGAGACGAGGCGGTCCTCGTCCTCCGGTCGTCTCTGCTGCCTCCTCTCAGGCCGAGGGGCTCAGTTACTCCAGATGTTGAAAGGTTCATGGCGGTGGAGGTTGTTGGAGGCCGGGCTCGTCTGCTCTGGGTCTGCTGGAGGTTCTAGATCATGGCCCGGAAAGCAAACGACACCGCGGCGCCCAACGCCAAGCCGAGGGACAGGAAGAAGGCCATGATGGCCCCCGCCGTCTCCGCCTCGTGCTGCGGCACCTTCCTGTACGCACACAACACAGGGAGGGAGTTCATTAAGATCACATGGTTCACTCCGAAACATTGTGTGTGTGTGTGTGTTATTTACTTGGGTCCGAAGCACATGCACAGACTGGCCAGGTATCCGTTGGAGAAGGAGAAGAAGATCATGAAGATGATGTACCAGGCGTCATGGCTGAACCACACGGGGAGGTAGTAGCGAGGCTGAACATTACACAGCATGAAGAGGGGGATGAAGACCACACGCAGACCCACGAGGACGGGAAGCCAGAGGCTGTCCTTACCCGGCTGAGGAGAGAGAGAGAGAGAGAAACAACATTTAGGTGATTCTACTTTGTGTGTGTTTGAGTGAGAAGGGGAGTCTTTAACAAGTGGTGCATTACTCCATTAGTTAAATCAAGTTATTTATCAAGATTATACTAAAGAATATTCAGTGGTTTTGAATCATCAGCTTGTTTCTGTGACGCACATTTTCACAGTTTTATGACCTTTAATAAATAAATTGAATAGATTGAACAGTGGATAAGCAGCATTTAGAACTTTGGATGCACTAAAAACTAATGTGTCTGTGTGTTTTAACATGAACATCGTTTTAGAACATTTAGATCTATCAGCTGTAAATGTATTATATTAAATTTGGATTTTATATTTTGAACGGTAAAGCTCATATTTCCACGTCCTCTCTGCTCAGAGGAACCGTCTGGATCCTGTTTCCTGACGATGAGGATAAATAATCTCACATGGTGGTGGAGCAGCTGACTCCTGCCATCTGCCCCCGAGAGGCTGCATTCCTGCTCAGGTCACACTGTGTTAACGAACCCTACTCAGTTTGTACTGGGAGACTTAATTCCATTTGATCATTTCCTGTGGATTGCAGGAAACTCAGACTTGATGTTGATCTGTTTCTGGATTTAGTTTTACAGTGGACTGAACTTGTGCCGAGACCAGAAAGACATTATGATTATTGTTTTATTAAAAAAGGAAATCTGCCTGACGTACTTTTCAATGTTTGAATATAAAATGAGACCAAATGAGGAGAATGAAGTATAAGGAGGAGAAATCTGAATATATCTGGAGATGAAGGATCTTCTCGGGGCAACGGGCAGTATTTTGGGTCGTGTGTTGTAAACAGTGGAGATCAACGCCCGGACTCTTCCAATTGACATAGAGTTTCCAGTCTGACAAGTTTATTTTAATCCCAAACATTTCTAATTATAAAACAAACAGAATTATGTTTGTGGGTGTTTTAGATCCAGAAATCATTCTGTCTGACCTCCATCTACATTAATATTCAGATGGTTGTTCAGCTGAAAAGCAGACGCCAACAGATTCTACATATTCACATGCAGAATCTGTTTATAGAGATTATAGGAGGTATCAGCTAAAAAAAAAAATCAGCTGGAAATAACCTATAACAATAAACTCTATAAATACACTCACAGCCAGAGGTGTACAGATGTGTAGAAGAGCTCCAGGCTTTTCAGTTGCTCACTAACGTCTGAGCTGCCAGCGTCTTTCACAGAGTGTGTCACAGAACCACCATAAAAATCACCAGCACCCAAACCACTTCCTTTACACACAGTTGACTCATAGGAACACACCCACATCTCCAACCAACCAAACCGTGGGCGGGCGCAGTGCATTGTGGGTAGTTTAGGCGGCAGGTTTTGCCGCCTAAACTACCCACGGAATTGGAAGTCGTCCAGAATGAGACTGAGAGCAGCAGGAAGAGTTTCTCTGCTTCTGGTTACAGCTCAGAAACCTTCACAACTGAAGAATTAACTTGATCCAGACTCCTCTCTCTAAAACAAACCTGATCTCAATGGTAAAATATGTCTTCTCTATTTTCACTCCTTACTCCATTCCACTCATGGCAGATTTATCTACATGTAAACATTTACGCAGGCTGAGTTTTTCATTAAAACACCAACCAGTGGGTTTCCAGCACCAGCAAGAAAAACAGCAGATCCCACTAAATATTTTGATGTGGTCATTTCGAATGGACTTTGAGATTAATGTGATTATAAACAACACACATCACTGGATCGGCTCGTGTATCAGCCTGTGTGAGGTGATAAAGTCGAAGCGGTGGTTATTACCGTTACTACATGTTCGAAAAACTCAGGAGTCTGCACACGAGAGCTTGTGTCCTGAAGCCGGATCAATGAGTCAATAAACTAAGTGAAGGTTCGATTCCCGACTCTGTTACGATGTGACCTCACTGGAACCGAGCTTGATGATACAACATCTCATTTGTGTAGAACTCACCCACATACAGACGGCCGTCAGACTCCTGCCGGCCCAGTCCATTGTGTTGAAGAGGAGGAAACATGACACAGGGATGAAGTACATATCTGAAGAAGGAGCAAAACAAAAATCTGTTGTTAGAAAACAATTCTGCAAATGCTTGAAGAAACTAAAAAAACAACAACCTCACATGAACATCTGATTCTGAAAGTTTGCAGCTTTCTCCTTCCCTGCTGTCGGTTTGGATTCACAGCTGCTTACCGAGGATTCCAGATGTGACCCTGAGTCACGATGCTGACAAGTATCAAAAGATCCTAAACAACTTTTCTTGCTACTTTGTTGTTTTGATACTTTTCCCCCTGTGACTCCAGATCCTGTGAATCCAGGCCAACAGCAGCTTCTGGAATCCTCCAGGGAGAAAGCTGCTAACGTTACGGAACTTCACTAAACACTAAACGATGATATAATAGTTTCAGTTTCAGTTTCCCTCATAGGAGATGCTGTATGTGCAAAGAACTAAAATGTATACATCTGTATTTTCATGGACAGCTTTCATATTTATATATAAAGAATAAAGGCAGAGGCAGAGAAGGAAAAATACACAGTAGAGTAAAAGTCAGTTCAACTGTAGCCCGAAGCTTTCTAACACAGTTGTGCTTAATTGCCTGTGTGAGACAGTTTCCAGTTTTTTTAAATGATAAATAATAAGGAGATGAAGTCATTTGAATTGTTTTTGATTGGTCTTGCAACTCGTTCACATTAAAATTAAACATCTGCCTTGACAGAGCGCCCAAACTTTCTGTGTGGGACGAGGATTCAACAGTTTTCCAGTCTAGAAGCAAACTAAAAACGTTTGAAGACAAAAGGACCAAAAACGAGTGCTCGTCCCTCGAAGACGTCAGGTGGACAGAGTCACTGGTCTTTGTGCTAATGAAGAAAACAGAGACTCACCCCAGCCGCCTCCGTTTGCTACTGTGGACTTGACGTCAACGGTCACAGCTGGGAAGGTTCCGATGGTGACGGTGAAGATGAAGCACACCGACAGGGCCATCACCCAGATCTGATTAGAGAGCATCGGAGCACGTTATCAAAGTGATGCAACCAGTGTCATCTCCGTCACAGGTGGACGCTGGTGAAAGCTGTGTCTGTAGCTGCTCTGCATTTCTAACTGAACCACAGACTGTGAGGACAGACAGTCGTCGTCGTCTCACCTGTTTGAAGATGTTGATCACAGACACGCTGGGTTTGGCCTCGTCATCCATCAGACTCACCACCGGTCGCTTCTCTGCTGGAAAAAACATCTGGCTGTCATGGCTTTGTCCCAGTGACGAGTGGAGTTAAGTTTCATCGGGTGCATGCACAAGATCTCAGAGCACACATTACATCATTTGTACCATTTTTGAGAAAGTCCAACTTGTTCTCTTCATCCTCGGATGGTCTGGATCTATTGCTCTCTGTGTAGTACTGGAAAAACTCCTGTTGACAAAACCAACAGCGGTGATGAGTCGAGTGCACTGAGCCAGTGGAGCAGCGATCAGGGAGGACAGCCTGTTGGCTGAGATGCTGCAGACTTTGAATATCAGGTGTTTACTTTCTCCTCAAAGGCTGCGGAGGAATTCAAATCTTATCGAGACTTTACAGAGTTCTGTCCAAATGGGTTGTAAAACCAACACCGCACGATAAAAACAACCATTTAACTCTTTTTGATAAGGTCTTACCATCCTGGGCAGGGCGAGGTAGGACATGATGGCCAGGAAAATAACAACACAGGCAGTGATGAAGTAACCAAACGCACTGTCCTGCAGGGCCGATCCAGCTGCACACAAACACAAGGCACATGGAATCATACGGGTTCTTAAAACTATCCTAAAGTATTGATTTAGCTGATTTAAGTTCTTCTTGCGGAACACTGAGGTCGCGGAAATATCCTGAGAATTCCATAAACTCTCCCTCACAGCTTCACCAGCTAATGTGTCATTTCCTGTGAAGTCTGGTGAAGCAGCTCGGAGAAAAATCTCAAGAGTCAAAGGGAATTCTGAGGAACTAAATCTATTTTCCTAATTATTCACTGTAAGAGGCCGAATTCAAAGAGCAGCCAAACAGGTTGTTATTTCTGATGACTTAACCTTTGGCTGAACTTCCCACTAAACAAAATTAATAATTAAAACACATTTAATATTCAAAGGTATTTGTATAATTGCGTGTTTCAAACTCACTTAATGCAAACAATATTATAAATCCCTGTCACTTTATATCTTATGAGCAGTTAAATTACAAATTGCTGCGAAAATCATTACACTGCAGGACATGCAGCAGTTTTTTTATACATAGCACCATTGCTACTGTGTGAGACACGTACAGGCCAGAGCGCAGATCATGGAGAAAGCAGCGAAGGCGCCGGCCAGCCCCTGTCCGCTCATGATGGGGGTGGTGTAGGAGGCGGGCAGTAACCCCGCCAGCCCGAACAGGCTGCCCTGAAGAACCGCCCCGAACGCTGAGCAGGAGCACAGGACACAAGAGGAGCATTAATAAGAATGAGAGTCACTGTGAAAACCAAAATAAACTCATTGTCCCACAGAATCAGGTAAAAGGCCCCATGAAATATTTACAACCAGTGAGATGATTTCTAAAATCTTGTAGCAAATATTTTGTTACTCTTAAATAATATCTCACTTTCCTTATCTCAGTTTACACACAGCCAGTGAGACACAAACCTGCATCCCCCCAGTAGATTACTACAGTGTATACATTTTAATTAGCTACAGAAATCTTGCAACATGTGTCCACAAAGAGGAATGTGCCACTGCTGATATCAAAGCTTCAAGGTCACAACGTGCTCCCCTCTAAATGAAACATGATGGGCTGATCCTCCCGAGGATCTGGGGGTCAGGGCTGGCCCAACAGGGGACAGGGAGGGGGGGTGAGCTTATCCCTGCTGCTCATGGTCACATAGAAAATAAACAAACTCAGCGAGATTTTCAGATTGTGTTCTGAAGCTCAGCATCGAACAACAGCGCGTGTGTGTGTGTGTGTGTGTGTGTCCATATGAGAGGGACTTTCCAACACAGTGGATGCAGAAGAATTTGATCAAAGAAGAAGACACACGTGGAACTAATCATTTGCTCGAGTTCCACATGGAAATGACGTCAAGATGCTCATGTCATGAAGGTGATGGATGCTCTGCTGCTGGGAATTAAACTATATTTAATATATCTAGTATAACCTTACTGATGTAAATGTGCCTTCGTTGTCAGGCTGTGTGAGATGTGCAGTTTCCAAATACAAGTGTCTCGTCTTTACGCTGGTTAGAGAAAACTGAGGAACAACAATCGGAGCTTTGTGGACGGGACTGGGAAGGTCAACGTCGTCTTCCTACATAATCAGTTTGGATGAGATCCACACAGCTGCACACGTGAAGAGCTGCTGATGTCCAACCTCACCAGCGTCAGCTTGAGATCACATCTTTGAGATGGATAACTAATTTGCATCTGAATGGTTGGAACACACATCATCCAAATAGGAATTCAGCAATCATAACCAGAGGAATGATATTATCATCACGCCAGCCTTTGAGAGTCGTCGATTTGAAGCCTCAAGTTCGTCCAGCGCCATTTTGTTGTTTAAAAAAAACAACGAATTAACCACATTTGGACGAGCAGGGGGTGGGAACTGTACACCTTCAACCTGCACCCATTTGGCAGTACTAGCTGTCAATCACATTGTAACCACAACCTAATGCATACCAAGCTGCAAAATGAACATCGTGCTGCATTGAAGAAGACTTGAAGCCATTAAGATCAAACTCTTTAGGAAAATGTTAACTGAGTTGACTAGTTAGTCGTTTTCTCAAAGACTTTATAGAAACTAAAGTAAACAGGTCTAGAAATGTCCCTGCTGTTAAATAGTTTCGACACAGAAGAATCATATAATCATCACGTATTTGGAAACTCACAGTTGATGCAGATAATTTTGATCATAGTGACGGTGAAGAAGGTCATTGGGGTCATGTCCACCTTGACGAAGACAGCCGTCAGCAGGAAAACCACCAGGATGACCGTCAGGCTGCCGGAGATCCGCAGCTTCTGAGGAATCCTGAGACACACACGGTGAAACAAGAGAGAAATAAAACAAATTGAATAACCAGGAAAACACAGCCATCCTGAAGCATGGGTCAAAAACATTACCCATAACCATTTAATGATGCTTGAGGAGTTAATTAGGGCCCGAGCACCGAATGGTGAGAGGCCCTATTGAATCTGTAAGGATTTTTATTATTAGGGCCCGAGCACCGAATGGTGAGAGGCCCTATTGAATCTGTAAGGATTTTTATTATTATTATTATTATTATTATTTCCCTTTGGGGGGCTTTTTCAGGGTCTAGACATGCTCAAAAAGTTATGAAACTTTGCAGGAAATTCAAGGTCTGCGGATATTTTAGTATTCTGGAGTAATTGGAATTGGGCGTGGCAAAATGGCTCTACAGCGCCCCCTGGAACCAGCCCCTAGGTTTCCACATAACGGATTTTCATCAAAATCTGGATATAGGTGTATCGTGACCAGTCATGAAAAAAAGTCTCATGGAGCATTATGAAAAACGCAACAGGAAGTCCGCCATTTTGCTTTTAGTGGCCATTTTGGCAATATCCCACATTTTTACTTTTACGTACTTGTCCCAGGGCTTTCATCAGATCAACTTCAAATTCAGATGAGTGTCATCTCAACAAGATGGAGATAAAAAATGATTGAGGGATTTTTTTTTTATCACACCGTGTGACCGTGGCATGGCGTTAAAAATTGGTTACACGCCATCAAAACACGGGCATCTGTATCTCGGACATACATGTTCCAATCAAGTCCAAACTAGACATGTAAGACAATAGTCCCCGCCTGATGACATCTATGCATAAATGATGACTTAAAACCGCAGCGCCCCCTGGTGGCAACAGGAAATGTCTTGTTTTTTGCTTGTCTTACAATTGGATGAATTTCTCCTCATCCACTGACCTCAACCATGTCAAACTGTATCAAATGGGTCCCAAGACATTGACAATGAAGACATAAGATTACCGTGACTTTTCGTCAAACGCCATATGAATGGCGTGGCATTAAAGTTCATCAACTCGCCGTGAAACACGAAATTGCTGTAACTTCAGTGTTCATGATTCTATCTCTCTCAAACTACATGTGTGTAACAACAGCCCCCCCCTGAAGATATTCATATGGTTTTAAGAAATGGGCGTGGCAAAAAAACTGACCAGCGCCCCCTATAGGGCAACCCCGGCACTACGATGGCCGACATTTATACAAATCTATCGGGACATGTGTCGTTTCATAACAAACAAAAAAATATCTTGGATAGGTATGCTTGACCAAACAGGGAGGCCGCCATTTTGGATTAAGTGGCCATTTTTTTTCCATATTCCACATTTTTACTTGATGCACTTGTCCCAGGGCTTTCATCAGATTAACTTCAAATTAAGATCAGTGCCATCACAACAAGATGGAGATAAAAAGTGATTAAGAGATTGACCTTTCGTCACACCGTGTGACCGTGGCGTGGCGTCTTGAGTTTGATTAAACGCCATCAAAACACGAGGTTCTGTATCTCGGACATACATTGTCCAATCGAGTCCAAACTAGACATGTAAGACAAGGGTGCCATCCTGATGACATCTACACAGAAATTATGACTTGAAATTACAGCGCCCCCTGGTGGCTACAGGAAGTGACATGTTTTATACTTTGATGAACTGCTCCTGGCTGCTTTACGATATACAGCTCAAATGAGCTCAGTCAAGTCATTGAATCAAGGTCAGAATTGTGACATTTCCTCAAACCATGTAAACATTGATGTTTGGCGAAGGATCATCCTTCGCCAAAGGACACGATGTTTTCATAATTCCACTGTGCATTGTCCTATCACTACCAAACTTCTGTCACATGATAAGAGTACAAGCCTGAACAGCTCTATGTGTCAATATTTCCTCAGTGTCATAGCGCCACCTACTGATTCACCAGGAAACAGGAAGTACTTTGTTAATCCACTCTGCATTATCCAACCGGCTCCAAACTACTGACCTATGATCACAATACTGATCTGAACAGCTCCACATATAAATATTAGTTCAGGGTCATAGCGCCACCTACTGATCAGTGTGAAAATTCAGTTGTGTTAACATTGTCCAATTGACACAAAATTGCTCACGCTACATCAGAGCGCCTACATGAAGAGATCTATATGTCTGTGCGTAATAATAGTGATGGCGCCACCTACTGGCAAACCTACTGCCGCAGAGCGCAAAACGCATGCAACGTGGAGAAGTGCATGCTCGATCGATGATGTGCGCTTGGTCATCGATCGCTCTCTCCACCGACCGCAACAGGCTTCAACGTGCGGGTGCTCGGGCCCGCAAGTGCTACAACGTAGCCCTAGTTATTATTATTATTATTTCCCTTTGGGGGGCTTTTTCAGGGTCTAGACATGCTCAAAAAGTTATGAAACTTTGCAGGAAATTCAAGGTCTGCGGATATTTTAGTATTCTGGAGTAATTGGAATTGGGCGTGGCAAAATGGCTCTACAGCGCCCCCTGGAACCAGCCCCTAGGTTTCCACATAACGGATTTTCATCAAAATCTGGATATAGGTGTATCGTGACCAGTCATGAAAAAAAGTCTCATGGAGCATTATGAAAAACGCAACAGGAAGTCCGCCATTTTGCTTTTAGTGGCCATTTTGGCAATATCCCACATTTTTACTTTTCCGTACTTGTCCCAGGGCTTTCATCAGATCAACTTCAAATTCAGATGAGTGTCATCACAACAAGATGGAGATAAAAAATGATTGAGGGATTTTTTTTTTATCACACCGTGTGACCGTGGCATGGCGTTAAAAATTGGTTACACGCCATCAAAACACGGGCATCTGTATCTCGGACATACATGTTCCAATCAAGTCCACACTAGACATGTAAGACAATAGTCCCCGCCTGATGACATCTATGCATAAATGATGACTTAAAACCGCAGCGCCCCCTGGTGGCAACAGGAAATGTCTTGTTTTTTGCTTGTCTTACACTTGGATGAATTTCTCCTCATCCACTGACCTCAACCATGTCAAACTGTATCAAATGGGTCCCAAGACATTGACAATGAAGACATAAGATTACCGTGACTTTTCGTCAAACGCCATATGAATGGCGTGGCATTAAAGTTCATCAACTCGCCGTGAAACACGAAATTGCTGTAACTTCAGTGTTCATGATTCTATCTCTCTCAAACTACATGTGTGTAACAACAGCCCCCCCCTGAAGATATTCATATGGTTTTAAGAAATGGGCGTGGCAAAAAAACTGACCAGCGCCCCCTATAGGGCAACCCCGGCACTACGATGGCCGACATTTATACAAATCTATCGGGACATGTGTCGTTTCATAACAAACAAAAAAATATCTTGGATAGGTATGCTTGACCAAACAGGGAGGCCGCCATTTTGGATTAAGTGGCCATTTTTTTTCCGTATTCCACATTTTTACTTGATGCACTTGTCCCAGGGCTTTCATCAGATTAACTTCAAATTAAGATCAGTGCCATCACAACAAGATGGAGATAAAAAGTGATTAAGAGATTGACCTTTCGTCACACCGTGTGACCGTGGCGTGGCGTCTTGAGTTTGATTAAACGCCATCAAAACACGAGGTTCTGTATCTCGGACATACATTGTACAATCGAGTCCAAACTAGACATGTAAGACAAGGGTGCCATCCTGATGACATCTACACAGAAATTATGACTTGAAATTACAGCGCCCCCTGGTGGCTACAGGAAGTGACATGTTTTATACTTTGATGAACTGCTCTTGGCTGCTTTAAGATATACAGCTCAAATGAGCTCAGTCAAGTCAATGAATCAAGGTCAGAATTGTGACATTTCCTCAAACCATGTAAACATTGATGTTTGGCGAAGGATCATCCTTCGCCAAAGGACACGATGTTTTCATAAATCCACTGTGCATTGTCCTATCACTACCAAACTTCTGTCACATGATAAGAGTACAAGCCTGAACAGCTCTATGTGTCAATATTTCCTCAGTGTCATAGCGCCACCTACTGATTCGCCAGGAAACAGGAAGTACTTTGTTAATCCACTCTGCATTATCCAACCGGCTCCAAACTACTGACCTATGATCACAATACTGATCTGAACAGCTCCAAATATAAATATTAGTTCAGGGTCAGAGCGCCACCTACTGATCAGTGTGAAAATTAAGTTGTGTTAACATTGTCCGATTGACACAAAATTGCTCACGCTGTATCAGAGCGCCTACATGAACAGATATATATTTTATAAAGTAAGTCCTTAAAATATAAATATAAGATGTTTAGAGTGAATTTAACCAAATGTCAACTATTTGTCTTATAATGGACAATAAATCAAGAGAAAAATACTGATAAGAAAAGTAAGAAAGTGGGAAACCGGGGAATGATTCCTTCAAAAACAAAGTTCAAATCAGAAATATGTTTCCTTTATACTAGAAACAAAGCTTTTATTTATCTGAAAAGTTTTCTGCTGAAGTCACTCCGACATAGAGCGCGAAGAAATAGGAAAATAGAGAAGCTGTGTCAGTTTACAAAGGCCTGTGTTCATGAGGGCAGGAAAAAACGTCAGCAGAAATGAAGTGAGAATATTGAGGGAGAGCGGGACAGCAGGAGAAGAAGAACAGAGGCAAAGTTTGGAGGGAAGAAGAAGAAGAAGAAGAAGAAGAAGAAGAAGAAGAAGAAGAAGAAGTGAAGCTGAGAACATAAAAAGCATTCCTGGGTGTGTTTGTGCAGGGGAAGAGTCGGCCATGGTCGGGGTCCACCCCAGATCTCTCCCAATCCAACTTAATTAAAGCAAACAAACTGGAGGCACACAGACCCTCATTCACATAACAGGATCATGTTACCTACACTGGGTCGAGGGGGGGCAAAAGATAAGTAGTGGGGGGTGGGGGTAGAAAGAACAGCAGAAATATAGATGGTGGAATGCGATAATTGTCTCAACAGGACAGAACCGAGATGCTACTGATGTTGTAGCAGATGTTGTGATCTTCAGGTTTAACTCATTTTAGAAGATATGACAGTGAATGACGCCAAATCATCTTGATCTCCCCCTGGTGGCTGGCTGGAGTACAGATCACAAACCTCACCATAAAAACTGTTTTTATCCAAAGATGATTTCTGTCATTTAAGTTTTTTCTTATCACACTGATGTTTGTGTCCATTGTCCGACACGTTGGGTTTTAAAACAGTTATTTGACACAAGGCCGCAAGTTCTACAATTCTCCATGCTCCTTGTTTTCGTTGGTGTGAACGTGTCAATAATGCAGCCGGGGGAATACCTCTGGTGAATGAAGGAGTTGAGGCAGGTGAAGATGAGCAGAGGCACCATGGCACAAAGAGTCATCACGTTGTTGAACTTGGACTCCAGCACATTCCGGGTGTCCACGCCCTCCATCGTGCTGTTCGCCGTGACATTGGTGGAGAGATCGGTGGGCGGGTCCTTCAACCGGCTGGTGAAGTACTGCAGAGAAACAAAAGAAGGGTGTGCATTTTTATAACAATGGTCATCAGTTCTAAATGAAGCAGTTGAAGTGCTGCATCAGTGTAATCTGCATAAGAGGCCAATGAGGAAATGAATCTATCTGTTCAACATCCCAGGTTTAAACAACTGGTTCTTCATGGCGGTATGATGAACTGCAGGACTGCAAATAACCAGCCAACTTGGTGTAAATATAAACAAAGTGGGAGGTGGCTTGATGAGAAAGCTCATGATTTTAAATAATGTTCAAAATAAAACCATCTTTTGAGAGAAAAGATACAAAAGATATCCACATTCTACGAATGTACATGTGACGCATTCAAGCTGATGTGAAACCCTTATCTTTCATTTATAGATTGTTCCATTTGTAGGTCTACTTGCTCAGCATAGTTGTATTTATGTGGTTTGAGCCATTTGAGCTACAACAAAAACCTTCCTCAGGGTGGAACCAAATGAAGTCTGCCAGGAAAATTAAACAGAAATTCCACATTTTGAGAATTTAACCCTTTAAGGCTAAAGAACAATAGTGGTGGGGGATTAGAGGGGCTTTCATGTAAATCCACCTGGTTGGGGTCAGGTCAGACATCCTGAGTGAAACCAGGTGGATTTGGAGAGAAAGGTAAACAAACATCTGTATTTTCTCTAAGTAAGGTGACCTTTATCCAAATGGAGTCCAACTTTTTGATTAACTCGTCACTGCCTCCAGGCCACCAGCAGGACAGCAGCTAAAATTCTCAAGAGGTTTGAAGCCGTTGCCTAACTCACCATTGTCGCCGTCATGAAGAAATTCCATGGTAAGAGGGTTCCAAGACCCAGGATGAAGAAAATGATCCACACTGCATTGTATCTGGGAAAAAGACCAAAAAGGAAGTTCACAGCAAAACCACATCAATTAAGTCATTCAACGTCTTATCAACAATTTAGATCATGGCCTTCGTTTGGGTCCCGTCCAAAACCCTATTGTACACAATGAAGCAGAAAATGAAAACAACATCAAGTTGTCCATCGAGGATTTTGACAAAGGAATGTCCTTCCTTTAAGAGTTGCTCTTACTTGTCGCGAGGAGCGTTGATGGCCGTCATGGCTGCTGTTGGTGAGGCGGGGTCACGTGTTCAGTTAGAGTTGGATCAGCGCAGCACCAGGTCTGAAACACACAGATAACAAAACGGGTTCTAAGCATAAAATATCTCTGCCGAACAACCTTTTAATCATCTGCTGCCATCTGTCCCCTCCTCTCCCTCATTTAGATTTAGTTTGGCACCACTTGTATGTGCAGACCGTCGCAGCAATTCAATAATGGGAAATTGAATAATGTAATTTGAACAGGCACAGTAAACCAATTCGTGCAAAAACTACCAGTATGCTCCCAGTTTGGTGGCGTCACGCCAGCAGCAGTGGGAGATAACCTCAAACTTCACAACACTACACAGAACAGTAACAACTCAGCCTCCAAGTTTGTGCTTTAGTTTTTAAACGCTGAGAAAAAGCTCCACAACAGGACACAAATAATTCTTACTGGTTTGTGGGGAAGTTGCATAAAAAGTTACAAAACTCACAAGACATACATCACAGTACCAAAACATGTGAGAAGGTTTCTGCTCACAAATTAAAGTCACGTTCTATCATCGTACTCACAGTAATCAGTACAGGGGGTGGGGGGGGGGAACCTCCTCTTTCCTCTGGTCAGATGCAACAAAGGCTGAACAAGCCGCACATGTTGCGTTTTATACCATCCAGAGGTTTAGTAGGTTGACACCCCACCGTCTGCTGCACATTAGACCGGCCCCTCTGTGTATCTCTGAGTCCATCCCTCCGCCCCTTTACCTCAAAACAACCCGTTCTCTCTTTCTCTCTCCGCCGTCCAACCTCTTCTACACATTTACACATTTCTCTGGTACGTAGAACGTCAACGCCCGGATTTATTTATTTCACTCAAAAAACAGAAAAAAAACAGAGGGCATTGGGGTGAGACCCTTCCTCGAGAAGAAAGCTGCGAGGATTGAACAATCAATGTGAGATGGAAACTAGAGGTTAGAAAAAGACGCAGCTGAGAGGAGAAGATGAAGGGTTTGTTTTTCCAGATTGTATTAGTCCACAATGTTCTGGAGTGAACTCATCTGTTCTGCTCTACATACGACCTCAGTTTTCAATCCACACACCCAGGGCTTCTTTATTTCTCCCTCCACTTCCCCCCTTCTGTTTCCTACTGTCTAATTTCTCGCCTCGCTGGATCGACCATTTCTCCTCTAAACCTTTTTCATTACTTTCAAGTCAGTTGCTCCCTTGGCCTTCATCTTTTACTCCCCATCCATATTTTTTCCATGTTATTCTGCTTTCATACCCACTCTTTATTCATGCTCTTGCTGCCCTCCTTCTGAGCATCTTCTCCCCCTGGATGTGATGGAAGACATGTGCTCAGATAGCTGTGTGACACCTTCTCTAAACAGAAAAACCTTTTCCTCAGCACACTTCCTTATAAAAGGAAAACACACAGACCCATTGGCATCAAATCAAGCTAAATAATTCAGAGCAGAGCTAAGGTTGTCTCATTAATACATGGATCATGACTTCTTAAATACAACAGCTCTAAAAAGGACACACACAGACACCATCACCCATTATAATAAGCTCACAAAAGCTTTTGACTACAAGCAGAGCTATGAGGAGATGATTTATTTCCTCTAATGCTCGACAACATGTTCGGTTAGCGCGACACTTTCCTGGCAAAGGGAGGGCTAATAAAAAAAACATGGAAACAAGTGATGGATACGAGAGCCGGACTAATATCTGTGTTTGGGGTCCATGCCGATACCTATATAAGGAAGTTAAAACTTTTTCTGATATTAATATATTTAACATACATCTTTTATGGCAATCGCTCATTACATGCCGTTATCAAACCCTTATTACAAAGACGTTAATCTAGGTCATAATTTGAATAAAGAAAATATAAGAACAGATATTTTCTGTACTGTTGATTCTAAAATAAAAGTTTGGTCATATCAGTTCGTATCGGCCAACAAATGCTGACACTGTTATGTCGCCTGATTTGAAAACTAGTCGGACTCTATTTCTTAAACATAAGATTGCCATGTGTGATTTGATTTATTCCACAATAAATAGACTGTGGTTGGCAGCACTTAAAAAAAAGCACTGAGTGTCTTTTTGCTGACAGACACGAGGAAGCCAATGGTTGATGTGGCTGGTCATGAGTTTTACCCTCAGAGAGGACAGAGACGGCCCTATATGAAGTTGGCCACACACACACACACACACTACAGGCCATTAACTAACATGCAACTCCTAAACTCTACCAATTTGGCTGAACCTGGAGTCTAACTCTGAGAAACCTCTGTCTATGGGAAAGATCTGCACGAGTCCAGCATTCAGAAGAAGGTATGTTAATCAACAAGTCTATAGGTGGATGCTTACACAGAGATTAACCACAAGACCAGGCACGAACTGAATGAAAACTAGAATGGACAGATTAATCAGAAAGGTCAATGGGTCACTCCATCAGTGAAAAGGTTAAGAGGCAATACCGGGGTAAAAATTGGCAGCACCTGCAGTAAAAAGTGTGACCACCAGGGAGCCCTGACAAGTCGTATCACCTCCTCCATGGAGGGTTCTGTTTCTGCCCCTGGCGGCTGGCCATGTTTTTTTTATTGGTTGGTTTGTCAGCTGGGTTGCGCAATAACTACAGAACAGATTTCCATGAAATTTGGATGGAGCTTGGAGGGAGGATGGGATACGGAGCAAGAGAGAAATAAATAATTTATGACATGGATCTGGAGAGAGGATTTTCCTTCCTCTTTCTTTGGCAATTTCTGAGAGAAGAATTCCAAAATCTTACAGGGGAAACAATCTGGCAGGTTTATGGGACTGATGTCTATGTGATAATATCCGTTTCGTTGTCAAAAAGCCTGGTGAGCCAAACAGATGGAAGATTCTCTGTCACGTTTGAGTGTAAAACAAGTGGAAGATTTTGAATGTCTTTCAGGAGATGTGCTCTGAAGATGTGGCCCCCATTATCACACTATCTGGCAATATCTCTCGAAGTCAGGCCTGGCTTGTCACTCCACCTTCGAGTGTGGTCGGTGGGTTAGAGTAATAAACACTTCCCAGAGCAGTGAGACAACATATCATTTGAACTAATAGAAACTAGCGTAACCCAACTCCACTGAGCAGTCGGTATTCAACTCACCCTGTGTGCCTCCTATATACTTTTGCCAGTTTTGAGAAAACCATACCCAGATCAGTATTTTTAACACTCTGCCTTCTACATTTCTCTCTACCAGGGGACATCTCTAGGACTTTAAAATATACTCTCTTAGTCACGTCCCAGATTCCTGTATGGTATCCCCCTCTCAACCAAAGGAGCCAACTGGCATAAGTAGCCCGGTGTTGACTTGGTGCCCACCACACACACGGGCACTTTGTAGACTACAGAGTGGTACGAAAAACTCCAGTTTGGCATCGGCGTGCCACTTTTACAGCCCGGACCACTTTGTAAAGTCCAGCTCCAACAGCCATCGCTCCAATAGAAATAAGAGACAGCTATTTATTGCTTCCGCCAATAATGTCAAATCGTGCCAAACAGGAAGAGTTTGAACTGGTTTTCTTGCCATCCCATTAGGGAAGTGGTCACAGTTGTGCCCAAACGTTTACGGCCTCTTACCATAAAGTGCAGGATTTCCCAAAAGGTGTCTGCTGTTGGTCAGAAATGAACTGAGCTCTAACCTTCCATGCCTTACAGGAAACCTCTCCTTAAACCAACAGCATTATTTAAAATAACGTTGGCACACTCATTATTGGGTCCACTGGTCTCACATTAATAATTAATGACATGTGTTTCCATTTCGTGACAAAGTATTTCCGGTGGATTTTAGCACAAAAGGTACAAGAAGGAATTGGGCTTTTTTGAGCAACTTCTAACCAGCCAGACCTTTTGAATAGTAGACGAGGAGTTAGGGGGATTTATATATTAAAAAAAGAAATAGCGTGACTTTGACACACTGATGTTAGCAAGCAAAAATCCCCAGTCTTGTTCTCTGTAGTAACAAATGCTTGGCTGGTCCCAGTGTAGAGTGTGAACCTCTTGCACATCACACTCTCCCAGTAAAAGCTCTTTACTGGCTGGTGAAAACAAGTAGCTGGTAACACCATGTGTCCGATCTGACTGTAGACCAGTGAAGACAGCAGTGCACAGGGAAAGCAGTGCACAGGGAGGGAGACAAAACAAATTAGGGAGGTACAAAGGGAAAAAAAGTTAAATTAAATGTTTGTGTGACTAACATCAGAGGGCGTAATCTTAATAGGAAAGGACAAAACCACATAATTATCTAATTGGAGTACCTGTTTAACAGGGTTGCCTTTAGTCCCAGACTGACACATAAAACATGCTGATTCTGGTCATGTGATCAAGGGAAGGAAGGCCAACTCTTTCTCTCGAGGTCATTTCCCAGCACTAACGGAAAGCGAACACTTATCTTACTCTCAACAGTATTAGACTGCAATGACATGCATAGAACCAAGCAGGGTAAACTAACAACATTGAGGCATTTCTGTTTATGTCATTAGCGGTGACATATTTCCATATTTTGAAAAAGTTGCTACAAACACTCCAAGCTCAATTTAGCACGTAAAGTACGTAAAATACAAATATAAAAGTAGTCCACAGGGTGATTTTTTAATTAGCTGGTTATATTGGTATACCATGGGAATTTGGGGGAAGTTTTAATGGTGTCAAACAGCGACACCACCCTGAATTTGAATCAGAATTAGCCCCATTCAACCCCATTTCCTCTGAAGGCCTTCAGGTCTTCATCAAGCATTTTGTGGAAGGTCACACCATTTAGAAAAGCTTCCTCCCTCAAAACTCGTAAAACTGTACAGAAATGATTCATGCTGTTTACAACTGTGCCTGACAATCAAGTTTCCGATTGCACATCCTTCCCTAGGAATTAACGACACATTGACAAACACGCACACATAAAATGCAGGTTGCTCAACAGCCTGGTCCTAGAAGCCCTAACACATATCTGTTACGTTGCATAGCAGTGATTTGAAGACCTGAGGACATGCTGATCTGTGCCTGGATTCAAGTTGTGTGACTAACACAACTTGAATCTTAGATTGTAGAGATTGTCGTGCTCTGTAGAATTGGGATGTCATCATGGTTTATACAAATAAGAGCAGGAAACAGTGGCACAGAGACCGGAAGAGAGATTTTCATGAGAAACTATTGAAAGCAGCATTAAGGTGAACCCTGGGGGAGAAACCCTGTGGGGTGGGGTGAAGGGGTTTATCGACTCCATTGTCTCCAGCCTCACCCGACGCTGTGTGCCTCAAATCATTTCCCGCCACTCAGAGACAGCGAGGACAAAGCCGGTCTCCTGCTGGCTGTCTTTTCAGGGGGGCTCAGGAGGTCTGAATAAATAGCAGACTGATAAACTGGCAACTCCAAGAAGCAACTCATCTGACCAGTGTGACCATTACACTCACAGCACCGATGGATTTGAATGAGTCAGACTCGGGGCTGCAGGGGGTGCATGTATCCTGGAATGAGTCAGTTTAGCCTGATCTTATCATCACACGAGGTGGCACCACCAGCCAAGAGATCAACACCTCACTGAGCCAGCGTTGGTACTAATAATAAACCACACGTCTTTATTGCTTTGAGCTCAGCGCTGGTGGTCAAGTCAGCAACTCAACAGGTGGGACAACGCACCCCCCCTCCCCACTCCTATAAAGCAGATGCTCCTGTGGTGGGCCAGTGCTGCTGTCCCATCAGCTGCTTGTGCAAAAACAAAGCCACTATTCTGGCGCGCTCGGCGACTTGCTTCAGGGGTCAAGAGATTCACAAACAGCACTGACAGAGGATACACTGACTAACTCACAGCCCGGGACATTATTGTGATGTGGAGGAGTTATAATAATAATCATATTCTCTAAACGGTAACGCAAGACAGCATCAGCCCAAAACCTCTATAAGTGATACGGAAGATTAAATATCAATATGAATTCATTCACTATGTGGGCCAACTAGTGACTTGTATTGCTGATCTACATAAGGGGGAGATTTGTAACCATGCTGCTACAGGAACATCTGTGCCCCCTAATAA
Organism: Pleuronectes platessa; assembly: GCF_947347685.1. Lineage (NCBI taxonomy): Eukaryota > Metazoa > Chordata > Actinopteri > Pleuronectiformes > Pleuronectidae > Pleuronectes > Pleuronectes platessa. The sequence goes on from NC_070637.1 coordinate 20,738,698, forward strand.
AAAAACCACTTCTGCTCTGAGTCATCACTAACAAGCTTTTTCAACAGACTCTTCACACAACGTTCTTCTGCTGTCAGGTCCGGGGATACAACAACTCACCACGTGCTGCCACTGAGCGTAGCATTGAAGCTGCCTGTCACGCACATGGTTTCCCCCCCGAGGGCAGCGACAGGCTCCATGTGCCCCACGCGGTGCTGAGACCAGAGAACTTGGGCGATCACGTCACTTTAATTCAAATTAATTCATTCAAGATTGCCACAATTATTTCTGTAATCCTGTTATTTACCACAATTTTTAACTATTGACCGCAAGCGAACTATTCCTACAATCCAATAACCAAGATTACACATTTACTACGGGACAGATTAACACGGAAACTTGGCAGAAGGCAAAGAACCCAATAAATCCATGAATTTTTAAACTCACTTTCTTTAACATTGCGAGATAGATTTAACATTCCAGTGAATTTCACAGGAATTATTCCTGGATATTGAACAAAAAAATGTAAACCAAGCCCATACAAGGCCCTGATATCTGAGAGAGTGGGGAACTTGGTGCAGCTTGATTAAATTGAAAAGGAGCTGTGGGACCTTGGCTGAGTCACATGCTCTAAAAATTGCAGTTTTACAAATAAACCCCTTTGTTCAATTAGGAGAACAAAAACTACAAGAATACTCATTTTACATCCATAACGAGAATTGATAACTTAAATGAGTCCAATTCTAGCTACCAATGTAAAATAAGTATTTCCTAGTTTCTGTACTGCTACTGGAGGAAAATAGTTCATTTGAACAACAGAACTCTGATTGAATAAAAATGACATATTAATGAAAAGCTGTAGAGGACATAATGAGATGGTTTCAATTGGTAGAAAACATTAAAATTGAAGGGGTAGTTCACCCAAAAATTATCTCCTCACCCCTGTGCCGATAGAAGATTGGGTGAAGTGTTGAATCCACAAACTTACAACAATAACAACAAACTCACAACAGAAAAAAAACATAAAAAATGCCGTCATACATCCAAGATAACATCTTGATATAATAACATCCAAGTCCTGACATTCAAATTTGCAACATTCACACCACGTTTACCCTAAATTATTATTGTATTATTATTTCCTGTTGTTTATATTATTTATTTATTAATTTTCCTAAATCGTATTGGATTGGGTTAGAACGCTGTTTACCCCTGAAACACCTGACAGTGTTTTATGGAATCAAACACTTCAACCCACCACCTCAATCAGGTGAGGAGATAATGTGTGACTTTTCATTTTCAGGTGAACCATCCCTTCAAGCAATCAGAGGAGCACATTGAACGCATCTGTTTGCCACTGATATAAAACCACAGATGTTCTCTAGATTCATCCATCAGGTTGATCCTCAGCCCCCCGCTGGGTGAAGCTAACACTGACCTAGCATTAAGCTAACGTGGATAGCACGCTTCATTATGGCGCTAAATTTAATTCCGCCAGAAGCCGTCAACAAAAGGAAGCTCGCGTGCCGCCGCTCAGCGTCACACCGCGGGCGCACGGTCCCGGGGCTCAGCCTCTCTGGAGTCGGGTCAGACACACACGCGCGGACCCGGTAACACGAACCCGACACCTCCCCCGTGACAGCGAGGACAGGAGCGGGATGCGACACCAGGAACCAGCACGCGACACTTTCTGATAAAAATATCCGTCTTTCCGGGTCGAGTTCGAATTGGAGTTGAATTGGAGTTGGTTGAGTTCGAGCCCGCGGACGGTTCTGGTCGGTTAGCTGGTGAACCCGCACAGCGGGGAGTCCTACCTGCGGCCCGGGTCAGTGGAGCAGCTCGGGTCTGGTCCGGTCTGAGTCTGTGGATCCACGGGAACCCGCTCTACACTGCGATGCCTTCATGGCCCCCTCGGAAATCTCCGTGTCGCCGCGCACACGTGGTTTCATACGCATCATTTATGGGTTTGAAATACGAATCATGCGACACATAAAAGTCTTGTCTCCGCTAATAATTCAATTTGTAGGGACTGAGCGGGAATAATGCTAATAGTGGAAAGCAGGACTTCTATATTTTTTTTTTAACTAGTCAAGTTACACTTCTCCTGTAAACCATTTCCAGTTTATTGTGTACATTTTGCACTTGTCATCACAATTCTGTTGTGATTGTTGATGCCTCTTGATTGCTGGTAATTTCCCACAAGTACCACTGTATCTGGATTATGCACTTTATTATTTTTATTTTACGTATACATTTTCTAAAAAACAAATTCCCCGAGAAAGAATAAGTACAGATTGGTTAAAAATAAACTAGAGCACATGAAGTCTATTTCTAATTCAAATAAAAAAAACAGCCACAAGGTGCATAACAAGTTAAAGATGAAAAATATGAGGTAAACAACAGGAAAAAGTTAAAAACAAGCAAACAATAAGAAACTATTCAAAAGCAATTTGAAGATCACAAAACAAAAGAGCACCTATACAGATTAGAAAATGATAAAAACAAATTAGAATAAAACATTATAAGATGGTTATAATAGAGGGTAAGATCAGACCTAGGAGAAAACACCGATTTTTCCAAAGACAGCCAGGACTATCAATTAGAGAGAATAATATAAACACCTGTCTGTATCTTGCAATGCAATTCAACTTCATCTAAAACAGCCATACATCTGAATAAACACCTCTTTACTTAACATTATAACAACCATGAATGTAGAACCTATTACAATCCTGTCTTACTATTATCTATAGTTGTACCTAATAAACTGCTATCAGATTGATTTCCATGCAGTCTCTGAAGGCGGCAGCAGCATCAGTCATGTGGAGGCGGGGGGACATTTCTCCGTATTTTGATGTGGGAAGACATTAAAATGTCATCTGCAGCCCATTACTCTCTGAATGTGCAACTCTCTGCCAACTGTTAGAGAGTTTCCCAACCAGCTGTGAAGAAGAAGAACCTCTGTGTGTCGATAGATGAGCAGAAACATCCAGTGATAATCTGGTTGTGATATCAAAGATGCAGCTTCCCGACATTCACTGATTATAGTGATCCCACATTCCTTCATAACGTTTATATGGCTGATTTTTTGTTCATGGATTATAAAACTGTGTAAAGTTCTCATGAGCTCCGATTAATATTAAGTTTGTTTTATACACAGTACTTTAATGCATCAAGTTTCATAAACTTTATTACATTTTACTGGTCTGTTATGAATATTATGTTGCTGACCTGTTCTTTTATTTAATAAACCTTGTTTATTTAGTTATTGATGCCTTTAAATCTTTTTTTACTGAATTTCATTATCAGCCTTTTTATGAATTTGTCTTATTTACGACTCATCAGTCAATTGTGGATTTTTATTCTAAACAGCACTAACCTGTGTGAAAATTGCTCTAAAAATAATATTGAATAAATGATTTTTTTTCAGTTTGCAAAGTTTTTAATGGCTTTAATATTCAAAAATAAACAAATTATATATATTTCACATTCTCTCTGCCAGATTGTTCTTCGGCCATGTGCCATAGCTTCACAGTTTTGATCCTCAGCTTATTTTTGTGTAATTTATTTATTAAATATTTTTTCACCTCTCCTAAGGAGGTTATAGTTATATATATATATATATATATTTTCTGTTTGTTCATTTGTTGTTCATAAGTAAGTTGACATAAAACTTGGTGGAGGGATGCATTAAGATCCAGGGAAGAATCCAGATCAGGGGTTGGGTCCAGGAATATGTTTCGCTTTCTTTAACATTGCACGGTCAAGCATTTTTTGTTGTTGTTTTTGTTGTTGTTGTTGACATTTTCAAGGTTTTCCCGGGGAATAATTCATGGATCTGCATGACAACAATGTACTGGAGGACTGTTGGTGCTGTTCTCTACTTAGAGGCATTCTTGTGATTATAATCGTATGTAATTTCCTTTCGTCTGACCCCTTAGTTTTTTCACCTGGATCTTTATATGATTGTTTCTTTTTCTCCAATGACCGGAGTCATGCTCTTAGAAAAGAATGCTTGAAACACTAGAACAAAAATAATTCATTGGAAAGTCTGATGAGCTGTTTTCTCAAACCGCCCTGAACGCACAAGGAAAGTTTGTTCCAAAGAAATAAGGAAATGTGGATGTGCATGGAGGGAGCTGTTTGCTGTTTGATCACAGTGTCTCTTCAAAAGTAGCATGTGATTTCATGCAAGAGGTCAATGCTGACTGTGTTTCCCAGTGTCAGGCGTTTAGTCAAGGACAAACCAGAGAGCTAATGAAAGAGGAAAGAAGGCTTTGCCTGAAGGGAGTTTGTTTTCATGCAACTTACGAGAAAGCAGAAGTTACTTCCTGTACAAATAGCAATTACAAATACAGAAATTCTTAACCTGACACGAGAGCCGTGAAAACGACTAAGTAAACACATAACAGTCGTTTCTTTTACTGCTTTTTGAGTACATATTGCTTTCCTAAGTGTCTGTGAGAACTCACACCAATGTATAATTTCATCACAACACGTGAGGCCATGCCGAGGCGTTGTTTTTTGCGCCGTGTCTGAGTCTGGACACTAAGTGTTGGTCTCCTCTGTTTGCTCATATAGTCGTGGTAGGTACACAGTCATCCACACCCTGTCTCCCCCGTCTAAAAAAAGCCGGCTGCGGTTCTGTGACACAAATCATCTGTGAAGGAGCTTTGGTGCGTCTGCGTCCTCGCTTTAACCCAAACCCCAACGAGAAGAGGCTGGAGCCGCGGAGAACTGAGGGACGACTGTGTCTCTGCGCAGGTGTGAAGACACAAAGACACAAAGCCTCACTTCATTTCATCAGCGTCTTTATTTTGATGCAGTCGAATATGTCCACTGCCTCGCTCGTTTGTCTGAGCCTCACACTTGTTTATTGGCTCGTGTAGCCAGAGCGGAAAGTCAGTCAGCAGTTTACCCTTGTGTCAGGGCACAGCCTTGACTGTTTATTTCCACAGAGAAGAGAGAGAGAGAGAAAGAGATGGAGAGTGGAGGAAAGAAGAAGATGAAAAACGAAGAGGGAAAGAGTGAAGCAGAGACAGGAACAAATCGAGAGGATTGTTTTTACTCCGGTTCTGTGCAGACATGTGAAATTGGAGCGGAAATTAAAGAAAGAGGACAGAGAGGAAAACAAACGTGGACTGCAAAACTAGAACCGGTGTTTGTGTGGTTGAGGTTCTGCCAGCGGGGAAAACTCCAGAAAGTGTCTGGAGCATCTGACTCAGACATTTGAGTAAACTCCAACAGCAGCATTGGATACTTATCAGGAGAATATCCCAAGTTCAGTGCACGTCTTAAAGCAGTTTATCTCTTCTCTGTAACACCTATGCGATTATAAAATGTAGATTTTCCGTGACGCTATTTATAATGTCTGCAGAAGCTGAGCATTCAGCAACCTTTTGACAAATCCACATTTCCCCGTGGTATGTAACATGCATGTGAGGAAGAACACAGAGGAACTTTCAGTTGCCTCCTTTTCCTTGCGTGTTTGTATGCATTTCTATTGTCGGACAAAAAATCCTATGTGGTCAACTCCTCTGCTTCCTGCTGAACCCCAGACAGTTCCTTCTAACCCCCATTTTTAGAACACAAGCTTATGAGCAAATAAACATCGTACACGTCTAAATCGAGAACATCTTGTGAAGTCAGGAGGCATACGAGTCGGGCCGGGGGAGAGCTGGAGGGCATGGCATGAATGGGCTGGAAGTGGCTTTCTAAACACACCCTGAGGTTTCAGAGGACATAGGTAGAAAAGAGGAATTCCAGTGGATGGCCTCTTCAAGCCCGACATGGCTCAGGGGACACAGACAGGTCGAAGTAAATCCCATTTGAGATTAGGAACTTTGGAGACCCGGCTCTGTTCAGGAGGATTAAGGTTTGGAGAGAGGCGACGAAGACAGGAAAACAAAGAAAAGAAAACTCCTCAGGGAGGCCTGCAGGTCTGAAATGCCTCCTCATCTTTACCTTTGGAGCCCTTTGGAATTCCCAGCAGAGTGTGAGTGGTCTGCAGAGGTCACGCACTGGTATCAAATCCCTGTCACGATGGTCGAAGCCCAAAGCTGCAGCTGCACGGACAAAGAGTTCCCTTCAATCAATCCAGTGGTGCATTTAGGGACAAGAGCATTCACCTCTTCAGTTTAAGTGCAGTTTAAGTCACCAATTGGCACTAGTCCCCATCTGTCTGCAGCTGTGATGGCTTGCGGCTCACATTCTTCTCTGTGTCCATGGAACTCGCCCCAAACCCTCACAGAAATATATCAACTTTTATCTGTTGAATTTCGTTTCGTTCCCTCCTTCCATCTTTACAGCTTATCTAAAAAAATAAAGCAACACTGCCAATGTGTCTGATAGATTTAGGAGCACGTAGCTGAAATATTTACCCAGAGGAGTTCACATCTATCATTTTGGCCAACGATGAATTCTTCATCTTCCTCCTATGAGTGCTCAGAAGAATGTCAGACTTATGCAACGGTTACAGATGAAATTCTGATATGAGGTGGAGGAGCTGTGTGGGCGAGCCTTCCTCTCATTTCCCTGTGAATTAAATGTGCAGCAACAGTTGTTGTCCTGATGGCAAGGGTCAGATCCAGAGGGTTTTGAGGTTAAATCCAAACCTGACTCCTGTGGCCAGAAAACATCTGCAGTCAAACATGGTTCAATTTACGAGCGTGATTTGAGGTTAAATCCCAAATCAGTGATGTTACAAACAACGTATTCCCTCATGAACTAGAACTTACTGTTATACATCTCAATACAGTCTAGTCTTTGCCCACGAACACTGATTGGTTTAGAATTCAGTTCAATACAACAGCTCATTTAGGTTCACGCTCATGTTTCACAACAAAATGGCGAATGAGATGCAATGTGTTTGCTGCATGATAATAATAAAAAGGGGTTTTTGAAACTTTTACTTAGAATCAAGCTGGAAGTGAGCCTTGCCTTACATGTGGTAATGGTTATCTAGATATAAAATCATCATTGTCACTTAGTTACTTGTTGGTTGTTTCCACATTTTTTGCAAAACACAAACGGGTCATGAATTGCAATCACAGTTTTTGGGACAAGCTGCTACAAATAGTTTCCTGCTGACTGAATGATACAATCTCCGTCCTCTCAGAGTGTTTAAAGTACATTGGCAGAAGTTTAACTTGTGAGTCATAGAGGAAATACTACTACAGTAACTCAATTCTATTATTAATGATTTATTAGGTGTTTTATCATCAACAACATGTTAGTGGTTGCTATGCTGTTGGGATTATCCCAGTCTGAACCAGCATGTGAGGTGTTCAGGTGGTTTTTGTGTGTCTGCTCGGTCCTTTTGCTGCACACGTGACAATTTGTCCGATTCACCACACAGCAGCAGTGTGTAACGTGGATGTAGGGAATCAGATGGGTTTTCTTTGTACAGTATGTTTGTACAGTATGTTCCCATCTGCATAACATCACCTGTTAGACCAATTCAGGAAATCTGAATTCCCCGCTGACACTCTCAGCTGTTGACATTCTTCTGCTCCTGCAGTAAATCTTGTTTCCACCTAGCGATGTTTTCGTCTCCTCAGTGATTTGTGTTTCTTTGTCACTCTGTTTAATTCAAATCATCTTATCAGTCCTCTTCCTGGCCCATCCCTTCATCTTATCACAGGTTATCAGCCATCCTGTTGGCCCGTCCTCACATGGAAAATAGCACAAGCAGAAGTAACTGAGGGCAAAGTTTTATTTTTCTTAGGGATTTTGGAGCGTGGCCAGTTTCTGTGATTTCTTTGGCGTGTCCATTTAACATCTTGTTTGCCCATTCGAAACCCATTACTCAATTGTTCTCTTGATTGCTGCGTGAGACGGCACCAGTCGTACTTTCCAGTCCCACAGATACACCAGCCCATTGAACCTTGAGCCCGCTCCACTTGTTTCCTCGAGTGTCTGGAAGCTGGAGGTCATCTGCTGGAGCCATCAGACCCACGAAGACGTTCTCAATGTTAGAATTGCTGAAGAAAACTACAACAAAATCGAATAAGGGGCAAATAGCTGTGTTTATCTCCTTTTAAAATATATATCATGTCTATAGGTGTCCACAAAGCAAACTTTTGATGACTTTAACTCTTCATATATATATATGGACTATTCTTCCAATAGTTTGCTGATGTCCATCCATTCATTATTTATATCGGTTATCCTTTCACGGTCATGTGAAAATCTGGCATTGGGGCAAGAGGCAGGACACACCCTGGGCAGGTCGCCAGCGTTTTTTTGGTGATACAGACTAATGCCAGTGTTGATGTGCTGAAAACAAAAACACATGATCACCTGATGTGTTCTTCAAATGTCAAAGACGAACTCTGATAATGTCCGGACCCAGTTGTGCAGACATTCTCCAGACTTTACTTCTTCAAGCGGCCACACAGGGACAAACAACCATTTAGACATACGGGCATTTTAGAGTCTCCAGTTAAAGAACATTCCCATACGTTCTCTTTCCCCCCAAAAAATTGGCAAAACAGCTACATATCTATAATGTATGTGGTGTATTTTACAGGCTGGGGTTAATGCAATTTCACAGGCGGTCACCAGATCCCTCAGCTGTGTACGGACACATGGTTGCATGACACCCGTATGATCAAGTGAGACGCATCTGCCTCATGCACGACGAGCACCGCGTGGGGAAATGTCACCCTGACATGCACGGTTCAACTCCACATTTCTACCAGGCAAGATCCAAAAGTAACGTTTCAACGTCACTATCAAAGATGATTAACTTTCATGTTCTCAAATTGAGTTCAAGTCACATGACTGCATTTCAGACACAGCTTGGTTGTTGCACCAGGGCTGTTTTTAGTCGTGCATCCCTTACGTTGCTCCGGGGTCACGACACAATGAAAGGTGAAACCGGTTTACACTTGGAAGCCCGACACAGGTTGGTTTTTACAGATAACAATAAAAAAGAATAGCAAGGTAGACCAACGTTAGGCAACAGGATGTCTCCCTTTCATCTATTTCTGTAACTTAGCTGGTTCGGTTCTATTTACACGAAACTTCTTTGAATGAAGTCTGTCACTTCAGATTAAAGGTAAACTGTGGAGATTCTCACCACTAGTGGCGCCGTAGAGCAAACCTGTAGTGTTTCTCTCGTGTTCATGCAGCACGATGAGACACATGCAGCCCACATTCATTGGAGGGATGTGACACACTTATTCAACCAACTGCACAACTGGGTCGATAGATCAGTGAGTGGTGACGTGCAGTGAAAAGAATGAATGTGAGAGGAACACAAGAGGAACAGCAAAGACAGCAGGTGGATTTAATAATGCTAATAATGGTTTGCAAATGTCTTCTGAGGAGGGAAGATGAATTCAATCTGTCTGTAAGGCCTCAGAGGAGAACATGCCCCACACTCAGTTTTATGATGTATTTCATGGCTCCGGGGGGGACAGGGAGGGTGTAATAGTGAAAAACACACAGTCCTGTTAAAGTCCCTTCACAGCTTTTGGAAAAACAACCAGTCACTGAGAGAGCCCACACTTTGCCCAGCAGTCTCCTAGCAAAGCCACATTTAAATTCAATAGATCTTATTTGGATCTGAAAATGCGGAAAAAACATTCCTTGATCTTCCCCCTGATCCAGATCCAAACGTCTGCATCACCCCGAATGCCATTTAGAACACATTTAATATGGTCCAGGTAAAATGACACTAGACCAGGATCTGAATAAAACAGAGTGAAACATATTTACCCCGTAGCATCAGTGTGAAACAAAGACTACAGAGAACAGCTGCTTACAGAGAGACAGACGTATGGACAGTTTATATCCAGGTCGTGTGGTTTCAGAGTTTTGGGTCTTAAACCAGGTCAGGCTCCCGGTGCGTTGTTTTTATTACATCAAGACTGAACAGGAAGCTGAGTCCAGCTGTGGTCGTCTAGAATAGCAAAGCAGTCGCAGCCACATTGATGTCAGAATCAACAAAAATAACCTCAAACCTCAAGGAGGGTGTGTGTGAATGTGTGTTTGTGAATTTGTGTTCCCCAAACAGAGCTCTGTCAGCGAGCGCTTCATTTGTCAAAGAGTGCAACAACATTATTCTACAGCTTCTAGGTCTTGAGTCTGAGAACTCACAGGCCGAACACACACTGACCAAACAATGTACTGAAACGATCATTGACCGTTCCACGACATATACGAGTCATATCTGAGGGACAGGACATATTACACGTATGTTCTTTTAGACTGAAGGACAACATGTAACTTTCTCCGACCTGTAGATGGTGTTTTTTTTTAGCCAACATTAGAAAACACATATACAGGCTTGTACAGAAAATATTATCCCGACCTTCTAATCCACCTTGACTTTAATCCTTCGAGTTTCACAACCCAAACTCTGTGTGCGGTCTTGGCTCGTTCTCACACAACACAAGTTTCCCTTCTCAGAATCAAAAGTAAACACGACAGGCGCTTAGTTTGTAGCACATGGTGGCAAAAAGGCAAAAAGTGCTGACATCATAAATGTTACTGGTGTTGGCTGTCAGCTGTTTTAAGGGACCACCACAAACTTCTGTCAGCAGGTCCAACACATATGAAGGTCTGTGACAGAACAAGCTGGAAACCTACAGCAGAACAAACAATCAATGTGATCACAGCTTCAACCCTGCATGGGAATCATGCTCATTACATATGTCTGGTGTGTTTGGTGCCAGTGCGTGAGAGTGTGACCTTTAAAGTAAGGATGGAGGTCAGTGGGCTGGATGCACGGGGCCTGCAGCACGTTTCCTCCAGCTCCCATGATTCTTAGTTATTAACCATCACCGTGAAGATTCCCTGAGGCTGGAGATGTCCTTTCCATCACAATGTTGTTGATTTCACAAACCAGCCATGATGGAGCCACGAACCTCTTTTCCTGTCGTGATCTCAGAAGTAGCCGGAGGCCTCGCTTTGTTCTTATTTACAGAATACAGTCTGAGTTCTGTTGTGTGCCCCCTAGTGGAATACTATAGTAGCACGCCTAGTACATAGCGAGTGTGAGAACTTTTGTCTCAGTGAACATGTGACTAAAAAGGCCGAACCCTATCTGTACTACATCTGACATTTACCTCAGAAATCAAACATTTGAATCATTGTATTTTTCTTGACATTCCATTTCAAATTTTTTTGTCTCACAAAACAGAAGCAATTCCCCTGTTTTCTGTAGCAGATTTCTAAAACATGTAATTAGATCAAAGTAACACAACTCTCATGGAAAAGTCATTAAGTATCCAACTGGACAAATGGGCTGCAGGACCCAGACAGAACATCCATCCATTTATACCACTTATCCTCCGTCAGGGGTCAGGGATGCTGGAGCCAATCCCAGCTGACATTGGGCACGAGCAGTGGGGGGACTGGGCAGGTCACCAGTCTATCGCCAGACCAACATCCAGAGCCAAACTGTCATTCACACACACATTCAACGCTACAGTCAATTTAGAATTTCAACATTCATGTCTTCAGACTGTGGTAGGAAGCCGGAGAAAACCCACACAGACACGATTAGAACACATCCTGCAAAACCTGGATAGGAACCAAAAGCCTAGGCCCAGAGTATTGGCATTAAAACTAAAAGATAAATATTTTTTGAAGATTCCAAACCTCTAAACATATGTTTCTAATTATTCCCTGTTTTTCTGAACTATTAGGGGGATTATAATCTCATCCCCTCATGAAAAAATATCTTTCTTACCCTCTCAGTCTTTATGCAGAAACATTATCCCACATTCTCTGAACTATGGTATTCATTTAATCAGTGTGATGAATATAAATCTGTGTGAATATTTGCTAATGAAAACCCAATCCTCCCCAGTTTGCCTCCTTTAAACTCAACAAACTGATACGTGTGTGTGTGTGTGTGTCTGTGTGTGTGCGTGTGTGTGTGTGTTGCTTTATTCAAGGTGTCAAAACAAACCCAAGCTTATTTTCTTATGGAAAGTTGCTAAGACCACATTCCAGCATGTTTAAACTAAACTGACCCGAGGAAAGCTCTTTTCTGAACAAATATGATTTAAGAATTTCAACATTGCATTTTTCTTAAATCAGAATTCTAAAGTTACTACTACAGGGGTGTTTTCAGTTTGAATCCCTTCCTTTTTCCTTCCCTCAGCCAATCTGGCCCCACTGGAAATCAGTAGATGTGAGATATTTCACTGGATAATTGAACATTTTAACTTGCTAATGTTGCTTGAGGAGATGTCAGTTGATCACTAAAGTCATTAGGATTCATCCTCTGGGCTCGATGAATGTCTGAACAGAAATTCATCTCTCCATCCAATATTTGTTGACATATATAAAGCTGCATGGACCAAAGTGGTGGACTGACCAAATAACCTTATAGAGCCATGGTGCTAGAGAAACTTTTACCAGTTCCTGCCCCTGACGTTTGTGGATTTCCTGATTGTGTGGTTGTTATATGATCGCGAATCGAATATAAAGATTTAACCATGGATTTCTTTTCTATATTTTGCAATTTCACAGGCTAAAAAAGTTACAAAAGAATCCCAGAGTAGTAGTAAACTGATTGGTGTGCCCCTGTCCTCTTGTCCTTGTTTTATGGAGATTTAAACAAACGCCTTGCAAAGTGCAGATTAGTCAAAAACTCTAGTTTCTGTGTAGCGATGACGTCACAGCTTACTTTGTTCTTCTCTGGTATTTCATGTGTTCTTGTCTCGATGGAAATATTTAGTAAAAGGAAGTGAACCTGATGAAAGCCATGTGGGCAAATCAGAGGGGAAAATATCCAGCATAAAAATATATATCTGCAGTTGGGGTAACAAGGCCATGGGCTGCTCCTCTCTGTTTCCCTGATGTGCCCTGAGGAAATCTCCCTGCTTCATCAATATTCCAGACCTTGTGTTCCACAGGGCGTCTGCTATATGAACACAATGACGCCCTTTAATGATCCAGTCGGGGTCACCTGGTTTCACAGCACTGCCTCACATTACAGTGCTGCTGCCCCGGCCTGCGTGTCTTCAGATACAACTCTCTAATTATAGTGGTCTGGTTGTCTCGGGACACAAGGTCCTGCTGGGACATCAGGTGTTTGAGAGAGAGAGAGAGAGAGAGAGAGAGAGAGAGAGAGAGAGAGAGAGAGAGAGAGAGAGAGAGAGAGAGAGAGAGAGAGAGAGAGAGAGACGCTTAAAGGGAGAGAGCAGCCGTGTTCAGAGATGAAGGCAGCACTAATGGATGATCACAAGGCAACAGGACGTTCAGTGTCTTACTCCAAGTCTCTCACACATGACACCGCTAACTCCAACCTCATGTCCGTGACCTTTGATTTTCATTTTTGAAGAAAGAAGTGGAAACGAGCATCTTTATTTACAGTCTATGATTAAGTCAGAGAAAATAACCTCTGATGATGTGAGTGATGAGGGTGTCAGGGGTTAATGATATAACTTTTAATTGTCTGCTTTATTTTTAAATGGTTACTTACTCAAAAACAATGAACTAGTTGTTAAAATCAATCTGCTCATTATGTGACTCTCTATGGAGCTTCCACCCTCTCAGCTCTGGCTTTCTCGAAGTGGAGCTGAGCATCTGGAACTTTTATCCCGTTGACGTGGTCGGTGCTGTTCACTGCAGGTGACAACAGACAACAACAGACCAGCTTATCACTGTGAGAAGAGCAACTTTCTCAAAGCCACAGGACGGCTGATAAGCAAGCAGCTTCGAAAGTTATCAAACACACTCCACCGACCTGGTGCCAAGCTGACTGTGGAGAGGTGTGTGTGGTCGAGGTATTACTCCTGTTGTGGGGACCTAAATCAATTTACACAGTCACATTATGGGGTAGGCAAGTACTAGGAGAGTTGTGGCAGTAGTTGTGGTCACTAGTCTCCAGGAAATCAGTGTTGTTCAATGTTATGACAACCGGACTGTGTGTGTGCTTGCAACATTTTGAGCATAGACCTGATGGTTTTTAGGGTCAGAATTAGGTTAAGGGTTGGGTATTTGTGTGTGTGTGTGTGTGTGTGTGTGTGTGTGTGTGTGTGTGTGTGTGTGTGTGTGTGTGTGTGTCCCTCTGGCTCATAGTAACCTTGAGTCAGGTAAGATTCCAACCCCCTCCGCAGCGATCACAACAACATTGTCCGCTGCTGAATTACTGACAGAGATTTTCCAAGTACAGTCGGACCATTAGAGCAGCAGCACTCGTGCATTCACACAGTCTGAGGTCACATATCTAGAACAGCTATCAGCAAACACACTCAGTCACACATCAGCTGGCACAGTTTCATACGATGCTCCGGTCACGTCCAGGCTGCAGCGCACTGCGCCTTCATGACCATTTGACCTTGTCACCGTTTTTCCTGGTGCTCCTACACCAGCTGAGCGCAGCGAGCACAACAAGGTGCACTTACCCTCCACGCTACACCCCCACTCCCCCACCTCCCACACCAGCTCAGTATCTTTGGCACACGCTGCACAACGCCTTTTACTTTTTGCTATCGCATGATGCATGAGTATCACACACACTTACCCTCATATAACCGGCCTGCGATGCCCTCACATGTGAGCAGCACGTCCGTGCGTAGGCAACAACGCTCATGCATGCATTCGTCTTGTTTTCTTTTTTCTCTCGCTCAGCAGCAAAACTCAACTCAGCGCTGTGTATGGATCCGTGCAGCTGGCACATAGAGAAAGAGGAGAGAGAGAGAGAGAGAGAGAGAGAGTGAGGCTGCAGGGGTGCAGAGGGGAGGCAGGGGGGAGGCAGGGGGGTTCCATGACTGGCCCAGATTCTGACAAATAGCAGACTAGCTGGTTACATTGGATTTTTACAAATAAACCACCAGACTATAATCCCTTTTCAAACATGCGTCAGAGTCCCCAAGCCAGATATTGGATCAGAGAGTGGAGACGTATGTTGCTCCACTCAAAATATATTTTCCCATACAACAAATCCTGGACTGGCTCTGTAACACACACTGCTATGAGCTGGCAGCTCAGCAGCAGTACGAGACGTTTCTTCTTCTTTCTTTTCTTCTCACGGTACAAAGTGCAAGTCACAGGGAAGTGGTCAGTGTGGACGGTGAGGCCACAGAGCTCAGATCTTTAGATGAACAGACTCTGCTCTTCTTACGCAAGAAGAGCACTCTGGGTGAAGATAGAGTGTCAGTATCATCAGTGCTATGGGTGCGTGAACAAAACCATTAAAGGTCTTCATTAAAAAGTATATATCATACAGCTTCACATGTGGACCAGTACATAACAGTGAGTGAGATGAATGTCAGTATTAACTGTGAACTTGTGATAAGTGGGAATTAATGAAAAAGCATATCAATAGGACAGCTGGGGTCAATCTGATAGTTGTACTGAGAGGAGAGGGACAAATGGAGGAGGTGGATTGAAAACCCTCCCAATGATTCCTCTTAAAAACTTCCCTTTGGGGCATCTCACAGTAAAGCTGCTTTCAGACATGCACTGAGCTCTGGAGATCCTCCTGACCTTCTCTGGAGGGACTGAATGTTTGCAATGAGAGACTTGGGACACTCTGCTGACTTTCTCCAGCCAGTCCCCTACAATAAAGTCTGCAGAAGGTCCAGAGGATGTGAGAAATAGTTACCTCCACGGCAGAATGAATATGTTACATCTAACCTGCTCCTGCTGAGGAGAATCTCCTGCTGTGTTGTGCATGTGTGAAAGGGAACCTCCGGAGAAAGTTCCCAGTTCCCTTGGTCTGACAAGGGCTTAACGTAGCCTTCCTGTGAGGGCACCCTTCCATATCTGTCGTCCATGCTCCTGACTAAAATCATCTAGTGAATCTGACTGTATAAATAAAGCAAGAGACGACAGGTGAGGCTTCACTTGAGCCAGTAATCAGATCTGTGTCGGGGGGGGGGGGGGGGGGTTGTGAGGAAACTGTGATTGGAACTCTTCCCGTCCACTGACACAACTGTAGCCGCAGCAGCGTCACTCACTCTCACTGCTTTTAATAGCCGAGCCCTTCGCTGTATGAAAGGTCCAGCATGTGATTTATATACACTGGGATTAGCAATAGAGAATAAACAACAGGGGAAATGTATTCTCTGGATCCCCCCCCCCCTCAGGGATTTCCACAAAATAAACATCGTTGAGTTTACGCAGTGGAACTAATACATAACAGCATGACTGGGAAATAAAAAACAGAAATCTGCACTTTCACATCGATGTTAAAGTCTTTATCCAATAAAAAGAAAACATGAATCACTTTGATTTTCCTGTCTGACAATGTCTTCTCCCTGAGACGCCCACATTTCAGCAGATGTGTGAAATGATTTAGAACAACAGGAACATAAATACAGTAAAGCTCTGCTTGTAGAAATGTGTATCTCCATTGCTCAACCCTGCAGTTTGTTGGATGTCTACCAGATGTTCTCCCTCTCCTCCTCCTCCTCCTCCTCCACATCGAACCCATGAGGGCGATCCTGTCAGATCTCCTCCTCCATCCATTCATCCTCTCTGCAGTAAACTCCATCACCACCTGGGCGTACAGTACATTCTGGATTCCCCTCAGATTCTTGAAGCCGGCTCGGTCCTGCGCAGAAACTTTACTGGGCGTCGAGGTGAAGTAACTCAATGACCCAGTTATGCAACCCAAAGGCCGGAGGAATTCCTAATGAATGCCGCTTTCGAAAACATCGCGTATGTGCAAAAATGTCACTTTCTCTCACACCCACACACAGAAAAACCTATCGGTGTGGACCCGTGTCATTTTAATCTGTGAGACCCAGTCTGACCCACATAAAGAAAATCCCTCCAGGTCCCTGGACTCCACAGAAGATTAACCTCTTGCCCCCTTTTCTTCCTTTTTTTTACATCAGAAAAGAACGGGGCAATTTGCTGTAATAACGTCAGTCTGGGTCAAATGCAGAGGAATGTACAGTTCAGTGCAACGACACCCTGCAGCTCAGGCTAGCACCTTCTGAAGTTAAGACGTGATTCGAGGTCATGATGTTTCCAAAAAAAAACGTCTGACTGGATTTTGGCTTTGGACGAGAGCTGAGCTGACATGTGGGAAACTGTACCCAGAGGTTCCAGGGCGGGTTGCAGGCGATCCAGGGTCTATAGGGGAGGATTGCATAACCAGATTAGAGGCAGTTGGTTTTAGGCTTGGAGGTCACTGGGGCCCGATTAGCCCTTTAGCTCTACAATCTAGACTCTAAATCACCCGAAGCAGCTTCCCAAACACAGAGATTCCTGAATGAGCTCCTGTGTGAGATAGAGGCCACCGGGGAGCGGTCCCAGCTCAGCTTTTTATGCCTTAATGGTCCTTCGTTAAACCACAAGGACTGGGTTTAATGGCTCAATCCTGGTGACTGTGAATTTCATTTTGCTGCTGCGATTCCATGACATTGAGAAGTAGATAAACGGATATAAAGTCGTGGAATAACGATGAACCTGTTGCATTTGGAATGAGAGCTTGGGACAAAACATGGAGCTGGAGCAGCTTCTCCCTAAAGTGGAGTTTAATGAAATAACATTTCAGTGAGGTTTGCAAGATCAGCTAAATGTTCCAGATAATAGTGGAATTGTTCAGTATCTTAGGAAAATATTTCATCACTTGAGTAATGTGATACAAACAAGGTCAAACAGCAAACACCTCCCTTCTGCTCGCTTTGTTTCAAACGCTTGGACAAGTCTGTGTGAACTCCAGGAAATAGTTCGATGCGTAGAGGCTCCTGCACTGCCACCTACTGGTGGATCGTGTTCCTCTCAGACCAGGACTGAATTTAAAATAATCCATTGATCAAACAAACTGTATTTGTGTATTTATAGGAAGGGATTCAGCAAGTGAGAGGTCAGAGAAGCTGACTTTATCAAATGACTATAGAGACTAGTGCAAATAAGAAATAAAAGCAATTCATGAACAGATCAAAATGTAATAATAAAACCAAAACTAAAAAATATGAAGGAATAATCATTTAGAAAAACATTCAATTTGATTAAAAAAGATCGTTTTTCTGTTTGGTTGTATAATATGTAATATTTAAGCTGAGGTATATAAACATTACGTACATGTAGCTTTAGGACATCTATAATGTAGTTTAGTGCAAGTGTGTTAAATAATGAGTTAGAAGTCCGTAATGATAGTGAATGACAATACAGACAAACACATTTATAGTGATATATGTGTGTGTGTGTGTGTGTGTGTGTGTGTGTGTGTGTGTGTATGTGTGTGTGTGTCTTTACAGGGGATTTGAATTATATTATATTTACTCTTTGCCTTTACAATTCATTTCAGTTTTAATACATTTCACACAAATGTGCAGACGTGTTTCTGTAAGTCTAAACTATTTCAACAGTTCTTTAGAAAGAAATTAAGCCAACGTGAGAATCCCAGCAGTTAATTCAAGGTCATTCTGACCCTTTTAAGTTATAGTTTCCCCCCAAAGGAATTCACAGCAGCAAACAATGATGACGTGTTTTCAAAATACTTCCGAGACTTTGAACTTGAAGTGTTTGAAGTCAGTTTGACTGGGGTCAGGAGACATGCTTGCTTTGTTTTTAGTGAGGATGATGAGAAAAACCCTCCTCTCTGACCTCCCTCTGGAATGCATTGTGGCAGATCCGGTCCTAAAAAGATATAAATCAATAGATGCAAATGAAATCAAAGACGTAGTGGGATGTTTCAGATTCATAATTCACAGACTCATGTGACCTCATATGCAGTGTGAATGCAAATATTGCACCAACCACACACGTCAATTTAGCAGTCTGCATAAAGCTGCTAGATGTTTTCTGATGTTACCAAATGATCACCAAAAGAAAATAACAGCTGTCACAGTGACCTCTGCTGGATATTAAAGATCAAAATAACAATAAATGGAAGTTGAGCTCTGCAGTGCTTTTTAGCTAATTGTTTTGGTTTATGCCCCATATTTTCTGTAAAAAGCAGATAAAAAAAAGCAACTAGCTTGTGAAGTAGGTAAAGCAAAGAAGCTAAACAACCTGATACTCTCCTCAGGAGTTGGTTGAGACCAAAAACAGTGGGTGAATATTAAACTTAAATTGATCAGACAATGACAAACATGACGCTAAGCTTTTCTAGATGTGTAAATAATTTCCACGTTCATATCAACTTCAGAAAAGATTTTTAAAAAGTGTTTTTTCTTTTTCCCACCATGATTTAAAAAAGGAAAATTTACTTTTTCCTATAACTTGTATCAAATTACACAGTTCCTATAACGTTATTAGCAATAACAATACAAAAATGATCCAGAATATATCTGAATATAATCTGTTGTTTAACAATACAGTTCCCAGGTCTGAACGTTGTCTTTTTTTATCTGCACTAGACAAAATTCTGCAGAAGCGAACAGTAAACCTGCTAAATCAAACTTCACATGATAAAGTAAGATTTGCTTCCTGTTCCCGTTTGTTCTCAGTTAAGTTCTGTTTAAAGAAACTTTGAACTCGATCATCAAAACAACACACAGGGTCAACATCAATCAAACGATGTCATATAAAAAAACAAAGAATACCGACAAAGACGGTTTATTTATTTTTTATGTCAACGACAGTGTTATTACTCTTACTGGAACAAAGCACATCTCTGTTTGTTGTTAATGAGTAAAGATTTCCCATCAGAACAAAAGGTCTTATCAACAGCCAAGAGGAACATGTTGTAAACATCCGGGCCAGAATTTATCAAACCGCTAACAGAGAAAGGTTTTTCTGAACCAGAGAAGTCAAAGTTTAAATTCTTCCTTTCGACAGCAACTCTCAAAACTTAAATAATGTTATTTTAAATCAGCATTGAAATAAAAACGACCTCAGAAAATCCTAAGTGAGAGCGGGAGAGGAAAAATGGTCAGAGCCCATCTTCACTGTCTGAATTATACAAGTGATATAGCTGATCATGATCAACAATGTGAGAGGAAGCAATAAGTTAAACAACAACTTTGTCAATGGACTTCTTATTTAAGTAGCGGCTCAGGAGATAGAGTTGGTCGCTAACTAATCAGTAGGTTGGGGGTTCGATCCCCGGTTCCTTAAGGCCTGCCTGCCAAAGCATTCTTGGGCAAGACACTGAACTTCCAATTGCACTTGACGACTATTCCTTCATTAAAGTTAGAGTTAGTAATCGGTTTCTGAAAAATTGGCTGTGGGCCCTGGTGGATGAGGATAAATCAGTATTTCTGTGTGTGAGTCCCTAAGTGGTACTTGAGGTGTGCGCTCTGTAGATATCCTTTGCCGCAGACGTTACACCGGTGGGGTCTCTCCCCCGTGTGGCTTCTCAGGTGCTTCTTCAGATGTCCGCTGTGGGTGAAGCTCTTACAACAGAAGGAGCAGCAGAAAGGCTTCTCGCCCGTGTGGATCCTCATGTGGATCTTTAAGTCTCCTTTCCGGCTGCACTCCTTCCCACACACCTGGCAGCGGTGCAGCTTCACCCCCGTGTGGCTGGTCATGTGTTCCGCCAGAGCCGTGCTGCTGTTGCACTGTTTACCGCACACGTGACAGCACCTGGAGGCCTTGTGTGACTTGAGGTGCACGTTGAGACTATCGGTGGACTCCAAGGCCTTTCCGCACACAGCACAGGGGAAACCTGCATCCATCGAGTGCATGCGCAAAGCGTGGTTTATCAGGTGGTGTTTGGAGGCAAAGGATTTATCGCACAAGTAGCAGTGATAGCCAGGTGCGAGGGAACTCAAATGAGAAACCTCAGCGGACTCCCTGGAGGTGATGATCGAACCCTGGTTTTGAAATGTCTTTGTTTGGTTTGACGTGAAACTCGCAGCAGCTCGTTCGTGTTCCCGACCATCTTGGATCTGAGTTTGTGGAAGTGGGAATGGGGCGAAACGGGGCATGAACTGTAGAGCTTTGGTTTCGGGTGACTCCTCGAACTGGTCCTCGCTGTCACTGTTTTGAGTTGGACTTTTCGAAGACGGTTTTGTGTCCTCCTGCTCGTGTCCGTCCCACACAGCTGGAAGGGGTAGATACATGTCGTTAGCATCCCTAAACTCTCCAGCCGGTTCTCCATCTTGTTCACAGGCCCAGACCTCCTGATCTTCCTCTTTAATGCGTCTCGGCTCTGGCTCCGTCTGACTGGGGCTGAGACTGGGCTCGTGCTCACAGTGGTGCCGCTCAGCGGGGGTTTCCTCTTTACAGATGGACGACGGAGGGAGGTCTGGAACAAAAAGGTGAAGAACTTAAAACTTCTGCAACTATAATATTTATGTAACAGCAACCTTCAAGTGTCTAGAATCCACTGATAAACAGTTTTACTCAACACAATGACAAATGTAAGTTAATTTCCCTAAAATCAACTTACTGATTTATCAATGGATTGTTACACTTACACCAGAAACGTTTGAGGGATGATCCTTATTGAAAATGTGACGTTACACAACTAAATAATAATCAAAATATCAACCAATATCTTTACCTAAGTTGTAATCGATTTAAAAAGTATCACATATATATATTTAAAGATTTGTATCAGCCTCTCATCAATCAGGGAGTCAATCAAGTTGTCCATGTTGTGGTACAGATGTTGTGCACGTGCGCATATTAGCGATTCAAACACAAACACCTTCTTAAAATACACATCACAAGTAAACATTTTACTTTTCAGGACTTCAGGGGATCTGAACCTAACATTTCATGGACTGTAGTTTTGTTTTAAATCGAGTTTAAGGTTTATAAAACAAATAAAACCTCTGTCATTACAATCAGGAATATTCTAACAGCTGATTCCTGACAGTGGGAACTCAGTGTTTATTAATAATAATATAATACAGATAATAACATTCATCTCATCTATAACGGACCTCTCTGGTGGGAGAACTCCTGCAGTAAACCTCTCAGACGAGCGTTCTCCTGTTTGGACCTGGAAGCTTCTTCCTCGTATTTCTCGATGGTTCGTTCAAACACCTGCAGAATCTCCTCGGCGGCAGCTGTTAGTCTCTCCGTCACGAAAACCCTGAGGAGCAGCGGGGCGGACATGTTTACTCTTCCCCCCCGGAACAGCAGCTTCCTACACGGGGCCACTTCTCTGGGCTGTTAGCTGACAGGCTACGGAAGTGGTGATAAACAAAGCGCAGTGCGCATGTCAGGGATCTGTCGCCCCCTGCAGGAACACAGCGGCGGTGGAATAACTTTATTTATAGAGCACAACGTCAAAGAGCAGCACAACAAGAAAACACATGATTAAAATACATATATAGACACATGATAAATAATAATTATATTGCTAAGGATTTATAAAAATATACTAATAGCCTGGCGCCCCAGGTCAATTTAGGAATATTCCAAACATAATAATTTTGCGGATATGTCAAAGTTAACTCAAGTAATTCATGACTTGTAACTTGTATACTTATAAAAAAAAAACTGTCAGCGCAATCGGTACATCCCCAAACTTATATTATTATCCTTATATTATATTATATTATACTGTTCTTGATGGAAAAGTTACAATTTTGATTTATAGTCCATTTATTTCTTCTTATGGATGCAAACGTCTCCCAATAATAAAAATGCATGTTTTCTTGAGAAGAGAAAGATAATCACATGTTGTTTATAGATAATATGAGTTTATTGTTAAACTACAAGTAAAGGGAAACAGGATCGGCCCTGGGACTGAGTTTTTAATTTATTTTGATATCTCAGGTAAGTGTGTTGAATGGTGTTCTACTTACTTTGTCTATTTTTCCTGTTTTGTGATTGTCTGATCTCCCTGGTTTGTTTCACCTCGTCCACTGAGCCCTGTCACCACTCAGTCATCTGTCAATTCATCTTTGTTTCTCCTCAGTCAAACCTTGTGCTTCTGCTTCTGTCCCCCAGTGTCTCTCAGTGCATTTAGAGTTTGGATTTTCTGTTTGTCTGCCTATACCTGCCAACCGGAGCCCTCTATAGTCCCTCGTTCATCTGACCATTCTCATAAAACCCAGGTTTGAAAACCCTGGACAAGTGGCGTCAGTTTGTTTATAGCAAAGGCTTCTGTTCGGAGGAGCCTGAGTCGTGACCTGTGCCCACTGCTCCCTGCTCTGTCCCTCCGTCCACACCCACACAACCATCTGTCCCACGCTGAGCTCAAAGGACAGGAGAGGACAGTCGTGATGGGAGCTGTACCTGGCACTGTGCTCCTCCATCTGCAGCAGGTTCGAATAGACAAAAACAAAAAAGTCTGCAAAAAATAAAACAAAATGAGTGAGAATGATTTTATGTTGCTGTGACAGTCAACAGGTTTGTATTCAGCACTCAGATAATTTGAGGGTTTTGCTGTTTCATGTTGTTATTTGGCTATATGTTACCTCTCCTCGTGCAGCAGTGACTTAATGAGTGTAGCCACATTCGACTCAGGTTCTGGTTCAGAACCCATTTTCAGCCTAATGCTCAATAACATGAGCAAAGGGACACTTGCATGTATTTTTGATCACCATCAGAGGGAGCCAAATCATTCAAGATACAACACATCGAAACTCACACGATGATTTCCAGTGTGTCACCTCCAGTCAATGTCTTAACCAAATACCAGCTGCACATTGAAGGAAAACAGAGAAGTGATGAGTTCAAAGTCTATTGTCCTGTCCATAATATAAAATCCACTGTGCTTTATGATCTGTACATGCAAGTGTTTGAAGATGGCAACTTGAACCACTTCAAATGCTGTATTTCTTGTAGAGCCTTACTACACTGTGGCAAGTGTCTTGTGGGTATTGGGGTTAATGGGGGTGGGAGTTTACCACATCTATGTTTGTTTCCCAACCCACATCAAGTCTGTAAACCACAAATAACATATTCGAATTTAAGTTGCTTTGTTTGTGAGGGCTATTGATTTTTGTGGATGCATCCAGAAATAAATAATTCAAACGATGACATGTTCTTTGAGTATACCAACGGAAACGTACGCAGATGATGCATATTAGAGAGCTTTGGATAATGTTGGAAGGATGATGAAGGTATCAAACATGTTTTGTCACCCTTGAAATATGTTATTTCTTCTCTTAGTAGCTTCAGGCTTCCTCAGCTCTCAGTCTTCAGTCGTATTCACTCGCACTGGAAACATCAGAGCTGCACTGGATCATCATGAAGCGACTGCAGAGACGTGAACACAACATCTGGCTTTAAAAATCACTAAGTCTTTTTTTTTTATAAGATCCAGAAGAAACTTTTTAATGTAAATTTCATGTAAATATGTCGTTGGTTTTATTCTATTTGTGTCACTGTTTCTGTTCTGTTTGTGTTTTTCCTCTTGATCTTTATAAACACTACACCAAACATAGACTAATTGAAATGAGCTCAAACATGAAATCATTATCATGACCTACATTTACAAAACATAATTTAACCGGCTGAACTTGTTTCTTACCTTCGGCTTGTTTCTGTTCTGAACATCTTCTCCAAGCAGACGAAGGTGCAGCTTTTTTACGTCTTGGAAGTGTCACAGGAAATTTCACTGTATTTTTCACTGAAGGTTTTTCACTTGATGTTTCCCTGGATGATTAACTTGATGTTTCACTTGAGCTTTCACTGGATGTTTCCCTGGATGTTTCCCTGGATGTCTCACTGGATATTTTACTTGATGTTTCACTTGATGTTTCATCGGATGTTTCACTGGATGTTTGACTGGATGTTTCACTGGATGTTTGACTGGATGTTTGACTGAAAGTTTTCCCGGATGTTTCACTGGATGTTTAACTTGATGTTTCACTGGATGTTTCCCTAGATGATCCACTGGATGTTTCCCTGGAGGTCTCCCTGGAGGTTTCACTGGATGTTTCACTGGATATTTTACTGGATGTTTCCCTAGGTGTTTCTTTTCTTTGAGCTCTGACCTTAATGCACCTCCAGTAAAGTGGGAGGGTCTTCAAAGATTGTAAAAGCATCAAGAGGATTCACCTCCTATCTAATTCCAGAAACCTACAAGTAAAAGCATTATACATTGTTGTACATTGGTTATTTGATAACCTGGTAAATAGAATTTGACTGAAGTATAAACAGGCCGCTGCTCATGTCTTTCACTTTATTTGTATTTCCTGTTCACATACAAGAGAGTAGCGTTTTGTTAGGAGATACTTGTGCGCATGCGCAAGGTGTGAGCTTCCTCACGTATAACAGTGCTGTGGAGCTTTATGGGCTCCACCAGGAAATCATAAACATGACCCACCTTTACAAAACATAATTTAACTGGCTGAACTTGTTTCTCACCTTCGGCGTGATTCTTTTATGAGTATTTTCACGGATCAGACGAAAGTGCAACTACAACTACTTTTTTACGTCCTGGACGTTTCACTGGAAATTTCACTATGTTTCACTCTATGTTGAACTTGATGTTTTACTGGATATTTCACTGGATGTTTCACTTGATTTTTCCCTGGATGTTTCACTTAGTGTTTCACTTGATGTTTCACTGGATGTTTCGCTGGACGTTTGACTGGATGTTTTACTGGATGTTTTACTGGATGATCCACTGGATGTCTCCCTGGATGTTTTGCTTAATGTTTCACTGGATGTCTCCCTGGATCTCTCCCTGGATGTTTCCCTGGATATTTTACTTGATGTTTCACTGGATCTTTCACTGGATGTTTTACTGGATGTTTCACTGGATGCTTCACTTGACGTTTCACTGGATGTTTCACTGGATGTTTCCATGGATGTCTCCCTGGATGTCTCCCTGGATGCTTCACTGGATATTTTACTTGATGTTTCACTGGATGTTTCACTGGATATTTTACTGGATGTTTCCCCCGATGTTTAACTTGATGTTTCAATTGATGTTTCACTGGATGTTTCACTGGATGTTTCACTGGATGTTTGACTGGATGTTTCACTATATGTTTCCCTGGATGTTTCACTGGATGTTTCCCTGGATGATCCACTGGGTGTTTCCTTGGAGGTCTCCCTGGAGGTTTCACTGGATATTTTACTTGATGTTTCACGGGATGTTTCATTGGATATTTTACTGGATGTTTCAGTGGATGTTTACCTGGATGTTTATTTTCTTGAGCTCTGACTTTAACGCCCCTCCGGTAAAGTCGGAGGGTCTTCAAATATTGTAAAAGCATCAAGAAGTTTCACCTCCTATTTAATTCCAGGAACCTACAAGTTAAAGCATTATACATTGTTGTACATTTGTTATTTGATAACCTGGTAAATGGAATTTCACTGAAGTATAAACCTGCCACTTCTCATGTCTTTCACTTTATTTGTATTTCCTTTTCACATAGAAGTGCAGTAGCGTTTTGTTTGGAGATACTTGTGCGCATGCGCGAGGTGTGTTACTTCCTCGCGTCTAACGTTGCCGTGGAGTGGGCTTCTCTCTGAAGTTAGTTTACCATTGGACGGTTGGAGGGAGTTAGGTTGTCCAAGACTATTTTCAGATTTGCGAACGCTTTGTTTTATTCTTAAAAATAAAATAAGGTGATTTCACTGTCTTTTCTCAACAAATACACAAATCAAACAAAGGTCTCACAAACCTGACTCTGTGTTTAAATCTGAATTCAAATGCTCTGGGTTCATCTGAGTCTAATTAAAAAATACAGTGTTTTCACAAATGACATAAAAGACTCTGGGTCAAATTATATAATATAATCTGGGTCTGTGTTTTAAAGTTTTTTTCTAGTCCAGGCTAGACTCTGTGAAAGATGTGGCATGTCTCCTTTTTGTGTGTTTCTCACAAATGAAATAAAAGTTTCACTCATCAGAGGCATTATAATAAAAACAGTGTCATCGTGTATAAAATAAAGGTCTCACAGATCTGAAGATTTAAAAGAGCATCGAGACAAAAAAAGATGTACTATTATTATAATGTAATTATTTATAAGAAAGTGTTTATTGGTTAATCTAGTCCAGGTTTGACAAATCTAACATGTGGTTTTTGACCTGTTGTTGTGGTCTGGATGGTAAAATCCGTGTCATCATGTATAAAATAAAAGGTCCAAAAGATCTGAAGCTGTGTTTTAAAAAATAAGTATCGTTATTATAATGTAATAATTTATAAGTAAGTGTTTATTAGTAAATCTAGTCCAGGTTTAACCAGTATACCTGGTGGTTTTAGGCATGTTGTTGTGGTCTGATGGTGAGAATACTTTCAATGCCACTGGTGATAAATGAAATAAAGGTTCCACAGGAGGTGAACGTGGATTTTCCTTCGAACCCTTTTTTCACAAAAAGATAAAACCATCCGACTCTCGACCATCGATCGCATAAAAGGGAGTCGACATGTGAACGTGCCTCCACCCGTCGAAGCACAGACTAACTTCAGCCTCTCGTCGGTGCGGCAGCGCGTTAGAGAGACTCACAGGAGTGAACCAGCGAGCCACCGAACCACCGAGCCAGGGACCCAGCTGAGATGTCGGAAAGCGGGAGCCAGGAAGCCGACGGGGCCCCGAACGGCAGCGGGGAGACACGGCCCCCTCGACCGCCCGTGGGCAACAGAGTGACCGTGGTGCTCGGGGCGCAGTGGGGCGACGAGGGCAAAGGGAAAGTTGTGGATCTGCTGGCACAGGACGCGGACATGGTGTGCAGATGTCAGGTTGGTGTTAGCTCCTCCGTGCCGCCGTCATTTGTCAGGCTAGTTACCGGGAAATCGCCACCCCCTCTCCGCAGCAGCAGCAGCGCAGGCACCGTCCAGCACCGGAACACCGCGGCGCCAGGTTGGGGTGTCAGACCCGGGGAGCGGCTAACGTGGAACCGGCTAGCTAAGCTGCTGAACCCCGGGGTCTGCGTGCTGCTCCCGCCGTGTGTGTTTTGCTAATGTCACCTTGAATTCTCCGCTAGCTGCTTCCCGGAGCCTCGCACCTCCAGCGCTGCGGGGAGTCGTCTCCTGTCGTGTGCACATGACGAGGAGGACGAGAGCGGCGTCTTCTGCCTGAAGTGACCGAGAGCATCACCTCGCACGGCGGCTTCAGTCCGGCCACTGCCCCCCTCCCTCCCCCGCGTAACAGCAGGAAGCCTCGCTAGCAAACATGGACTCGAACCGCAAACAGCCTGAATTCATTCAAGTCTGAACTGTTCAGTACATGATGAGTTCCATTAATTAGAGTTGATTGTCTCCTCCAGTATCTGGGATGACAGCTTCCTGACTCCCTGTCGGCTCCATTACACCGATCAGGCAACAATTAGACACTGGTTTATAAACAAGAACTAATGGGTTTGTTAATGAGTAATACATTATTTATTACAGCTTTTTAAGAACAGACACAACGATTCATGGATTAGTCAGTCCACAATTACTAATTAATCATTTAATAATCCCACACGTTTCTTCTGGAGAAAACAGGGAAAAGATGAATAAAGTCAGTAATTCATTGATAAGAGCTTTTTAAAAAGGTTTCCTAAAATCCTCCTCTGGTGAGTCAGTAATAGTCACAGGCATTTTGGATGAATAACACAGAAAGGACAGGAAACCTATGGCTGGTGTGTTGTTTTATGGCCTTGAGGAAAATACAGATTTTCTCCTGAGCTTATTCTATTTTGAGCGATGAGCAAAGTGCCACAACCTGGCAACCCAAACATAACTCATATTAACAACTTAAAGATCGACAAAGCAACAGAAGTGCCCATTGGGTGTTTTTTAATCTCTTATGTTACCGTGTCCTGTTGAAATCCAGTGTTTTGATAATAATAACACGGCTGTGAGTTAATAAGCACTTTGGTTTTAATAAGCCTCGAAGGTTTCATACTCAAATGTTTTTATTTGGCTTGAAAACAGTTTTCGTCCTGATCCTGCAGGCTGCCCCCCCCCCCCCCCACACACACACACAAACTGTAGATGTGTGTTCACCACACGCAATGTCCTGCTCTGCCAGTTCATGCACTGGAACAGGCTGGGCGGGGACGTGGTGCAAAACAAGATAAGTGACAACATGCGTTGATAACCAACCAATGACGCTGGTTGTCAAAACCAAGTGGAACACCTGGTTTGAGGGAATGTGCACAGTGACAGTTCGTCTTTGAGGGATCACCAACGTCTTCAGTAGTCGCTGCGACACACAAAGCGTCTGATGAAATGCTCTCGAGGCTCAAAGCACATCCACTCCAGAGGGGAGTGGTTTTAAAAGTTAATACGGTCAAATTGACTGGATCGTAACCTTATGTCTTGGCATCGCTTTATGTCTGGGCACCGCTCAGCTGAGTTCAGTTTGGCTGACAGCACTATGCAGTTCATCCTGTTCTTGCTGCTGTGGAGTCTGTACATGTTCTGTGGGGAAACACTCTTCTGACAGTGGAATCAAAACTCATCTGCGCTGCGGAAATAAGCTGTGAGCCAAAACCTGCTTGCTCGGTTCTTTATGCCTCCAGCAGTTACAGAGCAGATTTATCATTCATTTGCAGTCAAGTCTTTTTTGCCACCTATTGAATCTAAGTTTATTGCCCTCTCTCCTCTTTTGCTCTATTTTGGTCTCCACCAACTCCTGAAGGAAGTTTCAGGCTCTTTGCTGCGTTCAGGAACAACATGTTACCCAAACAGTTAACTTGGGTTTAAACAATTATTGTTGTGATACATTTTCTGCTATGCCTCTTGCGGAGACACACAATATAAAATCGGTGACGAATTTTTAAACATGAAATCAATGAATAAAGGAACCAGGTTAAACTTACTGATGTTGAGGTGGTTGTTCTCAGTTGTAAAATAAAACTTTCTTGCTGTAATTTGAAGTGAGTGTAAGGTCAACAAGTGAGAGATAGAGCGAGAGCACCCGGAGCCGTAAACAGCTGTTTCTATGAGCCTCCCCAGCTCTCAGAGAGATGTCAGTACTATGGTGAAGATCCTCAAACTGTAGTGACAACACCAAGTTAATAAGTTATCAAGTCTTTGAAGTTTGGGATCCGATCTTTAACGATGAACTTTCATATTTTAGCATTTGCAGGAACGGGAGCTGCCACTGTTGCGGATGAACCTAAACAGTGACTCATTCTCCACACATCGATGTGTTTACAGTGTGACATCGTCAACATGTCATTCCTGTTGTAATCCTAATATTTATACAATGAGCTCAAACTTACAAAGCTGAGAGGAGCTGCAGTTTCAGGGAGGATTCTCTGTAGGTGTGTTACTATGATGACCACTCTCACATTGTTATGGTGAACTATCAGTTAAAGCTTCGTCAAAGTTTGAGCTTTCTTTCGGAAATGGGCTCCATCATAGTTTACTCAGTTCGTTGAGTTACTTTTGGGTCGTGTGAAAAATCAGATTGATTTGAAAAGCTTGTTTGTTTGTGTGTCAGTGTTTACTGACCTTAAATGAGTGACCCCAATAGTTTCACTTCTACTTCTAATCATTTTAAAATGTATATGATTGTTGTGTTGTGCGTTTTTTGTCCAGTGGAAACAGTGAGAGGATATTGACATGTAACAAATGTCGATATTGATCAATCATTTTGAATCACAGCCTCTAATCTATAAGGATCTGCTGCATTTGATCAAAATTATCAAAATTATCAAAATTAAATATCATTGACTGAAATAGGATGAAACAAGCAATTTAAATTCATCACTTTGACTTTTCTTCGAACAAAATGATTTATTGAGGAGATAATCCACAGATTTATCAATTAAGAAAATCAATATTTCTTTCCTCCTTTAAACCACCTTCATTAGCATCTGTCATAATACACCCAGTCTTCTACTTATCCCATCCCAGTCTGTATTAACTCTGTAAAGTCAGATGCCCGATAGTTGTGTCGGTCGATAACAAGTTGGCATAACAGACATTCTCCTGAGCTTCTTTATTTCCTCATGTAAAAATATCCACAACGTCTCCTCCATACGTTACAGTATGTTAGTGTGTATGTGTGTGTGTGTTTGTGTGTGTGTTAGTTGGGGGCGTGTCGATGTGGGACTGTGGGCTGAAGTGCTGCAGCTGATAGCATTGATCTTTTTATAAAATAGGCTTTGCCAGCATTCTTGCTCGGTGTAACTTACGGCTTGGATGTCTCCTTTCCTAAAAGTCCGAGTTGGGGTTACGGTGTGTAGCTGCAAAACGTCTCAGGACACTAGTGGCACGATCGTATAGAAAATAATTATGATGCTTCACCACGAATAAAACAAACTGATGTTTTTCCACAGATCGGAGAAAGTGCATGTTTCGATCTTCAGGAGTTTCTTCTTGTGACGAATGAATACATATTTTAGAGGCAGTTGACAAAAACCTAGTACTACATGTTC
This sequence comes from Pleuronectes platessa, assembly GCF_947347685.1. Classification (NCBI taxonomy): domain Eukaryota; kingdom Metazoa; phylum Chordata; class Actinopteri; order Pleuronectiformes; family Pleuronectidae; genus Pleuronectes; species Pleuronectes platessa. Next base: position 20,769,778 of record NC_070637.1, read on the forward strand.
TGGAGTCTTGTTCGGACAAAGTGAGCAGTTTTAATGTGTTGAGTTATTATGGATTCTTCTTTAACGTCCTGAGACATTTTAGAGGCAGAATATTGAATTAATCAATCTAGAGAATAAGCGACAGCTGGAGAAATCAAATAATCTGCCAGGAGCCACAGAAAGGTCGATGAACTGTGAAAACACGGAATGATTTTCTTGCCACAGTCATTTTTTCTGAGATATTACTCAACTACAGAGCTGAATGAACCAAAGGGGAAGTAGAGTTCAGATTCCTGAAATAACAGAATCAAGAGGATGCCTGTAACTGCACAATGCTCCAAGAACAAAGTTTCAGTGGTCCCTAAAAAGTCTAAGATCTAATAATATGAATTTTAGAACGACAGGTCTTAAAAATGTATTCCATTATGGAGTTAATCACTTTTATAAAGTTAAACTTCAGACCTGCTTTTAAATGTGTTTTGGGGGAAATCACGCTTTAACAAGAAAATGACACAATAAATTCAGAAAAAATGAAAAACACACGGATTTTCCTCCATATCCTTAGATTTTTAATAGTCTCAAATATAACTTGCTGTAACCTGAAGCGTATCTGGATTAAAAGCTTTGAAACAAGCACATCAAGTTATGTCCTGCCTGTAGGTGTACATTTTTCCAAGAAGCCCTGTTGTGTTTACATGACGAGTTAAGCCAGTATTTTGTGTTTGTTCGCCAGGAGACACTTAACTTGCCATTTGTTGTGTCATAACAATAATACACAGTTTTGTGGAAGCACTGGACTTGGGTGACTATGGAGAAGTTTGCTGAAACCAAGCCTTGGTTATTGCAGTGTTTGTCCTTTCACTGGACATTTAGGTAAATAGAGTTTGTATGCATGAAGGTATTTGGATTCTTAAACATACTAAATGTAGCTTTGTTCTAACTTGAAGATCCCGTGAAGCAGCATAGGATCATGGGAGATGTCTTTGTCCTTCATTTCTTGACCCATGATCCTCTTGGGTCACCTTCCTCCCCCTGTGGATCTACGCTTAACTTGGGGAGGTTTGGTGACACAATACGCTGAGAACGTCAATGAATAGTCGTGATCCATTACGAGGGAACAATCCAAGTTGTGGGAAGACAAACAGACGACTGGCTTTGATTTCTTGTTTAAACATTATTCGATGTGGTTGCCAAGGGCTCGAACTTGAGACCTTGAGCCTATTCAGGAGGCGGTTTCTGTTTTCACCAGGTGACCCGGCTGCTCGGAGACACGGCGCCATACATACGCAACACACACGTTTTGATACAGGATAAAGAATTCAATCTGGCCGTCAATCAATGAGCACAAAGGTGTTGACTAGAGTGCTCCTTGTGTTTGAAAAGTGGTTACCAGCCAACATTTGGGAATTTAACGGTTGCTGTGCCACTCAGGGGCTGAGGAAACAAGCTGTAAACACATCTGACAGCTGCTAAAGGCTCCAGTAGTTCACCATCTAGATGCTAACTACTGGTTTTCAGAGCTTTTAAGCTAATAACCCCTGGTTGCTGCAGATGAAAACATTTGAAAGCCATGAATCCAAAGCAAGGTACTGAAAAGTCGCAGTAAAGCTTTATTTTCTGGGGACCAACTCATATCTGCTCTTCGATTCCAAAGCTGGGGAAAGTCAGACCCAAGGTGATCCGAGCTCAGATCGGGTCTTGATCCATCAAAGCCAACAGGAAACTCTCGCTTTATTCTGAAAGAGGTGTTAGAAAAAACTTCCATCTGTCTGTCATGCAGAATTCGTATCAGACCCTTGAGTGAAACAAACCACAGGCCAAGCGTTTGAGTACCAGAAGTTGAGCTTCACGTGATAAGAAGCCGATCATGGGACCGACTGAGAAGTGGAGTTAGGTTCTGTGGGGGGTGGGTCGGATCGTAAATGTAGCTAAAAAAGAGAGGCATCTGCCCCCCCGGCTGCTCCCCCCCTCTCCACCTTCAGGGTACTGCCGTGGCCAGGAATAACTCCATGTGGTCGAGGCACATGCTGAGCTTCATTTATATCCACAGGGTGAGGAACACATCCCGGTCACGGGACGGCCTAAGTTGAGTCGGCACCTCAGGTAGTGAGCTGTGACGCAAGCTGCAGAGGCATGAATGGACCTGCAGCTGATATCATCGCCACGGGAAAAACAAAAAACAAGCAGCATCCACATTACAGCACCCGCCAACACAGTGTCAGTGTCTGTGCCTGTTCGAACACTCAGCTCCCATCGGGCAGTGGACATGATCAGGACGTCCCAGACAACAGAGAACATTTTAACAACTTACCAACTCTACCTTTAACAAGCATGACTATGTGATTCTGAAAACACTGGAATGCATTGATGTACTGCATGATTTGGACTGCAACTGACTGTCATAGTCCAAAGTTCACATGTTGCTCAATGTGTTGTCTTCAGATGTCTTATTTTGATCAACCATCTAAAAGTTGACCGAATTTATATTGTTCTTCTCCAGTTAATGATCTCACACAGGGCTAAACTCTACAAGTCACAGTCACCCATACACACACACACATTCTTACAGTGCGTGTGTAAGGACTTGAAGTTGGGTTTTAGTGTCTGGACACTTGCAGACTGGAGGATCCGGGGATCGGACCACTGACCTTTCACTTCCTGAGCCTAAAAATATATCCAGTAAAAACATCAACTCCAATAAAACTATATCTATAATTGTTGCTATCTCAAGAAACAAAAAGTTCAGTACATGTCAATGCTTATGCTTTGTGGAAGCAGGGTGAGAAAGTATAACACATAATTAATCAACCTCTATTTGTAAAATGTTTTGTTGTTTATGAAGTGTTTCAGGCCCTCGCACGATTTCATCACATATTGTGTTGAGCGCTGGAGGCTTAGAGGCTGAAGTTTACTGACAATGAAGAAACACAGTCAGTCCTGGATTATTTAGATTATTCTTTATGTGGTGGAAGGAGCAGCAGTTCTTGACAAGACATGTCCTTGGTTAGAAGGTTAGTCACCCTCATGTTCAATCCACAGCACCGACTCCCTTTGACCTGTCCTCTGCTGAGCCACGTGTCAGTTGGTTTACACTGGAGCGAGGCCTTGAGATGGGAGTGCTCAGTGAGCAGGCCTCTTCCAGGCTGCAGCACAGGGTTACAGACACAGACCACTGACAGAGTGGGTCGGCCGATTGTGTATTTACTTGTTGCTGCTCGCCAAACTATTCGTCCTGCCTGCCAGCGCCATCAAGCCTAAGTCGCAGCGCCTCCATCGATCTCATTCCTCTGTGTGTTTCTGCTTGTCCCCGCTCACGGCTCTCTCTTGTGTCTCTTGTCTCTCCTTCGCAGGGAGGGAACAACGCAGGACACACCGTGGTGGTCGGCTCGGTGGAGTACGACTTTCACCTCCTCCCCAGCGGCATCATCAACCCCAAGGTCACTGCCTTCATTGGTGTGTAACGTGCACCGATGCAAGCACGCAGAAACACTAAAACTCAGTCTGACACACACACACACACACTCACACACACATCGTTCCAAGGCCATCTTTCCTTCCTCTTGTCGATGCTCGTCATCACTGTTACAGCTTCCATTTTGACGACTGCTCCAGTGAGTGTGATTGTCTTGACTCGGAGCCAGACTGCAGGCTTCGCCTCAGCCACTCATCTGCAGTAACTTCATTAGCTAATGGCGTCTTGCTCTTACTTTCTGTCTCCTGAGCTTCCACATATCCACATGTATAGATACTGGACGTGATCTGTCGATATTTAATCACATTTCAGCTTTTTTTTTCCTCTTTTGATTTACGACACATCGATGTTCCTCTGCAGGCACAGTGGGTGAAATATGAATTGCACTTTAGTCGATGGTGTTTCGCCACATGGATCCTGTTCCTCCATTTATTAGTATTTTTTTTATTTTAATGTGTAAAAACAATAGAAACAGGAGGAGAAGTTTTGTTTAAATATAAAAATGCAACTAAATATTGATCAAATATTTTTTATTCAGTATCTATTCCTTGAATTTCCCTCTGATGGGGGTGTGGTTTTGAGGAACCACTGACGGATGCTAATGACCCCCCGAGGACTGTTTCACGATCCCTTGGCTTTACCTCTCACTCCATCATCAGATTATATATCTATATCTATATCTGTCCAATACTTTGGTTGATAACCAGACTGAGATACTGAATATGGTAAACACATAATCAAAGAGTAAAAGAATAGGTGCTGGTTATGGCAGTGAAGTAAACTGAGGATAAGATCACCACACATTAAACTCCAGTGATTTTAACATTTCAACCACACTAACATCCTTAAGTCAGGTGTCAGATACTGCCCTGTGTACCCGGAGGTGATCCATGTTAGCATTTAGCTCAAAGTACTGCTGGGCCTAAGAATCCACTCAGTTCAGTGCTCTGTATTCATACTCAGTTTTATTTTAAATCTATCAGTGTTTTACTAATGTAGACGAGAAAATCAACAGAGTTATATACAGGTATCAACGTTTTCTGTCGCTATGATAGATTTCGTGCAGGCAGATTCCAGAGAGGGGTCATCCTGCAGAGCACCACTTTAGATGTCCTGCTCCTTCACATTCCTGCTGGGCTCCTCTGTTGGGTCCTGTCTCGATTGGACCTGAGCGAGCAGAGCCTGCAGCAGACACGACCCGACAGAGGAGCCCAGCGGACAGAGCATTCTGCAGAGAGGCCTCTGATAGTCACGTAGCCTCAGGGTGTGGAGCTACACTATGTCTGTTCTTCTCTTAGAAGCCTTTTGCCCTTTTCACAGAAAGACTTATGGGGATCGACCGGCAGAGCTGGCTCCAACTACTCAATTAAGTCCAGCTGGCTAATTATTTTAATAAAATATGGCAAGCTGCTGTAGAGAGGGATGTGAGGAGCGCCTGCTGCCACTGCCACAGACTAGCAGCTCCTGTGTGTGTGTGTGTGTGTGTGTGTGTGTGTGTGTGTGTGTGTGTGTGTGTGTGTGTGTGTGTGTGTGTGTGTGTGTGTGTGTGTGTGTGTGTGTGTGTGTGTGTGTGTGTGTGTGTGTGTGTGTGTGTAAATAATAATAATAACCGATGACAAAACGTATTAACTGTTATTCCAGCGACACAGGACGTCCTCATCAGAACACAAACATATGATAAGGTTCTAAAATGTGGTGATTAGACAAGACTAAGACTAAGACAACATGCTGATTACATGCATCTGCCATGACAAGCCATTAAGCCAAGTAATGAAATATACACTCTTTATATTGAGATGTATGTACTTCAAATATTTATCTAAAAAATATATTCCTGATAATACTTGTCAAAACTTACTTTCACTGAAGTAAAGAGTCTTCTTTACAACTGGTCACAACTCATGGATGTATTTATATCAACCTTAAGAAGAGGGTCATAAGTCAATGCTTGTTTTTTGGGGGATATCAAACTGAAAAAGTTCAAACCATGTTAAATGAAATCACATGTAACGGGTGCATCTCCATACACAACCATCAAACTCTGTCTTCCCCCGTTTCCTTTGTTTTTTAGGCAACGGTGTGGTGATCCACCTTCCAGGCCTGTTTGAGGAGGCAGAGAAGAACGCACGCAAAGGGAAGAGTGAGTAAACAGTTGTTGAACACACATTTACACACATCTACACACATAACAACAAGAACAACAAGCCAGCGCTGTGTGTTTGTGTGTGTAGGTCTCCAAGGCTGGGAGAAAAGGCTGATCATCTCAGACAGAGCACACATTGGTAAGTTCTCCTCCCCGGTTCGGTTTCTTAAAAACTTTGTGTGAATGTTTGAATGTGTGCATGCAAACAAAGTGTGTGTGTCGGTGTGAGCCCTGCTTTTTTCTCGAGGTGTGTGAGAGTGTGTGTCCCCTCTCTCCCTCCTCCGCAGTGTTTGACTTCCACCAAGCTGTTGATGGTGTTCAGGAACAGCAGAGGCAAGAGCAAGCAGGCAAGAAGTAAGAAACCAGTTGCTTTGAAAATGGGTGCCACACACACACACACACACACACACACACACACACACACACATGCGTCGTTTTAGTGGAGTGTAAATCAGCACCTTTTACACTTTATGGTTACATTCTTCATATAAAGCAAAGCATATCCATCTACATACATATTGTCTAAACTGTCCTCTGTGGGTCAATGTTAACATATTTACATTCACATAACATACCGTATATATGTTCAATTAATGACGGAAAATAGAACGACGTTATCCATTCTTCATTTGCACTCACATTTATCTTCATCTCCTGTATGTAGATGAGTTTATTGTGACACACACACACACACACAGACACACACACACACACACACACACACACACACACACACACACACACACACACACCTATAATCTAAGCACTGCTCTGCCTGAAGGCTCCTCAGACTGAGTGTATCAGCCCTGGAGCAGGTGGAGCTAATGAACCGACAGATAGACGAGCGCTTCTTTGTCTCCAGGAGACTGGATAAACCAGTGTGTTCCCTTGTCCGGGTCACATTGTGACACACACACTACACAATGACATTTCATTTATCTAATCCACACTGTGACACACGACACAAATCTGTGACAACGACATAAATCTCATTTATCTAATCCAGGTCAGAGTCACTGTATGTTTCAATCTACACGATTTGAACACTATTTAGTTTGAATACTTTGTTAGTCCAGGCAGTAATTCATGTGCAGGATGTTTAGCTGAGCCTGAGGAGTGTTTAGAATATTAAACTCAACGGAACCCGACTCTAGTGTGTGTGTGTTTGTGTGTGTGTGTGTGCGTGTGTTAGAGAAAGAGAGAGAATGCATTTTCACTAGTGTGTCATTATAATTGTTGTCTTATTGCTGTAGATAACCTGCTGTTGGAACTCAGAGCACAGAACAGTCAGGATTTATATCAATCAAAGATATAAGAGACTTGTACCAGTTTTGTAAACCTGCACATTCCAGTTCTGTCAACAGCTCTCGGGATTAATTAAAGTGCAAACGTTGGTGTTTTGTGTATTTAGTCAAAACTGTGTTGACTCTTCATTCACACCCTGAACTGCTGATCGGACACTGCTGCTGCTGCTAATGATGAAACCAAATAAACCCCAGAGGATCTTTGGCCGTTTTCCACTCTGTAGTTTGCGTGTGGTGTGTGTAGATTCTGCTGTGCCAAGACTTTTCCTTTTTATAGGTCAAGTTAAAAAAGGGACACGTTGAGTGTGTCATATGTAAAATGGTTAACTGCTTTAACGGGTTATGTACATCGATCTTTTACTCTGTCGTGCATAAAGGGAGCAAACCAGCAGGAAAAAGTATAATTCAAGGTAATAAATCAGTGTGAAGATTTTTAATGTCTGCCTGATTTTGCTGACGTTAAAAAGTCTGATGTAGAATCTACATGTTTCTATCCTAAAGTCATATTTAAACTACTGCTCATTTTTAGTGTTTTACAGTAATGTGTGAATGAAAAAAGAAGAAGCATGTTGTAGATTGAGATCACTCACCAGCACTGCTTCTATTTTTATTCTCTTCCCTTCCTCCTCTCTTGGCCCCGCCCAGTCTCGGGACCACTAAGAAGGGGATTGGTCCGGTCTACTCGGCCAAGGCTGCACGCAATGGTCTCAGGATATGTGACCTGCTGGCTGACTTCACTCACTTCTCTGAAAGGTCTGTGCCAATCCACAGGATCTCTGGGTCTAAGTGAATTAAAGTGTGTGTGTGTGGGAAAGTGCTTCAAAGACCTCTGGGCAATGTGTTAAGATATTATTATTATTAACTTATTAAATCTGATGTAATTGATTATCCTATGACTCAGCATGCCCCTTTCCCTCGATGAAACTTTGCCTTTATTTTGACGGGAACAACTCCACTTTGAAAAACAGCCCGACAATAAAACAACACAGCAACTGGTGAAGAAGAGAGCTGCACAAACAAAACCTTTGTTATCTAAATAAATTGGCTAGTCAGTCCTTAAACTGTGGAATCAAATACCAAATATCACTGTTACGCTACATGTACACCAATATGTTTGCACATTTTTGTGCCTCCTGTGTTTGAATCATTTACAACACGATGTATCTTATTATTTCAGGTAGTGGAGTTAATGACTGAGAAGAAGTTATTAAACTGATCGATGATTCGTGTTCCAGGTATAAATCATTGGCCCGGCAGTACAAGTCGATGTACCCCACTCTGGAGATTGACATAGAGGGAGAGCTCCTCAGATTAAAGGTAATAGAAATACAACAGAAGAAGAATTCTGGAAACTTGAGTGTCCTTTGTGTAGTAACCTGTGTGTGTTGTTTAGGATTATGTTGAGCAGATCAAGCCCATGGTGAGAGACGGAGTGCACTACATGTACGAGGCTCTTCATGGTCCTCCAATGAAGATCCTGGTGGAAGGAGCCAACGCAGCGCTGCTGGACATCGACTTCGGTCAGTTCATGTGTGCACATTAATCACGCCTTACTCTTAACTTCCTTGGTTTCTTATATTTGCCAATGATCCTTGTGATGCTCAGACACCTTCCTTGTGCTAACCTGACAATAAATGTAATTTCTTATTGTATCAGCACCGTTCAGTGCATCTACACTGACCCAGTGATATTGCCCGGAAAACATTAAAGCTTTGTGATGCTCTTTACAAAAGCCTGCTTGGAGCTCAGACTAGGAATACCGGTAAGTCTGCTAACTGCTACTCACATGGCATCCAGGCTTCACGTGCACGCTCACAAGTTACAACCACTCAACGCCACCTGTCTGTGCATGAGCACGAGGGCACCCTGTGTCGGCAGTCCGGCAGAATGACAGAGTAAACATTAAAACCAGAAACGCTCACGAAAAAGGTTGATGTTTGAAAATGTGACAATATTTCTCCCAAGATAACGAAACCTCAAACTGAACTTGCTCATATTCTCTATATTTTAATTAGTTACTTTAACAGAGCAGATTAAAGCAACAACTTTAAAACTTTTTTAACCTTAAAATATCAGCTTAAAAAACGAGTTTGATGTTTCTCTGACTTGGAGCAGGGAGAATGTTTCCTCTCTCATTCCCACTCCTCACCCTCAACGTACTTCTCTGTGTGACTTTGGTGAGTGGATACGATCTCCTGTGAGAAGTATTGACCTGAATGATATCAGCTGCAGTTGTCAGAATCAAGCACAACAACTTTAAAAGTAATTGTAGATCAGTTAAAAAGACTCCAATTTCTCCAATATTCAGCCAGGAAAGTTTTAAACTGAATAATTCTTAACAGAGTTTGATGGATTGTTACAGTGGCAGCTTTTCTGGTTCAGGAAGCCGGGGATCATGGGTAATATCCTCGTTTCACTGGTGTTTCAGCTCACTGAAGAGATTGACGGACTGGTTTTTATCTCTACAAAAAAAACAACTTTCCCAGAGAACGATGGATGTGTGAGAGCGGTTGTCCCCTCAGGCCTGTCCTCAGGGATCGCTGTACACAAGGTTACCTGAGTGTTTTGACCTTTCAGATCATGGACAAGATTTTTTCTGTTGAACGAGTCCCAATTATCGAGAAGTCAGTTTGTCGAGTCGAGCTATTTCACCCGTTTGGTTGTTTGGATTTGTGTTAGTTTGGAAATTCTGGGACATTTTCACAGGTTGAATAGTTAAAGAATAAAAATAGTTCATGGATCTTGATGAAAAACTCCACCGCACTGGAGATTATGATGACATTGTCTGCATTGTTTTGTTGGCTCAGCTACAAGGCTTGTTGCACCTTGGTGGGGATTGTTTGCCACTGAGAGACTTTCCCGTTGTGTCAAGTTTTAGATTTTCCTCCTGGGACCACACCCAAAGTGTATTTGTCCTAATGAGGTGTGGTTGCAAACCTATTTATATCACTCGTTTCATTCAACAGGTGTAGACTCAATGCTGTCCAGTCACTGAAAGAAGAAGTAGGTCAGAGGTATCAATCCAGGCAGGATCAAGCTCAACTTTATCATGACAAGTGCAAAAAAACTTACATTTCTCCCTCGTCAAAGTCCTACTACAAAGACCTAGCACCAATCTGCTCTGCTCCTGCTCAAAACTGTTTAATTTATAGAGTAATATATAGAGCCCGATATCCCATATACGCCTCAGGAGGTTATACAGCCCCTTGGATAAGGAGAAACTCCCTGAAAATACATTTGAACGGTGAAAAAAAATTGTAGAAACCTCAGCAATTGCAGCGGAGTAGGAATTTGAGGACGCAAAGAAACATCCAGGTGCAGCTAAACAGATTTATGTCACATAACCTCCTGTACACCAAGGAGTATATGATCTGTTCAATGATCTGAGGTGTCAAATAAAAGAGCAGGAACTCTGTTTAGAAACCAGATTAAAAAAAAGTTCTGTAAACTGACGAGGGAAGAGGGTCCTGGTTAAGATGAGTCTGCTGCTCATCTGCACATAGTTTCCTGTTTGGTTTCTTCAGCTTCCTGCCGCACCGTCTGTCTCCAAACACTGCAGCTTCCTCCCAGCCGCTGGGCTCCATGTCTGCCTGCTTCATGTCGTGCTTGTAGAAATCCATGAAGCACAGACGTGAGCGACCAGTAGTCCTGGAACCCGCTGACTCCAGCCGGCTGCCCGTCCAAGTCATTTGAAGTGGTCACTTACTTAGTACCACAGTCGTCTTAATGTTCCGGGGAGTTCACAGATCGAAGCTTTGGAAACCTGTGATGCGGACAAACCTTTTTTCCACGTGTTTCTCAGCCAACATCTACAGCTCCACAGAATCTCATCAGTTCTCTTCTTCTTGTGTCTCTGCAGGGACGTACCCTTTCGTGACATCGTCCAACTGCACGGTGGGCGGGGTGTGCACAGGTCTCGGCATGCCACCTCAGAATGTCGGGGAGGTTTATGGTGTGGTCAAGGCGTACACCACCAGAGTGGGCATCGGAGCGTTCCCCTCAGAGCAGTGCAACGTGAGGACACACACACACACACACACACACACAAACACACACGCACACACGCACACCACACACACACACACACACACACACACACACACACACACACACACACACACACACAGACTTCCACCTCCCATCAGGATACAAACATGTGGAATTATTAAGTATAGACAATGTCAAGGATCTGGTTAAATGGTTGTGATTATTTCCATATAATCTTCAATCTAAGGGAATATCTTCACATGTTGAGAATCTGTGTGATGCAGAAAAGATTATACTACTACTTGTTAGAGCTTGATTTGAAAAAGAAAGTTGTTGGAAAGGAGAACTTGTTTTTCCTCCACTCTGCATAACGTCAACACAATCATGTGATTCTCACCTCCTCTATTTTCTGCTCACTGGAGTAAGGTCTGTTTTCAGACAGCGCCCCCCAGAGGAGGTTCAGCTTCAGTAAACTTTCATTTGTCAGGATCCACATGTATCTGCCTGTGACACCTGCTCACACTGACGCCTGAGCAAAGAGGCTGGTGTCTCATGACTGAATCACTGAAGTCGTGACACTCACACTGTCGGCTCTCGTTCGCAGGAGGTCGGCGAGCTGCTGCAGACCCGAGGCAAGGAGGTGGGCGTGACCACGGGCCGGAAGAGACGCTGTGGTTGGCTGGATGTGGTGCTCATCAAATATGCACACATGATTAATGGCTTCACAGCGTGAGTATGAAGCGGCTGTGTTGTGTGTCTGTTGATTCGAGCTTTGTTATGTTTTTTAAAATCGTCAATAATTAGGAACTTTATTTACAAATATATCCTTTAAAATAAAGTGCTGAACAAAAGAAAAACTAGATTAAAAGAGATTTGAACTACATATACTGTAAATGAACATTAAATGGTATCTTTGATTAAAAAGGAAACAGTAGAATTGGAAATAATATATAGATTTATGGACAAACAATTTGCTTTCTTACTTCATTTAAGGTAGACCAGTCCAGTTCAATGATTTACTGTGTTTGTAGGTTTTCTTAGTATTTCTCCGTCCCTCCTCTCTTTCAGTTTAGCGCTCACCAAGCTCGACATCCTCGACGTGTTCTCTGAGATCAAAGTGGGCGTCGCCTACAACGTCGACAACGAACCTATACCTCACTTTCCAGGTGAGTTTCCTGGAGTGGGACCGAAAGCTCCTTCTTGTCTAAGTGACAAAAATCGAGTTTTTCCTCTGCTTTGCATTTTTTTTTTTTTTTATGAAGATTGAAAATGTTCCCTTTCCACCCACACACTCACTAATGGTGTTGAGATGCAGTAGTTTTCATTCATCATCCAACTTCTCAGTGGATCTGGTCATTAAGTTTTGAAGTTAAGTCTCGACTGATGTTGGCAGATGCATCTCTAACTTTTTTTCTTAACCTCTCTTTCACCCACATCCAACTTCCTCTAGTCTGTATGACACTGTATTGAATGCTCAGTGTTAAGGTTGAGACCTATTGATAACCTGGCCTTCTCATTGGTCCTTTGCCAGCCAATCAGGAGGTACTGCAGCGCGTGGACGTCCAGTACGTGACGCTGCCCGGCTGGAACAGCGACACCTCGGCCACCAGAAGCTTCGAGGAGCTGCCTGACAACGCCAAGAAATATGTCCACTTCATTGAGGATCATGTGGGAGTGCCTGGTATGGAAGTTTGATTGATAAATGTTTGGAGACTCTATAGTTCCTTGATCAGGGAGTAAGGTTTTTAACACTTTCCTCTGCATCTCTGTTTCCTTCAGTCAAATGGATCGGAGTGGGCAAGTCTCGGGAGTCCATCATCCAGCTGTTCTAAACGGAGGGAGGGGCGGACACACAGCAGCGAATCAACTTCTTTCCCTCCCCCCCCCACCACACACACACAGCCTACCTACCTGTCTCTGCTCTGTGACAGAGAAACGACCACCACGTCTGTTCTTAAAGCCTGCGTGCCATCGGACTGTACCACGTCACGGACCGGTCCTCTCTGGGTCGGACTCCCCTCCCGGTTGAAGTGGTTCCCTCCGTCTCCATCTGTGTTTTTAACCGCCGTAAACCTAAAGGACATCAGTTCCGCTGTCGAAGTCCCTCTGTAATTTGTTGCTATTTATGTCGCAGCCATTTAATTTCAGACATTCACACTCAGCAACACCAGCTGCCCTCAGGTCTGAGAGAGGAGACGTGAGGGACACACACAGACAGGGGTCACTGCCCTGCAGGGACTGTCCACACACGTACGTTTGTCCGGTCAAACTTTGTCCAGGTGTATTTTATTTTTGTTGATCTATGCTGTGGTTTTAAATGCGCTGCGCCACATCCGGTGTGAATCAGTAAACAATCATGTCAATAGGTTTTAACTTCTTAACTCTTCAGATGCTTTGGACTTTATCCGCTTCGTGTTTGACTTTGCCAGGTGTACGACACATCCTGACTTGATAAAGGGATCCTTTAATATTTTACATGTGTTGGTGTTTGTTTTACACTTTGATTGCCTTTGCATTCACCCCCCCCAAAAAAAAATTTGACTTTCTAAATTTCCTGTAGCTTGTCACTTATCACTTTATCGTATCTTACAACCGGAATTGATTAATTTGTACTTTTCAGTGCATTGTTGAGAAGAATGAGGAAGACAACTTCTATACAGAAAGAAGAAAAGTGTATATTTGGACTTCAGCCGTCGTTATGAAACCGGAGGGATGATGATGATCACAATGTTGAGCACACATTGTTCTGAGATTGTTCCCCCCCGACTGTTAAATCATCTAAATTTCTTCGCAGCCATCGTGAGAACAGTGAGAGAAGTGCGTCGCTGTCAGAGCTTCTCCATTTCTCTGACTTGCAACCAGCCGGCTGTCATGTGTCTCTCTGACCCGGTTCCTCTTAATTACAGTCTGAACTAAACGATGTGTAGGTGGTGCAGCGCTGCTCTTTTGTTGTAATGATCGTAAGTGAAGCAGCAGAATATATCTTTGACTTTTACTCAGCCTCAAATGCTGGATCCTACATTTCCCAGAATGCAACACAATGGGCTCCTTCATCAGGCCAGATTTAAATGGACAGTGGAGATGGGAAAGATTTACTTTTTATAAATCAGGATGGTCGGGTAGTTGCAGAATTAGTAATGAGAGTTTAAAAAATACTTTGAATTGACACTCAGTCAGATTCCCAGTCAAATGATGACATGGACATTTATAAGACATGAATGTGGCACTGGAGCAGCTGCATTGAAAATATAACTGTTGTCAACTTATTTCATAGTTTCACAACATTCATTTCCCCAATTTTGACTTTTAAATCAAGTATCTCTTGATGTGATTTTAGTTTTTTTAATCAGCTCAGGAGTAAAACAGTTCAGGAATTTCAGGCTCAGCAATCCTCTTCAATCCAATCAAGCTGCATCAGACTTCACATCAGGATCCATGAATTAGTCTCTGAGTTGAAGTAAAAAAACATTCAGTCTTGCAATGTTAAGGAAAGTGATAAAACAGTTCCTGGATCTGCGTCTTGATCCGGATCTCCATTCTTCTTCCAGGTTCAGTGTTAATCTGTTCTGTAGTTTTTGCGTAATCTTACAAACAAACCTACTAACTGATGAACGGGGGTGAAAACATAACTTCCTTGGTGGAGGGAACGATGACATGAATTAGATTTTGTCCATTTTGCTCAAAAGCTGCTGGTTAAATATGTAATTTTACAATAAAACTGGTTTGTCAGTGTCGGATATAAACAGTCTGAGCCACTTCTCTGAGGACATTCATATTTACTAACACTACAAACCACCAGGTGCATTCTATAAAATGTTCTTTCCTCTCATTGATGAAACAAAAGAAAATCATTCACAGAACTAAACTTAGAGATTCATTGATCCACTGATGCCCAGTTCTGCCCCCTGGTGGTGGTGAAGAGGGATGCAAACAGTATCTCCTGTTTGGTTCACACTGGTTTTTACTCCTTTACATGTAAAGTAGTAACTTTACATGTTTCACTTTATCTGTGTCACTGCCAATATCCACAGAATCTCACGTCCTCCTGCTGTGGCCTCTGGTCCAGAGACTAAATGAATGTTTTAGGCAAACACACAATATATAATTCTTCTGTTTTTCATAGTTTATGTGCAGTTTTTATTTCCAGTAAAAAAAATTCTGGTTAAAAACAAATCATCACAGTTTGAAAAAAAATCATTCTTATGTGATAATTTGGAGAGACAAAACACAAATCCAAATTCAGTAGCAGACAATGAGCGGGAGAAGACAGACACTGGAAAAAACATAGAAAACTAAAAGGCACACTTCTGCTCTTCCTAAATTTCAATTGAACCTGAACTATTTCAATAAAGAGTGAGGAAGGCAGAGAAGACATAACACACGTGATCTATTTATTAAGACAATCTAAGTGTAATGGCAACAGGAGAAGAAAAGTATTTATTTTACCCACAGAATAAACGTACATTCAGGAACCTTTTAGTAGAATATTTATATTAATATTCACACTACACATAAGGAAAGTCAGTCATGTTGTCTATATAGAATATGTATGTCCAGGTACTGAAGAGAGGTCCTGCTGTGGTTCAGGTACTGGTTCTTACAAACATCACAACATTTAACACAGAGAGGAAATGAGTCCAGCTCACATCCACAGTCCAGGAGACATACACTGTGTGTGTGTGTGTGTGTGTGTGTGTGTGTGTGCGTGTGTGTGTGTGTGTGTGTGTGTGTGTGTGTGTTTGAGAGAGAGAAAAATAAAACATCTCTGACATGGATTATCAGGTATAATCTATAATTAGATAATTATATTAATAATAAACAATTTTGTTCAATGTTTTTATTTGTTATATATGTATTATTATATTATATTCTGTAGTTTTTCATATATATATATATTTTCTTTTTCTATGAAGTCTTTTTTTTATTCAGAATTTCAGTATTTCATTCTTTTGAATGTTGAATTTGTTCTCAAATATCCTCTTATGATGTTAATGTTGAGAACAGGCTGTGGCTCAGGGGTTAGAGCGGGTCGTCCTCTAAATATAAATTCGGTAGTTCGATCCCCGCCTCCAATCCTTGGGCACAATACTGAACCCCAAATTGCCCCTGACAGTTGTGCCTGTTGTGTGTTGTTGATGTTTCTGCTCATGGACGCAGTGTCTGAATGTGTGTGAAGGGTCAAATCAACACAGATCATTTACCGTTTCCTTAATGAGCACTAGAGGGAGACATGTGACTACGAATGACTGCGCTGCACACTTGTTAATGAGCTGAGAGCACGAGGGGGAGACGGAGCTCTGACGGGAAGTATCATGAAGTCACTGAGGAGATCAAATAAAGGTTTTATTGGTCAGATGACTGAAAACAGAACGAGGCATCTGAAACCAGGAGCTCTTCATCTCATCCCTCCTCTGTGCCACTGGTTCCCATCAAACCTCTGACCACAGGCTCACCTGCAGCTCATTTCCCTGCTGTCACCCAGCTTCCTCTCCAGCATTTGACTACATCTGAATACACACACAACAACAACAACCTCAACAAACCCACACAGGCAGGGTTCTCCCACAGGCGTCTGCTTTTCTGATCAGGACCAAAAAAAAACTTGCGCCTGATTTTTCCCGAGACAGGCCAAACAGCTGTAGTACATACTGAGGTTGTGTTGTTGAACAAACTGTCACCTTGACACACACAGACAGACACACACACACGCACATGCTGGCATCTGGCATGAAGCCCAACCTTCCTGAGTATTGTGTGACCATGTTGATGAGCGGCCGGGCCAGAGGGCACCGCTGCCCCTCGGTTCTTTAGGTTGGGGTTGTGCTAATTTTGTAACTGGACGCCCCTCCTTCCTCCTCGCCCCTCATCATCTATCACCCCCCCCCCCCCCCTCTTCTGGTTCAATTCCCCCTCTAACCTCCGAACTCGACCTCAGTGTCCCACCGAACCACCCCTCCGTCCTCCTCTGCTCCTCGTCCTCCCTCCTTCATTTGAATCCCACAGTGAGGCCTCTTTGTGCGGCCGCTGCTGCAAAGGGAAGCAGAGTAAATGGACAAGCAAATGAGTTTCATCCCTCAGCCAACTGCAGAGGGAGGACACACACACACACACACACACACACACACACACGTACGCTCTGACGCACTCATCTGTCAAAAACACTCGCGCGCACACGTACGTGCACCTTTTCAGCTTCTGTACAAACTGACCTTCTTTCCTTTGCACGTTCGTGACCTCTGACCTGGACGTGCATGATGACACAGCAGCGTAGGAACATATCCTCCTGCTTCACTTTCACATGTCACCATGATCCTGCACACTCCACTTAAAACTCTTACTTAAGTTAAATCTTGTTTAAAGTTGTATTATTTGTTCTTTTCTTTTTGTCATTAGTGGACGGTGTGTGTATCAGTGGCTCCAATCGCTTCAGGGATATTTTAGCTTCTTTTCGGAAGTGGAGCTGCGTCGTCCATCTTTATTCCCAGTCCGTGCTTTTCACAGCACCAGGCCACATTCGCTGGTTCACCTTTATTTCTAAGCTAGGCTCCCCGGGCTCAAGCTCCATATTTGTCCTGTGGATATGGAGTTGGTATCCATCCATTTCCTTAAAATATCAGGCCATTCCTCTACGTGACAGCGGAGACTTGGTTTAAGGTGGAACTATGCCCTGGTGGGATGAGTTGACACCCTCCTCAGCTCATGTTACCTGCGCTCTGTTAAGGTGGCCTGACAGCAAAGGTCAACATCTAGAAGCCTGGGGGGGGCTTTCTTCAGGCACATTTCCCTACATTCAATTCCCACGTCACATCGACCAGTAAAGTTAAAGGGTTGGATCCCAACACTTATTTCAGGGTTAGGGTTAGGGTCTCTCCTGTCTTCCGCAGTGCTCTCGAGCAAGCCAGCGAACCTCCACCTGATCTGACCTGTGACGGTGACCTCCCTGTGGAATGCGCGGTCGTAAAAAGACACACAAAGTTGTTTTTACCCTACTGTCTCTCTCTCTCTCGGGCCCTCGTTCACCTGCTGCACCTCCTCTCTCTGTCCCTCCCTCTCACCCCTGTCCTCCCCCCTCCCCCCTCCCCCCGCAGCCCCTGAACTGTGGCCGCTCTGTAAAAAGAGGCCGCGGCAGCAGATGTGTGACGGCCGACACCGTTAACAGCTGTCGGCTCCTATATCAGCTCCTGCTAAAGGCCAGAGCCCCGCACGCCAACATGTCCTGTGAACAACAGTCGCAGCACAAACGTCAGCAGTCGACTCAGAAAACTAAAAAGTGTAACTTCATATTTTTTGTACTTTTCTGCTTCCTGAGGTTCAATTTGTTTAATCGAAACATTAATTTAGTTTGTGGTTATTTAAATAAGGCAGAACAATGATTTGCAACTGTATTAAAAAACGATTTTTAATGTGAATCATATCATATCTTTAGAAAATTACCCAGAGGGCCTCGTTTTTTTCAAGAGCTTCCTGTGAGCGTCGACAAAGGCAGAAGCTTCGGCTTGACCATATTGCGACTGTACCTTTCCAGCCATTTTAGTTCTGCTCTGTAGGCGACTGTTGTTCAGAGAGAATCCCCGGAGAGAAGAGGAGCAGTGAATAAAGAGGAAAATCCATCTGTCTGCGGTTTGCTGTATTATTCCTCCTTCACTGAAAATAACTTATCTTGTGACAGCGTGGAGGGTGTTTGTTTTTCACCTTGTGTGTGTCATCCTGCTGAGATGAGACCTTGCTCAGTACTGCGGTGTAACAAAGTACATTTACTTGGCTACTGTACTTCATGTATATGTACTTTACATCTGTAGATTTATTCATTTGGACTTTCTACTTCATCACATTATTATGCAGAAGTTTGTATCACCTTGGTAAGAGGTGACGTTAATTCATATTTATGTGATTTCAGAAGCATCAAATATTTCAAAGACGGATTTAGATTCTTAGAACATTGTTTTTTTATTTACAGAAGCTGATAATTCAACCTTCATCAGTTCACAGTGTGATTAGAGCTTGCTTCACTTTTCATGGGAGCAACATGCAGCACTATCATGAGCACGTACTGAGGAGAGTCCTGCTGGAGGTTTGTGTTGTCACGTCTCCTCTTCTGGTTTCAGCCACAACTCTTCTCTCTACACATGTTCAGATGAAACCGAATGTGTTTCAGTTTGTTTCAGACTCCTGCTCTGCTCTGTCTAACCTCATTGTTTCTGTCTGGCATCCACACACTGCACAGCACCTGGCTGCTGTCCAAGGCCTCACTGTCCATCTCTGGCCCCTCCATTCCTCGCCGGTTTCCCCCCCGTCGCCTCTCTGCCCTCTGCTGAGAACTCACTCGTGTCCGGCTCTTTACCGAGGCCCAGACCCCAGCTACTCCAGGCCCGAGCCCGAAAGCGTCAACCCCCCCTGGCCCCAGCGTCGACTCCAGCCCCAGGTCCCAGCCTCTGGCCTTGAGCTTTTTACCTTCTCCCCGACCCAGCTGCTGTCACCTTCCCCAGCCGTCCAGCGCGGCATGAGAAGCCGAGCAGCTGTTGATCAATGGGCAGCCGGGGCCAACGCCTGCCTGTCCCCTCCCCTGACCTCCTACTCTTACACACACACACACACACAGATGCACGCACACACTCCCCAGGGAGGCAACAGATGGGGGTCAGCCAGAGGAGAGGGGTGTGGTGGGCGACAAAGGGCTGGGTTAGGTGTGTGTGTCTCAGTCTGTGTTCGGGAGACGTCATGTGTGCGTTCGTCCAATAGCTTCCTCCACAGTTAGATAATATCACGCGTGTTCTTGTGATCCTGTGTGTGTGTGTGTGTGTGTGTGTGTGTGTGTGTGTGTCCGTTTGCAGGGCTGTGGCTGGACATTTGCTGGCCCCGTGTCTCCAGTATGGACAGGTGTTGGTGTCAGCAGTGTCCAGACTCATTTCGGCAGCTGCTGCCTCCCCCTCCCCACCTCCACCCCCCCCACCCCAGTCCTCTCCTCACAAGTCTCCCTCCCTCCCTCCCTCCCTCCCCCCGACAGATGTAGCCACACCACCTCCACCTCTCAGCTTTTTATGGGCCCGGCCTGTTTTGACTTTAAATATTTGCCCAGGAGGCGCTCGTTCTGTTTGGGTAAGGAGGGGTTTGACGAGGGGGACACACACACACACACACACACACACACACACACGTAAACATTTCCTCTGTGTATGAATATGTACACCTATGTGCACCCCCCCCCCCCCCTCTCCATGTTTACACACACCTTGGCAGCGATGGAGAGGTGGTTTGTCTCGTTTTTTTTTTGTCTCGCCAGAATAAAAGCCTGTCAGCAGTCAAACAGCCATCGCAGAGAAAGAAAAACAGTTGAACAGAAAGAACCCAACTGATCTGCGCCCCCCCCCCCCCCACCTGCCGGTGAAGATCTGCAGACAACTGGAAGAAAGAAAACACACCAGGAGCTGACAGCTGAGAGCAAATGGATGTTTAGAGAGCTGGGGAGTTTTATTGCACCTCACAGCATCATCGCTTGTAAAAAAAATAAAAATAAATATCTGATGTGAAGTCAGTTAGTTTCCATGTGTTCACTTTGAGAGTCAAGATTCAAGAATACACAAGTTGTACTCAAATCGAATTGTGCCTGTTATAAGATTTACAAAGGAAATATACAAATATAAAGAAAAGGCAACTTTATAATACAACAAAAGTATCAGCAAAAGAAATAAAGAAGTAAGCAGAGAAACAAACGCTTGTTTCAGTAGTTGTACCTATGTCACAATAATGTAATATTGTACGAGTACTTTTAATGTGGTGAATGGAAATATATAAGATGATTATTAACGCTGCACTCATCAAATTTTGTACATAGATAATTTATGAAATGGATATATGTGAGGTGAAAATATAATCTTAACAATCCCAGAGAGTTATTACCTGACTCTGCATTTTTAGATCATAGACTATTACATGTTTTATCTCATTTATCCTTTATTTGAGCAGGAAGCTCTCAGTGTCCCTCACAGCATCTCCTCTGTCAAAATGGGCTGCAAATGAAATACAAGTTTCATATAAAGATACAAGCAGGCACAGATAACACAAAACACGATACACAACCACAGCTACAGGACGCTACTAACTCCAGGGATCTCTGTCTGTCTCTGTGTGGCCTGGAAGTCTCCAGAATCTTATCGGCTTCAAACTTGCCAAGTGTATTGTTAAGGGCCCGAGGAGGAGCAGTGTGGAATTTGGTACGATTTGGAAACGTTCAATATTAATAAACAAATAAATAAAATATGACGACCAGCGCTTTGTAACAGACAACGTCAACAACTGATTCTGCTGTTCGTGGTCCGAGCTCCACCGGACTGTGAGTAGAGATGTGAGCAGCTCTCTGTGCAGCAGCAGCGGCTTCAGGGTTTTGTGGACTGAGTCTCACGGTCGATTACTTTTACAGTTTCCGAAAGAAAAGTGAAACCAGCTTCGACCACAGGCCCAAACAAACAGCTCCTTCCAAACGGAACGGTTCAGAGCGGACGCTGCACTGGAACCATAAACTAAAAACAAAATAAACTAATCTACCTCCTGATTTCACGACAGTAAACTCCACATACTTGCTTTTACTGAAGCTTTCAACAGTAAACTAATGAGCTTATAAGTTCATATAAGTAATATATGAACTTATAGGTACTTTTCAGAGGGAATTCATGGATCCTTCTGATCCTACACTCCAGTTTGTGTCACAGTTCCCTCCTCGTAGGGTTTGAGGCCCTGAACAGCAGACGTGAGGAACATGGCTCCAGAAGAAAAAAAAGGATTCAATTAATAGCTACACCTGCTTTGCTCGTTCTCATACTTTATACAGAACCAGCAGCGGAGACGCCAACAGGCTAAACACTGTGCATCAACAAACGCTAATCTCAAGGTGACACGTGCTGTGAAGTGTCGCGCTTCTCCAAACGTCCCCGACGAGCGACTGAAGCTTCTGCTTCTGATCCGTCAGAAGGGGAGAGAGGAGGAAGTTAGAGAGGAAGGTGGATGTGAAAGAAAGATATACAGTTTGGGGGTTTTGGAGTTGAAAGATAATTAGAACAGCAGTGAAGGATTCTGCTGCTGATCCCAGAAAAAAACACCTCCGCCAGCTGGGTTCAAAGTCCAGGAGGGAGGAGGGACACGAAGATGGAGAGGAAGAGGAAGAGAGAGAGAGAAAGAGAGAGAGAGAGGGCCACAGGAAGGGGAAGATTTGGGGGATCTATAGCGGAAGAGTGGTGGAGCACACCTTGTTGTGCCATCTGGGCCAACTCCCCCACCACAAACACACATTTCTCCATCCTCCTCCTCTTCCTCCTCCTCCTCCCAGCCCATTAGGACGGAGGATTAAGGTGGTGGTGATGACAGGACGCAGCCGACAGGAGCGTACCTGGCAATACATTTAAACTGTCCAGGGGAGGGAAGCAGGAGGGTGAGGGAGGGAGGCAGGGCACGAGGGAGGAAAGCAAAGGAGAGGTAATAAATGAGATGGATGAGACGGCGAGATCATAACACGACAAACACACACAGACACACACAGACACACACACACACACACCAGGATTGTTGTGACAACAGCAAAAAGAAAGTTTCTCCACCGGCGGTGCAGCCGACTCGTCTTCAAAAAATGGCAGAATGAGCAAGTGAGTGCCAAACAGATGCTGGTGCAACTGCTGCCCCCCCCCCCCCCATCACCACCACCATGCTCTGTACCCCTCACCACCACCACCCCACAGCCAGCCAGCCAGCCGGGGGGGGGGGGGGGGGGGGGGGGGGCACAGCTATGGATGGCGCCCATATGGCCGCAGCTGATGGGGGTGATTGTCGGTATTGTTCACTTTGTCAGCGATCCTGGGGATGCGGGAGAGAACTAATGATAATGCAGAGTGCAGATGTGCTCTGGAGCAGCCCAGTCGTTAAGCAGCAACAGCTTGTGTTTTGTGTGTGTGTGTGTGTGTGTGTGTGTGTGTGTGTGCGTGTGTGTGTGTGAGAGAGAGAGAGAGAGAGAGGGGGGGGAGAGAGAGAGAGAGAGAGAGAGAGAGAGAGAGAGAGAGAGAGAGAGAGAGAGAATGCATGTGCATGGGTGGGTTCCTTGGTCTGTGTGTGTGCATGTGTGTGTGTGTGTGTGTGTGTGCGTGTGTGTGTGTGTGAGAGGGAGAGAGAGAGAGAGAGAGAATGTTTGTGTGTGTGTGTGTGTGTGTCTGTGTGTGTGTGTGTGTGTGTGTGTGTGTGTGAGTTACAACCACAGCTGCTTGCCAGCCTGTTTCCCTTCTTGAGAAGACCTTCTGGAAGACCTACTACACACACACACACACACACACACACACACACACACACACACACACTACACTCACACTCACACACACATGACACATACATGAGCAGTTGTCGGGATATTGAAACGTGGATCTGCCTCGTTCATCCAAACTGATTCCTGTACACTGGAGATCGAACGTCAATAGAACCTTTAAGAAGTGATGGAGCGTTTAACGTTTACATTTCCAGTGAAGCGTGGGCGCCTCCGTCCACCAGCAGCTGTCCGCCTGGATTCCAGAGACACGTCCATCAGTCACCTCACTCAGGGACTCAGGTATCAGTCGCTACTGATCCACAGTGAAATGTTGTGCTTCAGGTGCTGGAGACGAGAACTTCTTTCAGAGTAAGAGCCTGAGGAGCTGCTCAGCTTGGACCCCTCCAGAGGAACCGGTGCGAGAACCCAGCAGGAGATCCTCCACAGGATTCATCGTGAGCAGGTGGGGGGGGGGGTGTTGATGATGATGAGGATTCTAACCTGCAGCTGAAATAAAACAAATACCTCCGGATGAGAAGGCGGAGCCACACATGCAGACGTCAGGGGAGATTCCGGTGCTAAGGGCCCCGCTGCTGTCGGTGTGTTTTAAACAAACACATCTGATCTCAGGATCATTTGTTACCTCCGGCCTACACCTCCTGCTCCACCCCTCACCTGGATCCTGCAGAGGCCTTTCAGTCTGGGCCGGCATGGTGGACACATGTTGTGTGTTCATTGTTTCACATCACATGTTCCACTTTGAGGAGTCCAACAATAAGAAGAAAGGACAATATACAGTTTATTCATGTTGACGAGACTAAAGCAGATGGTTTAGCTGTGTGTGATTTGTTTGCATCGGAGAAGGAGACACAAGGATGACTCCTTCACTCGTTTGGTCTTTCCTCTCCTCTCTTCTCCTGTCGCCTCCTCTCCTCTCCTCCTCTTCTTCTCCCCCTCTTCCCCTCGTTTTACTCTCCTCTCCTAATCTTCCTCTCTTCTTCCTCTCCTTTCCTCTTATTCCTCTCGTCTTACTCTCCTCTCCAACTCTTCCTCACTTCTTACTCTCCTCTCCTCTCCTCCTCTTCCTCTTCTCCCCATTTCTCTTCCTCTCCTCTCCTCCTCTTACTCTCCTCTCCTTTCCTATTCTTCCTCACGTCTTACTCTCCTCTTCCTCTCCTCCTCTTATTCCTCTCGTCTTACTCTCCTCTCCTACTCTTCCTCGCGTCTTACTCTCGTCTCGTCTCGTCTCGTCTCGTCTCGTCTCGTCCTCTTCCTCTTCCTCTTGTGTACTCTCGTCTCCACTCCACCTCTTCCTCTCGTTTTACTCTACTCTCCTCTCCTAATCTTCCTCTCATCTCCTCTTGTTCCTCTCGTCTTACTCTCCTCTCCTCCTCTTCCTCTCGTGTACTCTCGTCTCCACTCCACCTCTTCCTCTCCTCTCCTCCTCTTACTCTCCTCTCCTTTCCTATTCTTCCTCACGTCTTACTCTCCTCTTCCTCTCCTCCTCTTATTCCTCTCGTCTTACTCTCCTCTCCTACTCTTCCTCGCGTCTTACTCTCGTCTCGTCTCGTCTCGTCTCGTCTCGTCTCGTCCTCTTCCTCTTCCTCTTGTGTACTCTCGTCTCCACTCCACCTCTTCCTCTCGTTTTACTCTACTCTCCTCTCCTAATCTTCCTCTCATCTCCTCTTGTTCCTCTCGTCTTACTCTCCTCTCCTCCTCTTCCTCTCGTGTACTCTCGTCTCCACTCCACCTCTTCCTCTCCTCTCCTCCTCTTACTCTCCTCTCCTTTCCTATTCTTCCTCACGTCTTACTCTCCTCTTCCTCTCCTCCTCTTATTCCTCTCGTCTTACTCTCCTCTCCTACTCTTCCTCGCGTCTTACTCTCGTCTCGTCTCGTCTCGTCTCGTCTCGTCTCGTCCTCTTCCTCTTCCTCTTGTGTACTCTCGTCTCCACTCCACCTCTTCCTCTCGTTTTACTCTACTCTCCTCTCCTAATCTTCCTCTCATCTCCTCTTGTTCCTCTCGTCTTACTCTCCTCTCCTCCTCTTCCTCTCGTGTACTCTCGTCTCCACTCCACCTCTTCCTCTCCTCTCCTCCTCTTACTCTCCTCTCCTATTCTTCCTCACATCTTCCTCTCCTCTCCTCTCCTCTCCTCCTCTTCCTCTCCTCTCCTCCTTCTCTACTTCTTCCCCACCATACAGATGGTCCCAAGCTGCCTTCAATAATCCAATGCACAGCCATGCCAGTACCCCCCCGGGCTACACCCCTGATGCTACACCACTCACACATACATTTACAGAGACAGTGCCAGCTCCCTAGGCAGGACCCCTGTCTCTCTGGCCCAGATTGGTTCAGTTTGGTTCAGCATGGAGCAGTAACACTGGCCCTTAGGGCTCTACATGGGCCTACAGGGCCCCAAGTTGGCCTCAAGTAGAGCAGGGGCCACAACGGAAAATAGCTCCGGGGCTTAGTTGTGTTGTCTTTTGATGATGACTATTAGTATTATTACACAAGCTGGAGCGGCCAGATGTTTTCATTTTCATCAATTTAAGCCTGGCCATCGAGAGGAACACGAGAGAGAGAGAGAGGGAGAGAGAGAGAGAGAGAGAGAGAGAGAGAGAGAGAGAGAGAGAGAGAGAGAGAGAGAGAGAGAGAAAGAGAGAGAGAGAGAGAGAGAGAGAGAGAGAGAGAGATGGGAGAAACAAGTGAAAGGTAGAAGAGCAAACAGTGACATGGAACTTGTCACAAGATAAAAGAGATGAAGAGAAAGATGGAGATGGAGACGAGGCCTCTTCAGGAAGAAGCGAGGGATGTGATGGAGGCAGATTGAGAGAGAGAGAGAGATGGAGGGATGGATGGAAAAGAAGACTGGGTACGCAGAGGGAGAGATGGACAGAGTGCGCCGGATTGGGGGGAGGGATGGAAGAATGGATGGAAGGAGGAATGTGACAGATGGGTCGTGCCTGGCCAGAGCTGGGAGGGAGCGGAGAGGTTGGCATCACAGGGTGAGAGAACACACATACACACACATACACACACACACACACACATACACGCACACACACACACACACACAATGACTGCACGCTCACATGCATGTGCGCCAGTTAACTCCCGTCATGCACAGTCTCTGCTGTCAGGAAGCTTTTCGATGTCTCCGCCTCGTGTCAAGAAAACGTCGACCACATGATAAATCGTCAAATAAACGGCGCAGAGGAAATGTTCCGACATATTGTTTGAATAAATTCTTATTTTTCTGTTCCTGCAATCAACTTTCTCACTGGCAGACCGAGACGAGTCGGGATGTCACTTCAGAAATTCCCAAAGTCGTCCCAGAAGTGGATTTGGAGATCCTCTCTGGGATCAGTGTCCTCGGCGTGACCTGGACTTTGAGAGTCTTCATACTGTTGAGTTGCTGGAGGACACAGAACCTCCTCAGGCTGGACTGCTTTTTATTTTCATTTTCATTTCTCCTTTTAAAGAGACAATTCTCATGGATTGATAAAACACTTCTGCATTATTTTAGTCAAGTTCTTAGTTATATGAGTTTCTCTGCCCTCTTATGTTAATGGGATGTGATATTTTACTCATGTGTCACAGCTGTTTATGTCGATATCAGTTATTTGTCATCTTGGTTGTGTGGTTATTTTAATATAAAACTAATAAAGTGTTCATTCCTGTAATTTTGTTTATTGTGTTCTTACCCTTCTATCGTGTTGGGCTTTATCTTTGTCAGTGTATATTTTCCAGTGTGTGTCAGTTACGAGTTTAATCATGTTTTTGCCTCTAAAATGATAAAAACACGAACTGATTGTCATGGAACTCGTTGGAAGGAAGGGACACGAGCCAAGAATGATCCCACTATACGAGGGATATTCTAAAATGCCATAGATCTGGAAAAAAGGGGGCAGATCCAGGAATTCATTATTCATTATATTATCAAGGATTTCCCACGGAATAATTCATGGATCTTGAGAAAAAGAAAAAGATCTTATCATTCCCCAGCAACGGACATTATGATTTCATGATCCACGTTGGTTTGTTGGCTATAAGGCTCGATTTAATTCAAGGGGACGTCAGGGCTCCACTGAGTGACACATCGGTTTCTGTATGGAAATTCACTTTTAAAGTTTAAAGACACGTCTCTGTGTCTATCTGCTCACACACACTTCTTCATATCATTTTTATATTTCACCACATCACACTGTAACCACTTGCATCAGACTACACTGCATGTTGCTACTATTAATATCCCTCAGTATCAGATATTCTTAATGTTTCAATGTGTCAGGCTTTGACACCTTGTTTGGGGTTTCAGGCTATTTACAATTTGTTCCTTTTAAAATAGATTGAACATGACTTCATTCTTCTATTTGGACGCACATGTAATTATATAATTGACTGAATCAGATCAACTCATTCATCATCCGACCGATCGAAGCGTTTAACACAGAATCCAGACGAGATGTCTTCTGTTCTTGTTTCCACATCTTTTTGGTTTTTGCAGCTTTAAGTTACATCCTGATGATTCATTCCAAAGTTTGAAACTTTAAACTTCTGTTAAGTTAAACGTTGTTATAGAACCGACACCTGCAGGTGACAGACACACACACATCGGTCCATGTGTTTGCATCAAATGATGGTGAGAATTGATTTGTTGCAATAGTAAGATACAGCAACAGGGATACGAGCTACTACCCGAAACTGTGTGTGTGCCTGTGTGTGTGTGTGTGTGTGTCGCTTTCATCACTTTATTTCTGCAGGAGGAAAGAAGTGACAGCGAGAATGAACTTCACTCTTCCACATCATCACAGCTGGCTGCTTGCTTGTCGTGTGTGTACATGTGTTTTTGTGGTTTCCTGTGTGTGTGTTTGTGTGTGTGTGTGTGTGTGTGGTGCATACACTTGTATACATCTCAGCAGGCAGGTGCAGCAGATGTCCGACACACACATTCACAAACATGCACACACACGTGCACAGCAACGCCTCTAACATCTACACAGCAGCAGCAGACAGCAGACAGCAGCAGCAGTCCAGCCGGTTGAGTTAGTGACACTAGTGGACTCCTCCCTGCCTGACCCCATCAGGTCAGTATGGACATGATAAAGTGCTGAGTCGTGCACATGTGTCCCGGTGCCAGCAGCTTCCATCAACACCCCGAACACGCCCTGGTGATGCCCCTTATCTGACACACACACAAACACAAACACACAGCTGGGAGAGGATGGCAGAGGAAGTTTAGTTTTTTTGCTTTAACCTTAGAGCCAATTCATTTAGCTCTCCTTCAAATGGACCTTTCTGATTGGACTATTTGTTTTCACTCCATCCCCCCTTTTCCCCCCTTCCTCTCTTTCTCTATTTTCCCCTCACTTATCCCGGGAGTTCGAGGCCCGCTCTCCTTCCATACAAGAATCGCACAAAGAACAAGTACTGTTTAATCCCTGCGTAGCCCAGCCCCTAAAGACACACCAGCTGGAGGCCTTTGTGTGTGTGTGTGTGTGTGTGTGTGTGTGTGTGTGTGTGTGTGTGTGTGTGTGTGTGTGTGCGTGTGTGTGTCTGTGCGTGTGTGCACGCTCATGCTAGATCACAGGTTACATAAACCCGTGATCTCCTTGTGCGTGCACGACCACAGAATGACTTGTCTGAAGTTTTTCTTGCACACGTAGACATAAATACTATACTTTACTATATGAATACTAAATATGCGTAAAGAGGTGTGTGTGGGGGTGGGGGGGGGGGGGTTTGCAGAGGGGGTTATGGGTAAGTAGTATTTTCCTCCTCCCTCCCTCCCTCCCTCCCTCTCACACAGAGACACACAGATACTCAAGTTCGAGTTGTGTCGCCTTTTGTTTTCATGGGGGGGGGGGGGGGGTGCAGTGGCTGGATGGATGGACGGCGAGCTGGGACACTGTGGCTCCCGATGTTCCCAAAAAAAAAAATCCCCCTCCCCCCTTTCTGCCTCCCTCCCTCCCTCCCTCCCTCCCTCCCCAGCCAGTGCAGTGCCACTGTATTGTCTGCTCGCAGGCGGGCCGCTTGTTGCTTGCCTTCTGTCCTGCTGTGCTGAGTGCCTGACAAAGGGACTCTTTTAAATATGCAGACAATCCTCGATCACTTGCACACACACACACACACACACACACACACAGACAGACACACACACATACACACACACGTTTGGGCCTGCTCTCCTCTTTCTCTCCCCGTCAGTTCTTCCGTGGCGAGACCTGGCCTGGGAGTGTTTCCTTTTTTTTCCCACAGAGAATCAACAAGTCTCAGACATGAAAAGATCCAGGAGTTTTTTTTTTTTTCCTCCTCTCAATACTGAGTTATAAGCCTCGAATGAAAGCAGTCGTGTAAAAGGCTAAAAGCTGGAATCCTGTTTGTTGAGGTCTCTGTGACCGAGCTTTGTTCTGACTGTAACTTTAACCAACTGCATTTTTACGCAGAGGAACCTGACATCTTGGAAACAGCCGCGCACAGACAAACTGAAAGTGTCTTTTATTCTCAGGTCCTCAATGGAAACATCTGTCTGGAGCTGATTTTGAAAGTTGCAGCGAAGTTGCGAGGAACCGCTTCCTCAGCCGAACCTGCAGATGTCTGAGAGGAGCCGGGGGCCGGTTCTGAAAATAAAGCGCAACAGTCAAACATCAGGACGCCTGGAGTTCACGAGACACTTCTCTTTAACCCCCCCCCCCCCCCCCCCGTAGGAGAGCCCTCGCTGGCAGCTTGGCAGAGGCCGCTCCCTCACGCGAAGCGGTGGAGTGCAGGGGCCCGGGCCCCAGACAGGAGCCCAAGCTGGTCTCAGCCTCCCAACATGTTGAGCTGGCCCGCCTTGGGCACAGCCAAATGGTTCTGCAGCTGCCCCTTTGTCCCCCTTCCTTAAGTAAACAAAGGACAGAAACAAATTAATGACCTACATTCACAGCAAACCTCGCACGGCCTCCTCGCGCTCACAGAGAGAGAGCAGTTGTCTACAAGCAGATGTTCACTTACAACACTGCAGATTGCAATTAATGATCAGCAGGCAGCGCGTGACCAAAGGACAGAGCTGCTGTTTCTTCAGTTATCACAATGTCTGTCTGGAGTGACGACTGGAATCAGCACCGAGGGCAGGTACTTCAGAATCATGGACCATGTAGAGTGTGGACGGTTTGAAACGTGTAAAACATGTTTGATGATAAGATAAAATACATTTCAAGTAATGCAAACCTCAGAAATGTAAAATAAAACCTTTGAGGAATTCGCAAAGAAAATCTCTGCCGGGGAAATGGACACGGAACTGAAGTCTTTTTAAGTTTCTTAAACCAATAAGTTATTTATCAGACAGAGGACAATGTCATCAAGATTAGTTGTGAGCTTATCGCGTGAGTGTACGTTGGGGGCTTACTGCAGAGACCATCTGGGGCCTAATGAGCTGCTCCTTGGCCTGAGTGCAGGGGCCTTAACTGCATCTGTAAGAGCAGGTTTACTGAGCAGCAAGACATTAGCTAAAGCTGATTTCTTTACTGGAAAACTGGGCTTGAGGAGCTTTGGAGGGTGTGTGTGTGTGTGTTTGTGTGTCTGTGTGTGTGTTGCTGGGGGTTTGGATCCCAACAAGCTGCTGCACATTTTCTGCTGCAGCTGATATAGCAGTTGTGCGGGCACGCAAAAGAATACGGTGACACGACACACACACGCGTACTGCAAGTGTGAAGGCCACCAGCACGGCTCGCTGTTCAGCTCGTCACGTGCACGAATACATGCACACTCTCAACTTCCACCCACATCTCCAGTGAGTGAGGGACGAGAGGATCCGGCCTTTCAGCAACCTGTGTGTGTGTGTGTGTGTATGTGTGTGTTCAACACAAGTTTACACCAAAACTTACATTTGAATATTCAGTGGTTATTCTAATAGCAGTGAAGAAACTGAGAGAGGAAAAGCCGAAACAGAATTTCACACGTGAGATTGAATTTTCAAGATTCTTATAATTTATTGCAGTTTGCACACAATTTTAAAAATGTCAACAACAGCACACCAAAAAATTACAAAACTAAACACAATTAGAATTCACTCCCCTTGAGAAAAAAACAAACAAATAAAAAACAAAAATAAATCAACCCAACTATGATTGTCAAAGCTAAAAATGACTAAATCTGAAAAAGAAACGTAAAAGAAAAGACTTTTTTCTTTTTAATCTCAAGGGAGAGCAAATACATCTCAATCAAAATCTGCTTGTTCCCCCCCCCTCGACAGTGATTGTCCTTTTTCAAAACAAACTCGTCGTTTCACGCCCCCCCATCCCACCCCACCCTCCCCATCTGTCGTTCCATAACCTGTCTATGACATTTGAACATTTCATTTTTATACCATACTTTAAAAAAAACTCCCCCTGCCCCGCCCCTCCCTCCCTCCCTCCCCTGTTTTCAAGTAAGCACAGCAAAAGAAGGAGATGTCTCATCAGGGTGGTTACTTCATAGCATCGTGAGCCGTTGACAACACAACCACAGACTCCACCCTCCACTCACACGTTAATTTAAATAAAATAAAATAAAAATTAGCCCGGACTACAGCAGTTTAAGGCGGTCAAGTACAACCAGAGGAACAGAACGGAACGAGAGAAACAAATAAATAAAACAGCAGTAATGATGAAAACAACAGCAGGATGGAGTGAGCCCATATGCAGAGACGCTGCCAGTGAAGAAATAATTTTTCATGGGAGCAAATTTTAAAAAACGACACAATGCGGTTAAAACTGCCGCAATGTCACCCACACTGTTGCACTGGCAAAGCCTGTAGGTGCCACCAGATGACGGGGCGGCACACACACAGACACCGCACACACGCACACCAGTGTGGGCGTGTACACACACACACACCCACACACGACTGAGTGAGGGGGGAAATGCGGAGCGTTCGCGTTTGGGCATCTCTACGTTGAATGGGTTTGGATTGTATCAACGCTTGACCATTACTCTGAAAAACAAATTGAGGTTTAAAAGTAACAAAATTTAACCGATGTAGCCCAAACACAACATCCACGTACAAAAAACAAAAATCTGATCACATGATCAAAATATGATAAGACATCACTTTCTGACAAATTCAAAAATTCCTTGAATTTATACGTTAACTATTTCTCAATGCTCTACAGTATCAAATACTTCCATAGCGTCAGAAATTGGATTTTGTTTTTTTTAATAAAGGCATCTTTTCAGCAAAAAAATCTGATTTTATGTCTTTTAGCCTAAAAAGGTGCATTCAGGCATGCCATGTCTCTCCTGTCTCTCTCAAAGTCAGGACCAAGTTTGAAGTGGAAAAAACACACACACACACACAGACACACACACGCTCACACACAAACATCTGATCACATTCACGCCGCAGCGTCTAATGCGAGCTGCACCGCGCTGAGCCGAGCGAGTAACTGTACAGAATCGGCACAGCTCAGCACAGCTCAGCTCGACCGCCACACAACCGTGCGACAAAGATATCTGACCCTTCAACTTCCAGTAGAAGAACATCTCTGGTTCATCCTCTCTGCTTCCTGTCTCTCTCTCTCTCTTTCTTTCTCTCTCCGCATCCCTCACACTGTAGCCACCTCAGAGCCACAGACCTGCACTCAGACCTGAAGTAAGTGCCCAGCGAGACGATAAAACCGAGAAACTGCTGTGACGGCATCTTGAGCTGGAGAGGACGGAGAGACGGAAAACCAACATGCAGCGATGGAGAAATGTAACGCCTGAGGAGAAGGAGGAGAAGGAGGAGAAGGAGGAAGTGCTGGGTGGACGCAGTAGGTTGAATTGACTGGTAATAACCGAGTCACATGCTCATAATCACGCATACACACACACACAGGCACACGCACACACACACACACACAGCAGAGAGATCAGTGCATATAGACACAGGCTTCAAATGCTTCATCGTATATCGCTTCAACATCCGAGGGTAACACATTCGGTAAC
Organism: Pleuronectes platessa; assembly: GCF_947347685.1. NCBI lineage: Eukaryota > Metazoa > Chordata > Actinopteri > Pleuronectiformes > Pleuronectidae > Pleuronectes > Pleuronectes platessa. The sequence continues at coordinate 20,802,886 of NC_070637.1, forward strand.
ATTCTTCTAGGAGCCGAGCGACAGACCTACAACGAGTAGAAAAACCCAACTTTTCACTGTCAAAGAGTGTAACGTCCACACATTTCCCCCCCGATGCAAAAACCACAACTTAAAAGGTTTTAAGACAAAATCAAATTTTCATGCATTTTTTTTTCCTCCCCAGAATAATATTCAGATTTTTCAACAGACCGCACCCTGGAGTAGTATTCACAAAGAAAAGTAAAAAGAAAAGCCCGTCGTCAAATATTTGATCAATTACAATGTGTACAGTAATACAGCAAATTCACATTTTATTTTTAAAGTATACAGGTTTGGACGTCATGCAACAACAGCAGGTCCCATTACAAAAAAAGTAACAAAATAATAATAATAATCATTAATTTAAAAAAAATGGTAAAGGATTTTAAGTTTTTAAAATTATAGCAGAACAATATACAACAACCTTAAATTAAATTACTTTTTCCAACAAGAGATGTTTTAAAGACTGCCAGCTAGATTTAAGAAACAAAATCTATTAATAACAATAATAATATTAATAATAATAATAATTTTAAAGGTCTTTCTCATTTTTAGAAAATACTTCAAATTGATTAAAAGTGAAAAAAGGAGGCTGTGCATTGCATGAGTGCCATCAGTCTGTCAGTCAGTCAGCCCCCCCCCTGAACACACGACACCAAAGAGCTTAACGAGAGGAGCGGGGAGCGCTTCGCCAACGACACCTCCATGCCAGTAGAAAATAAAATTAATTACACACAAAACTCACTCATACACACGTTCACGCACATCAGGTGACATTTTTTTTGCCAGAGTAGTGCGGGACTGCGCGCACAGACGAACACACACGCACACATTTCTTCAAACTGTGTGTGCGGTGGTATCGACTTGTGTTGATCACAGAACCCGTTTAGTGTATTGTAATGCTTTTTCACTTCAGTGTGTTCGACCTGAACTCCTGCAGTGGTTTGCTGTCTGTGGGACTGGGACCGATACGCTGGCCAGCGTCGGAGTGTTGTTTCTGAGATGAAACACAAACAGAGTGAGAACTCCTCAAAAAAATAAAGGCAAGACATTCTCACTGGGACCCATGTCCGTAGACACAATGAAAACCACCAGACAGAACTTACGCCAAATAAAAATAAGAGTTCAGAATAAAATAGAATAAAAAAAAAAAAAAAATCAGTAGTAACATTTTCATGTGCTATTAAAGTGCAATTGAATGAGATTTTGCGACACACAAGAACATGACTCACTTAAACCCCGAACATCAAACTTCTCTTCACCTCCCCATGGCGCTCTGCCTTTCTCACTCTGCTCTTTCTTTCCCTTTATCCAACCCAGCAGTCTGTTCTACTTCCACAGTTCCTGGGAGCTGTCCTCAATCGCCCAATCCCTGACATTGGGCAGTGCCAGCGGTTCACTCTTTACTGACAACGAGTTGACCAGTTCACAATGGAACTTGCGGATGTGTCGGTAGAGGTCCCCGGACTGCGTGAAGCGCCGCTCGCACCACTTGCAAGCGTGCGGCTTCTCCCGCGTGTGCACCACTGCATGGCGGCTGAGGTTGTGTGAGTACTGGAAGCTCTTGCCGCAGGTGGTGCAGGTGTAGGGTTTCTCACCAGAGTGTGTCCGCTCGTGGCGCTTCAGCGTGTACATGCAGGAGAAGGTCTTGCTGCAGATGGTGCAGGTGGGCACGTTGACGTCTCCGGCGGGCTTGGCGCGGATGCCCTCCTGCTCCCTGAAGTGGGAGCTGAGGTGAAGCTGGAGGATGTGCGGGGAGGGGAAGACCTTGTTACACAGCGGGCACATGAAGATCTGGGTGTGTTGAGCTGACAGCATGTTGGAGACGTAGGGCAGCAGGGCGCTATCCATGCTGGCCACCTCGGCCTGGGCGCGCTCGTGTTCACCTCCCAGTAGGTCCTCGTCATCTCCGGTGGTTGGCTTCTCGTCTCGCTCCAGCTCGGAGGCCAGGGAGGCCTCTCGCAGGGCGGACAGGTGCGCCTCCAGGCCGAGCCGCCGCTGGACGGACAGAGGGCCTCCGACCCCGTGGTGGGTCAGGCCCCCGTTGGCACTGGGAACTGTGGCCTTGGTGATGCCGCTGTGCTCCATTTCATAGTCCGCACCTCCTAGTTCCTCTTCCTCGTCTGAAGCCACGCCTCTCTCTACCTTCACCCTCACAGCCAATGGGCTTTGGAGGCGGTCTGGTGTGGCTGCACCGCTGTAGTAGGATTGGTGGTGGTTACTGTGGTTGCTACTGGGGACAGGCTTCACTGACAGGTCCAGGACACAGTCAGCCACATCATTTGAGACCCTCCTGCCCCTGTGCGCTCCACGAGAGCTCACGGAGCGGTGGGACCTCTGGGAGAGGGATCCAGTGGAGCTGGAGGGGCTTCCGGCCGGAGAGAGCAGCTTCCCTCTCTCCCGAAGACTCTCCGCAGCCTGTGTCACAGCCTCACTGTGACTCTGTGGGCTGGTTGTAGCTAAGGCCGGTGTCGCTGGTCTGTCCGCTGACGGCAGCCTCAGCCACAGCGGTGCACTCTCTGCCTTCACATCCTCCTCTTCATCACTGTGCAGCAGGTCAGCAGTCGCAGGCCGGCCGGTGGAACCGTCTGATAGACTGTCTGCCTTATCAGAGCAGCTGGAGCCACCGTCCTCCTCTCTGCGCGTGCTGTCCGCCTCCGTCGTGGCCTTCTGCTTCAAACGCTTCTTACACACCTTCACAATGTCATACATGTGTAAGTAGCTGGCCGCTGCCAGCACATCCTCCGCGGGAAGGTCCTGGAACTGCAGCTTGCCCTCGTACATGAACTCCAGGAGCAGGGAAAAGGCCGGGGCTGTGACAATGTCGCTGTTGAGATGCACCACATCTCTCTTGTCCAGCTGGTCCTTGTAGAAGAGGTGAAAGTACATGCTGCAGGAGGCCAACACAGCACGGTGCGCACGGAACTGGACATCGCCCACCAGCACCGTGGAGTCGCACAGGAAGCCCTGGTGCCGCTGCTCGCTCAGACACTGGAGTAAATGTCTGCTGTGGTCTGGGAACTCCATCCTGCCGTCCTCATAACCTGCAGCAACACAGAGAAACAGAAGCAGAGTCAGATCTCAGAACATCTCATAAAGGTCTCTGTCGCCATTATGACTTAAGAATTTAAACTAATCTGAATTAGCAGAATTAAGCAGAAATGTAGACAAAAGCTGAATCTATAAAAGAGGATTTAAACGGAGATACATTGAAAACAGATTGAAGTGAAATAAAAAACTAGAATAAGGTAAAATAGATAAATAAATAAATAAACAAGAGATGCTGAAAATAAGCATCAGAAGAAGACACGCAAGCGAAAGAAAACCTTCAGGAGGAGGCAAGTGTAACAGATTTTTTTTTTTTTAATAAATAAAATACATAAAACTCCTAGCAAAAATGCAGCAAAGATACAATATAAATATTTAGAATTTGACTCACAATCACAACAAGAACAGAAATATTTCTGCTCAAATTAAAAGACCTGACGGAGGTTACTGTAAAGTCAGACACCTATTCCCTCTTACAATCACACAAAATCGTTTTATATTAATTATATTATCCTTTCATAAATATATAATAAAAACGAGGCAATTAGGTGTAATTAAAGAATAAAGTCTAATTCAGCCTTTGCCCAGAGAAAGACTCCAGCGACAGATTCTTCCTCTCTGTCTCCGTTCTCTCTCTGAATCTCTCTAACTCCTCTGCCTGCACTCCTGGATTGTCGCTGCTCCTACGCTGGTTATTTTTATTAACCCACTTTGGCCTGGCCTGGCACAGCCCTTTTAGGTAACCGGCTTTCAGCTGCACACACTGTCCTCACGTACACAACACACACACACACACCAGCCTACCTACCAACCACCTCCACAGGCTAAGTCGAGCAGGAAAACTGCCCAATTGAAATAGCACTGTCGAAAAAGAAAACAGCTTGTCCCTTGTTTAACCTGCGAGCGCCGGCTCCGAGTGTGAGTTTAGACGGAGGAGGAAAAAAATATTCTGAAAACTTGCTGCTCTTCTTCAAAGTTTGATTAAAAAGAAATTAACAAAAACTAATTCTGCAAAATTTCAGAAGTCGTTAGCGAGAATGAAATGTGTAAAATCCCACCTGTTAACCGAGTGGATCTCTCCTGCCTGAGAAAATACATCGGCCCCGCTCTGCTCTGTGTTAACCAAAGCAGTTAAATCACCTCATTTAAATGAAGCTACAACAAGAATGTCAGTGTGTGTGAGAGACTGTGTGTCTGTGTGTGTGTGTGTGGTGGGTATGTGTGCGTGTGCTCGCCCTACAGCTCATTCAAACTGCTTTTAATGAGGGGGCTTACGGGGACAAGAGTGTACCACCTCCCACCTCTCCACACCCCCACCCCCTGTCCAGTCAAACTCCTCTTCCACCTCCTCCTCCTCTTCCACGCACTCACCCTCCGTCACTCACACACCACCGTTCCCATCTAAATCTTACAAGAAAAAAAAAACTACACATCCGCCCCATGGTAGAAACTGCCCTCTTCCTCAACCCCCACCACCCCACCCACCACCCAGAAGAGAAGATTTACAATACAATCACTGTAAGTGCCCTGCTCGTCACAGCATCAATCCTAATCCTTAAAGATGTCTAAAAATAAAGACGGCTGTGGCGGCGAGCGGGGAGGGAGCCGTCGGCCGAGGCTCAGGAGGGCAGCCGCCTGTCAACCCGGCCAAACCCGGCCCCGGACCGGCCGGCTCAGGCAGGGGTCTGAGAAAGAGAGAGAGAGAAAGAGAGAGAGAGACACGGAGGGGCAGTGAGGGAGAGGGTGAGGGAGAGGCTGGGACGGCCGGGGAGGGAGGCTTACCCACATCTGATCCAGCTGACGGGGGCCATATGGCAGCTGCTAGCCAGATAAAGAGATTAAGACTAGGAGGGAGTGCGATTACAGCTGTCTAGCCAATTCAGGCAGCTCAAATCTGCAACTTCTAAATTAGTCTCCTCTACTCCAGCCGACAGGAGGGGAGAAAAGTGGGTAGAGCCGACCGCACATGCTTTCAAGTAATTTAACAGCGAGTGAGAAAAAAAAACAGGTTGGATGATTAGGATCAAATGACTGCTCACTATAGTTTTTGCTTAAATCATTAAATCTGTGTTATTTTATTTCTTTAAAAAAAAAAAAAAAAACTCCTTTAAGCGTCTTAAATGAAATTGAACAAATTGCAAAATGAGTGAAAATTGTTGGATTAATGTTTGTTTAAAAAGAAGCACTTTAAATGAAGATTTCCCTTGAATTATAAAGAGAAAACGAAACTCTGACAGATGTAGCTCTGCTCACAAAATAATGTGTCCTCGCTGAAAATGACTGATAAATGTAAATAGCAAACAGAAGACAACGCAACAGCTGAGTTGTAAATGCAGCTCTCCAGACGCCAAACTCAAAAGAAACACAGCGGACTGGAAGACCCGGACAGCAATTACCCCTCAGACAGGCAGCACCAACACGAGTTCACTACAGAGGCACTCACCAGCAGCTTCACACAGCTCTGACACACCGGAGATCCCCACAACAAAACTAAATAACTGCTCCACTACCCCGGACTCTACTCCAAGCACCGGGTCTCATACACACCCATGCACACACACACACAACCACACAAAACAATACCTGCAGCAGAATGCATCAACTTGATTAACTCCACTGTAGCAGAATAGCTGGGCTCTCTGGCTGGCTGGCTGGGAATGGCTGTGTGTGTGTCTCTCTCTCTCTTTCTTCCTTGCTCTTTCTCTTCCTCGCTCGCACTCTCTGAATCAATGAGTGGGTAGAAGAGAAGAAGAAGAAGAGGGAGGCTGGCAAAAAAAAAAAAAACCACGCTGTTCAAACTGCGAGGGACAGATGCAAAGTGGAGGAGATGTTGGAGGGGGAACGAGATACCACCTCCCTCCTCCTCCTTACTGATCGGCAGCCACAAACACACACACACACACACATGCACAGAGCACTAACTCTCCCAGGCTGCCGCTGAGACTCACAATAAAGGACTGGGGAGGGGTGGAGGCGGTGGAGGGATGGAGGAGGAGGAGGAGGTGGGGTGGATGGCAGCCTGTCAGCTGCTCTGACATCATCCTCAGATGGAGATGCTACCTCCAGCTGTGCTCTTTCTACAGCCATATGCTGCCTCCTCTACACTCCTGCCACCAGACTCCTCTTTCATTCTACCAACACCACGCAACTTAGTCTCTTTCTCCCCCATTCTCTCTCTCTCTCTCTCTCTATGTCTGTGGAAAAAAAACACACACACACATGGATCTACTAAATGCACTGGGATGCTTTTTTGTTGAGAGGAAGGAGGAGGAGGGGGGGGGGGGCACAGGAGAGTTTGACTGTGGAGGAGAGGGGGAAATGTGTAAAATACAAACACAGGTTGTGGATTTAAAAAAAACTTTGTGTAGTCTCCGTTGTGAGATGTTTGGAAACCCTCCTCCTCCTCCTGTCTTTCTCTCTCAACTCCAGTATAACCAGGAACAAAAGGCCAACACAGCACATTTGCAATGGACAGACAAACGCAGCTGATATTGTTTTCCACTTGTTCACGGTTCACCGCCGCTGCCTCTTCTTGTATCCCATTCATTCATTCGTCCTTTTACTCATTCATTCATCCATCCACCCACCCACCCCCCCACCCCGACCTCTTCTTTTTGCTCAGATCCTTCGGACAAGTGACAGGAACGAAAATGAAACGCGGAAACAATGGGAGCGAGTCATAAAGAGGGAAACTAATGAGAGCACATCCTAAACAAAACAGACCAACACGCCGCTAATAAGCCGGAGAGAAACTTATTACAGCAGCGGTAATAATTCATCTTCCGTCTATATGGGAAGTGCGCACGTTTATAGAAATTGGAACTACATTTAATTATGTGTCCGAATAAAGTTGGAAACATAACAAAACCATTACCAGGGTGTTAAATTATTATAAGAAAACAAGTAGTTTTAACCTGTGAGGATATTAAAGTGGAGCGTGGCAACATTTTAAAGTTAATAACGCACATTTATTTTGGTAATGAAAAAAGGAGTGAGGCTTAAATGTGCGTGCGCGCTGCTTCGCCTTCAACTTTCGCAATCTTTAATGAGCTTAAAGTAAAAAATTAACCCTGCTTCCAAAGTCGGACACGTCAAACGAACCCGACGTCCACTTCACTCCTCGGGACAGTTTCACTTTTACACCGTGACAGCGTCAACGTCATCGTGAAGTTAACAAAAGCAGCTGAGCACGAATACCTGTTAAACTCCTCCACCATCAACAATGGCTGGTTTGTGTGTGTCTGTGTGTGTGTGTGTGTTCGAGGGGGGACCGAGGAGGAAATGAGCGTAAAACTCAAAGTAAACCGTTGCTGCTGCTGCTGCTGCTGTTGTGTGACGAACCGACAACACAAGAGGACGTGTTAATACGCCATTTGTGACCGGGAGACACAACACAAAAACACACACACATACGGTGACCCACGCAGCTAGCTACATTGCGACCATTGCTAACAAAAGTAACACGACAACATGGGGGCTATCTACAGTTGTTGGGAAGGCCCACGGTGCTATGACAACAGCTGCTAAAACACCGCAGCTAACATGGCAACTCTTCGTGCGTGGACACACAACACGGACACACAACACGGCCATGCTAAGGGACGGTTTAGCCACTTTTCTCCCCCCCCGTCCCTCCCGGAACCCACCCTCCCTCCCGGAGCCTGGACTCCCGGTTGTTGGAGGCAGCACTTACAGACAACACGGTCCGACGTCTTCCTCCCGGCGTCCTGGCGTCCGGTCCAGCCTCCGCGTTAACCCCGCCGCCGCCGCCGGTGTGTCCGTCCAGCCGGAGACCGAACTAGATCGACTTTGGACTAATTTCCATAACAGGGCTGTGAAAGGAGGAGGCGAAGGCGAGGAGGAGCGGGCGAGCTGAGGGGGGACGAGGGGAGTCGGAGCACTCTGCGGCGGCCAGATGTTTCCGAGCTGTTGCTGCTGCTGCTCCACTCGGGGCTGGGAGAGGAGTTGAGTGGCACCGCGCGGAAGCCAATGGTGCTGCCGGCGAGGAGGAGGCAAGTGACGGCGAACTGGAAGCGGCCCTCCTCACAGGGAGAGACAGAGAGGAGGGGAGGAGGGACAGGAGGAGGAGGAGGAGGAGGAGAGGAGAAGAGAGGAGGAGGGAGGGGGGAGTCTTCTTCTTCTTCTCTCCGTCGGCGAAGGTTGACAACACAACAACAGCAGCAGGAGCAGGAGGAGCAGCAGCGGCGGAGCTCACACACACACACACACACACACACACACACTCACAGTGAGGAGGTGGAAGGAGGAGGAGAAGAAGGAGAAGAAGGAGAAGAAGCTGGGCCAAACCAACTGGTTCCGCGAGGTGGACTGGCGCAGCGAGAGCGCCGCGGTGCCGCCTGGGTACTGTAGTCCAGCCGGAGCAGGCGGTGGGGGGGGGGGGGGGGGGGGGGCGGGGCGGGGCTTGTGCGAGCAGGTGCACCACCTTGACAGGAAGAAGAGAACACGTTGTTTCACAGGAGGACAGGAAGGAGCCCGGGGTTTAAAGGGAGAGTTCACCTGGAAGTGAAATCCACTCGTTATCTACTCACCACTGTGCAGGGGGGGGGGGGGGGGGGGGGTTTCAGGAGTAAACAGCGTCGCAGCCAAATCCAATCCAACTGAGGTAACTGGTAACGGAAACATAAATAACCTCCCTGAGTCTGTCCTGAAAAAGTGATCCCTCACTTGTGACCCCTAACTCTCCTAATTTTCTTATTAATGGCTTACCAACATGAATAGCTACATTATTACTGAATAGAAACACATATATATGTTATCACAAAATATTGATTAATAAAATATTTATTAACAAGGTGCAATAATGCTATGGAGCAGAATGAAGTGAATAAAAACAGGTTTTACCATCAGTATTTTTTACATTTACAGTTTTGTTCTTTCTGCAATTGTACTACCTTCAATTCTGCACGTGCACAAACACTGACTCAAACTCCATTCATGAGTTAAGCGTGTAAAATAGTTAAGCTTGTGCTCTAACAAGTCATAAAAGTTAAGTGCTGTAAAAGCAGCTCTTTTCCAGGAGATAAGTGGTCAAACAGTCCATCGGAGAGGTCTCACTAACGACTTAAAGAGTTAATTAGAATCAGTCGAGCACGAACCTCCACCAAGGTCCAATGGTCTCCTTAAATTCAATCAGGCCGCCCCAAACTGCTCACAAATATCATTCCCCTAAACCTGCCGGATTTTCTTTTACATCTATACCAATGAATTATTTCCTGATTCAACCAACGACAAAAAGACCTATGCCACGATGTTAAAGAGAGTGAGATCCTTCTCAATCCTATAATACCCGTTGATTAGTTTAACAAACAAACCAACTGCCAGAGGTGAAAAAGTGGTCGTGCCACAAACCTGGCAACCCATGATTGGTAACAACTTCTTGAATTTGATTCTTTTTCTTTTTCATTTTCTTGGCAGGACAAAACATGCGAGAGACACTTGGGGTCAACCTTTGAGTTCTATTTCTTTTTACATCTTATAGATTCAATTATTGATGAGAAAATGTGAGAAAACCCCGCAGACACACTGAGGATAACCTTCCTCTAGCCTCGCTACACGTCTCAATGGTGACACTGAGTATACTTTATATGCATGGCTGCCTTCAGTTTGTGATGCGCTGTCAGTTTCCCAGTCTCGGCTCTACAAGTGAAAAAGGACAAATCCTCTGTGACAACGTCTGTGGATGCAGCGAAAAGTGCAGTCGAAGGAAACGAGCCTGTTTTGTCAGAGTAGAGGAAGACATGTTGATTTACTGCAGCTTAAGATGAATTACCAGCATTAACAAATCTCTAAAGTTCCCACAGTGAGTTTAGGAGGCTTCTTATGAATGAAACAGGTTCCTGTACCCACTGAGAGTCTGATTAGCACTTTTCTAGGAGAAAAGAAATAAGTCAACAAGGTGCACCAAATTCCTTACGCTCTTTGAAGCCAGTTCCCTAAAAATGCCTGTTTTTCAAGATCCAAGAATGAATCACTGGGAAAATGGAGAAAAACTTTGAGAAACTACAAGAAAGACACAAAAAAAAAGTGATTCCCCCGATCCGCCCTCTGAAAACAAACAAACAAACTGCCAGGGGTGAAACCATTGCCTCCTTGGCGGAGGGGATAAACAGGTTGTTAAATGTATTCACAGCATACTGCTCCAAACCCTTCACTGCCAAACAAGTCTCCCAAAAAAATCTGATCATGCTGTCGTCTTCACAGTTTATCTACAGCTTCATGTGAGATCCTATTTTTCTCATACATCTGCTTGTGGTTGATTTTAATACGTATTTGACGAAAGAATGTGATTTGCAGAGCAGCAGAGCAGCAGAGCTGGAGACGTTTAGGTTGTACATTTCCTACGTGACTTCCAAGGGAAGACAACGGAAAATCTAGGACACGGAGCAACCTCAGCAGCAGTTTCTCTTTGTCCAGAAAAAAACTGAAAGAATAGGCAGCTTGTTTCACCATTTTCAGGAAAGACACGATCAAGAGCTCAAACCACGGCACACTCTAATTGAAGAGGTCCCAGAAACACATGAACATCAAGTTAATTGAAAGTAAATTATTCCTAGGGGGGGAGGTGGTCAGAAAATACATAAATCATTTATTCAAATTAAACTACCTTCACTCCTAAGATAATTTCTAAGAATTTTAAATGATTGCTCTCAGATGTGGGTCACTGGGACAAAAACCTTTCTCAAACGTCTGTCATGGGAGCCTTGACGTGAAAAAAAAAAGAAAAAAAAAGTTGGGCCGCTGTGGTTGCCTGAGTGAGTCTGTGGGCCGATTTGCATCCAGTAAACCTGTCCCAGTAAACTAATTGGCGTTACTAATAGGTGGCTGGATGAACTGTAGCCCTGTATGGTAATGAATTCACACGATCCGGTGTCATAGCTGAAGGACTTGTTAAAATGCAAATGAATGATGACCCTGTTATGTGTCTATCAATTTAGGCATCCGCGTTATTAGCGCAGCACAATGAGCCCCTTGTTCGTGCACGAAAATACAATTAGGCCCACAGGCAGCAAACGGTTCCACCGAACAGAAAATTGGATTTAAGGACAGGCTTTCAGAACTACTACCTAATTTCAGTAATAAACATAAAGCGGCCGCAACCACTTTGAGGGTAATTGTAGATCTCCCTGAATATTAAGTTCTTTTTTTGGAGTGATTTTCTTTCATTGTGCACGTCGACGTGATGTGAGGAGGAATGTGCAGCTGCAATGTGCAGGATGATGTAAAGAGAAAGATGCATCTCTGATAGCCTTGAATGTACAGTATGTATTATTGAATGTGTCTGTGAATACCACAAGAGACGACGATGCAATTTTCTAATCTTCTTCCCCTGCTCCTGTGTTGCCCCTCTCTGATCCACATATTGTTCTGCCACTGACAGAAACCAGAATACAGCCTGCTGTGTGTATGTGTGTGTGTGTGTGTGTGCATGTGTATGTGTGAGTGTCTGTGTGTGTGTGTCTGTGAGCATGTGTCTGTGTGTGTGAGGCAAAAAAAAAGCGGAGCCAGATGTTTGAAATTACATGTACCACTATTTCATCCTCCTTAAAGCAGGAAAAAAAAACAAAGACGAAGCAGAAGGCAGCCAGATAAAAAACAGACAAAAACACAAGAAAGTAAAAACAGAGACCAATATGCAAAGCAGAGCTTGTGCTCATGCGGCCGCGGTGAAAGACAACAAGTTTCTGTTTAGTTTGAGTTCTGAGAGGAAATTAAATGCACTCATCCCCAAACACTCATAAGTAGGAGCCGGTCAAATGCAGATAAAATGATGACGCCTGCACCTTCAGCTGTTTGCTTTCCTTTAAATATGGAAACAATACAGGGTTTGTGTTGTTCTGGTGCAAACAGCTCTGACTTCAGCTGATTTTCTCCTTCACACCTCTGGAGGTCGCTGTAGATCCCATCTTTCACACCCTCAATTCTCTTTTTATTCAATAAGAATATATATATGAAGATATTAAGTACTAAATAAGCAAAATACTTAATACACATTAAATGTAATAAATGTAAAGTATAAAGAGAGAAACAATTAGTGAGAGATGATGTGTACTTATATGTGAATATATATATTTTTTACATAATTTCTTCACACCTACCTGGTTAATTTAGAATAAGTGTTGCCTTAAGGGCCACAATTAAATCATTTTCCGTTTAATCACTGTTATTGTTCTGCCTCTTTCCCTACAGAAGTTTATAATACTGCTTTTTTATTTCCTCTTGCCCTGAAGCAAAGAAAAATCATTTTGTGAGTCTGGCAGAAGAAGCGATTCTGTGAGAAAACCTCTGGCCATCCTTAAGACAACTGTACATGCTTCACAGGTTCTGCCTTCCCTTCTCCGGCATTAATTACATTTGCCTCGTCAACAGGTTTATATATGAGAAGGTGTTTAACACAGACATCTGTGAGGGAGCGACTCTTCAGCACCTCTGAGACGGGGTTTCTGATGATGATCCTATTTTTCAGGCATTTATGGTTGTCTCAGGGTGATTCACCAGGGATTTATAAATGTGTTGAGAATACATTAAATAATACATTTAAAGAAGAAACACAGTGTTTTCGTTTGATGTTAAACATCTTTGCTTTTTTTTGTGTGCTATGTGCACAGCTATATCAGTCCATCTTCTGCCTTCTTACCAGGAATCTGACTCTGAAGTCCCTGGGAAATTTGAGGAATCAACACGTTTAATTGACCCTCATTGTGAGTCACTCTGAATGAGTAAGAGAGGCATTTTCCTGAAAAGTGAAAATGTTAATATGCAGCTATGTCCTGTCTGGTAAATTGTTTAGCTGGGCTTCAAAGCAGCAGGGAGCAAAAATAATGAAATAAAGCCGTAAAAAAAAGCAGCTCACGGGGGCAACAGAGAGCGAAGCATCCCAGATCATTATCTCACTTCTTTCTGAGGATTTCAGGGATGATTCTGGTTGATTTAAGATCAGAACAAAAAGTCCGTTGGTTGTTTTCAATTAGTGGGCTTGAAAAAAAGGGAGATTCTCCAGTCCAGGTGTGTGCAAATCACCTCTCCTTCTCTTTCTGCTTGCAGACCCATGGGGGTTTGAGCTGGGTTCACATCCTGGCCATCCATTCATTCATTCACTCAAGAGCCTTGAAAACCTGCAGCTCTCCTCCACAGAGTGTCCCACAGCTTCCCTCATCATCGCCGGTAATGGAGGCATGCAAGAGGGGAGACACTCTGGGAGACACTGGCTGGCTGTCAGAGGAAGAGGAAGAGAAGATGAGGAGGGAGGGGGCAGACAGATGTTTGAATCTCAGCCCCGGGGCTGATGAGATTAATCCATCCTCCAAGGCACAGACAGAAACAGAGAGCGAGATAGAGAGATGGAAGCCATGACTATTAGTTGGCTCTTTCCTCTCTGCATCCCAGACATCCTGATGCTCCTTTTTTCCATTTAGTATTTTGCCAAGGTTAGCAGCAAACCTATGATAGATCTGTTGCAGGTGAAATAACAAGAATTGCGCATACATGTTCACATCTGTCCTTGACCACACATTTATAGTGTGTGTGCAGTAACAATGAGGAGATGTTTATTATCTCCACCAGGGAGGTTGTGTTTTCATATGTATTTGTTTGTTTGATCGATTGTTGGCAGGATAACACAAACAACTGCTGGACGGATTACCTTGAAACTTGGCATTTTCACTTTCTTTAACAATGCTAGGTTGGGTGTTCATTAATTTGATGCAGACCTATATAAATAATTGGACTGTTGGGCCTTGGTGGAGGTACTCTAAGCCCCCCTCTAGTTTTCTAATAAGACATTGCAATAATAATAATCGATCAATCATTCTGGTTTCATCCAAGGAATTGAAGATAAATATTTTCACGACTTCCTATTCTGTGACTCTCGATACTCGGGAGTTCTTTCATGGCCCCTTGAGATCAGTCGTGCTTCATTTTTTAACAAAGTTAGATTTTATGAATCAAAGATCAAACTGACGGCACCAAAGTGGAACTGGAAAAATCCTTCCTGCAGGATTTTTCTCCTTCAAAAAAACTGGGCTTTCTTCACAGAACTTTGTGGCATCAAAAGGATTCAAAGAGATGAAAATGATGGCCATTAAAATCTATTGGAATACAATATACACTGTATAGCATTCCAATAAAATTAACTGACCGAGAGATTATCAGTCAAGTCCCACCACAAAACAAACCTTATGTCTGTCAGAACCTCCATGATGTATGGAAGCAACTTTATTCTTTTCAGCTGACGTCAGTGTGAAGTCTGTCCATATACTTTAATGATCTGATCATCTGGCCCAGTGCGGCTGCTGTTGTAGGCGGACTGGAATGCAGCCATTTGACTGGGTGTAAAATATTCATGAACTATCAATGGTAGCCCATCTGACTGGCTGGGGAACAGCTGCTGGGTCTCTGTGCCTCTAGAGGTGCAGCATCTGTCCATTTGAGGGAAGTGAATATATGTTTGTGTGAGTGCATGCTCGGGTTTATGTGTGTGTTTCTCTGTGTCTCAGTCTCCTTGTGTGTGTGTGTGTCCATGTCTCAGGGGGACCAGACATCAGGAGAAACAACTGTGTATTTAACTTGCTTTTCTCCAGATGGCTGAGGATCATTTTAGAAACGATCAAAAAAGTGAGCCTCAGTTTTATCGGGATCTGTGCTTGTCAATCAAAAATCTGTCAGTCACACAAACACACACACACAACCACATAGGGAGAGTGGCTCTGCTGCAGTTGGTGCTATATGTATATGTGTGTGTGTGTGTGTGAGAGAGATGTGTTAAAAAGAATGTGTCTCTTGTATATCTGAAGTCTCTGCTATTCTATATGTATCTGTTTGTGTTCATCTCAGCGTCAGCACATCACAGCTCAGCAGTGCATGTATGTGTGTGCATGTGTGTGTGTGTGTGTGTGTGTGTGTGTGTGTGGGCTGTTCACACCCGTGCGTGTGAAGCTCACAGAGAGCTGTGCAGCTTTGGCTGTGGCTGTTTGATGGACATCTGGAAGCTAAATTGGTTAATGGCGCCTCCAAGCCAACAGCCAGCCGGCCGTCCCCTTGCTGGGCTGAGAGTGTGTGCGTCTGTGTGCGCGTGCATGAGTGTGTGTGGGGCGGGGAGAGGGGGGGGGGGGGGGGGGTTACATCTGGCCAGCCATCCTGCCACAGACAAACACCCTGTATTTTTGTATTATCTTTAGAGTATACTCCAAACAAAATCAGATTGTTGTGTTCACAAAGCCAAATGTGCTGCGTTTGAAACTGTAAAAAAAAAGGCTCCAGTTTGGCTCCGAGCACAAACTCCACAAGGCACTATGGCAAACAGCTGAGTTAGACTGGTATTAATGCAGCTTGATATTAAATTGTACCACCTCTCGTTTTGAGCAACTTTACCTAATGTTTACTTTCATGATGGCTCACAAACCCTCAGAAGTCAAATAGCAGGTTTTCATTTATCTTATCAGTTTGCTTATGAACAAATAACAAAAAGAAACAAGAGTAAATATTAGTGGCTCTGTGAGGCTGTTCGGAGCTAAATGCTAAATCAGCCTGCTGATATGCTCACAATGAAATTATCATCACATTAGCACGTATGTTTACATGTTCCCCATCCTCTTTTAGCATGTCAGGAGCTAACGTGTAGTAATGGGCACTAAATACAAATTCAACATAATTACAATTCATCCAAATGGAAACATGAATGGCTGAAGAAAATTCTATGGGAAGGATGTTAACACAAAGACGGAGAAACTGGGGAATACAAACAAAATAAAGAAAAATAATATGTTAAACAAGCTGCTACAGTATAAAGTGCTTTTCTAGCTCTAATGAGAACGCAAACTGTTTAACACTACACGTCACATTCACCTCCCCACACACACACATTCACTCTTCTATACATCACTTTTCTAACCTACACTGAAGGCGCAGGCATCAAGAATAATTTTGGATTTCCTATTTTTCCCTAATTGGGAGCGTGGACTAGAGGTAGCAGGGATCCCACCACCAACACCTGATTGGTGGACGGCCCGTTACGCCACCTGATGCACAGCCTCCCGATCATGATCATATCAATATACATAAAAAAAGGAGGATAAAGCGGAATGTAATAACTAAATATTCCATCCGGAGCCCTCTGTTGTCCTCATGAACAACCTGCGACAGCCGAGCAGAAACGAAAAAGCAGATGGACGCTGCAGCAGCTCGAGAGAGGAGCCAGTCCGGAAAGACACGAGGAGGGCGAGGCCAAGCGAAAACAAAATGTGCAACAGATGCTGAAGCGATACTGTGAGGTAAACTAGAAAGTAGCAGCAATGGGGTGAAAGGTGCTTATGGTTTATTACCGTAATTGTATCCTTGAGTGTGTCGTTTCGGCTTGTTGTGAAACAATCGTGATGTTACCAGGTTTTAATCACTGTGAAGAGCGTCCCGGGGGTTTTATGGTGTTTCACCTCTGCATGGGTACTGTAAGCATTTCACAGTAAACACAAACATCTGAGGAAAATTACATAACTGCTCTTTAGGTATCTGAGTGGCACAAAAGGAGACACGGCAACCGGTGTAACAAGAGCAGCGGCACTTTGTGAGGAAGAGGAGTTCCTCGATTTAAATTAAGACAAGCTGTCGCTGCTTCGTGACAAACTCATCACTGTGTCCACGGTCAAGCTAGTAATCAAAATTAATTAAGTCTTTTTGAAATGCTACTACATGGCTGGAAAGGAGTTTTAGTCCTGATAGATAACATGACCAAAAACCACACCCCCCAAAAGCCAGTTATGGAAATGTTCAGTTGAATGCACGTGCACAGATACCCCCCCCCCCCCCACACACACCCACCCCCCCACCCCAGTGCCCTTTTCACCTCTGACGACATTTATTTTGATTCCTTCCAATTATGGAATCCATTTTCAATTAAAAACATTCTCTAATTCTATTTCTGCAAAGATCTCATTCTGCCCCTCCCCTCTTTTCATATTACAGCCACTGCAATCTATTCACGTGAAGCGAGCCCCCTGCGGAGCGGCGTCAAGGCTTCGCTTCCCCCGAGCTGCCATTTTTTGGTGTCAATCAGATAATGATGGTGTTTACAAACCGCAACGTAGTTTGTCACTGTTGTGAAATTGAAAGCATCAGAATTCATACCATGCATGCTCTCTGCACAAAGGCTACTATACACACATTATTTATAAATACAGAAATTGTGAATACAGGATTAATCTACTCTGTGTAAATTGATAATAGTATTAAACATCTGTATGTGTGTAAGGGTACTTGGATACAAGTATCTACCTACCAGTTCCACCAATGTCTGTGTGTTTGTATATGAAACGCATGCAGTGTCAACTTTGGTGCGATTAAGTCAAACATTGAAAGTAAAATCTTCATTGCAGATTAACCAGGTAGGGATGAACACAGAGTTTTCCAACTGTACACTGCACCATTGACTGAAAACCACAGGCCAAGCTAACAGCCCATTTCAAACAGGCATGCTTACAACTGGGATAGCACTAGTTTGAATAAGGGTGCCTTTATTCACCTGAGCACCTTTCCTCCAAAATGTGAGTTTACGGCCCTGGTCAATATATCTACATCAATACAAGAACACACCGAGAGAAAAAAAGAGTTTCCAACACTGACATGGACCGAGCTTTAAATAAATACAGCCGAAGCAGACGCGGAGCAGCTGAGTCCAGCCCGAGAGAACATGAACAGCGGCGTGATCTCCTCAAATCTTCATTGTAAGATCTCAGATATCAAGCAGAAGTGAAAAGCACGACTGTAGTCTCTGTTCTGCTCTGTCTGCCTGCCTGCCTGTCTCTCTCTCCCTTCAGTCCAGATGTCAGAGGAGCTAGCCAACAGCTGCGGCAGGAAATGAGCCCCCAGGCAGTGAAAAGGCTAACACACACACACACACACACACACACACACACACACACACACACACACACACACACACACACACACACACACACACACACACACACACACAAGATGAGCTCAGAAGAAAGCAAGTGGATAATGAAAAACTGTGCAGATGCAAAAAAGTTTCCTCCGGCTTGAGACCATGAGACTCTTGTGTGTGTGTTTGTTTGTCCCATGTTTCTGTGAATGTACATATATAAACACAACATACCCATGCGGCTCAGTATGATTTTGCATGTAACAGTATTCATGTGTCTTTTTTTTCCTCTGGATTCATCAGTCCTGTTTTAAGTGTGTGTTTGTGTATGTGTGTGTACGGGCGATGGCGTGCCAGCCTGCCTGCCACAGCACCAGCCCCCGAGCCAGCGGGAACATTTGCCTTGTGGCTCCAATTCCCAGGAATGCCTAACCTGCGCCAGCTGTTGAGAACATGCTACCTGTGCCAACAATGCGCCTTCTCTGCCCACCACATCAGCCACCGCTCTGTCTCCATCTGGGTGTGAGATTGAATTTGTGTATGTGTGTGTGTGTGTGCGTGTGTGTGTGTATTTGTTTGTCTGCAGCTTAATGTAGCCCCCTCTTCCCACATCTGTATTTGTGCTCACATCTGTGTGCATGATTGCACAGCCTCTCTTGTGTGTAGTGTGCATGGTGCCAGTGTGTATATGAATGTATGGATGTTCCTAACGTTGTGTGCCCTGTGTGTGTGTGTGTGTGTGTGTGTGTGTATGTGCATGTCTTTGTGTGTGTGCCAGCTCTGGTGCGTGTGTGTGTCTCCATCTGTGTGTGCTGGGCCTCCCATTCCTGCATCTGGAGCAGCATTGAAGAGGCTTTCCAACAAGGCCAATGGCAGCCAGCCTGCCAAACAGCCCAGATGTTAGTTCTGTAAGCCTCAGGCTAAATGGAGGGAGCCACACTCACGTTATTTGGGACTAGTAAATTGCTACCATTTTTTTTTTTTTTTTAGCAGAGGAGAGATGGAGAGACGCTGAAAGAAAAAGAGAGGAGTGAGAGAAAGAGAGAGGTCTGGAAAGAGTGACAGATGAGAGGTAGAGATGACGTGATGTGGCTGTTTCTCCTCATAGAGCTCACATAGGAATCATAACAACTGTAACACATCTGACTAAATGCCACTTTGATGAATTACTGTATCTGTGTCATAAAAAGTTTCAAGCCTGAGCATTTCAATTTGTGACCAGACACAAACGGAATTCAGAGTCTCTTTGGAAGGTGAAAAAGAAACTAAAACATAAAATCTATAGTTCAGGTTCATTGTAATCTAGATGTGGCCAACATTAACTCCACCAAGGTCATGTTTTTGTCCCTGCCTGTTTGATTGTTGGTTTGTTGGTTTGATTGTAAACAAGATTGTGTAATTGATAACTGAATGCCATTCTAGTTTCTATTGGCTTTAAGGAAACGTATTCACCAAGGTTACTGATAAACTCTAGCACCGATATCACTGAGAAGAAGTCACACTGAACAAGAACCATTAAGAATCCCATACTCGTTTTTACCTGCATCAAGAGGGTCATGATTTCCCCCCTGTCTGTTTGTTTGTTGGTTGGTTTGTAAACAAGATTAAACTAAAACAACTGAACGTACTGTATATAACATTTTGGTGCAGATTTATCTTCCACTTCCTTTAGAATCACAAGATAAGGCTCTTTTCAACATTGTCACGGTTTTCCCATGGAATAGTTAATGGTTATTGATGAAAAAAATAAATAAGGACGACTGTTAATTTGGCCTTGGCGGAGGTGTGTGCTCTAACGAGTGCGGGAAACCTAAAACAGTAAAGTCCGGGTTTAACCAAAGGAAGGAGCGGCTCAACAGTAAAATGTGCTATGGAGGTGATGAGGGGTTTAGTGATAATTCTCCTTGGATTGGTCACTACAAGCAACTTCAATGTAAGGATAGCGATAATGCAGCTGTAACGTTAAACCCTTTTAAATAAACAGATACACATAATTATATTATCCACCAACAGCAGTGAGATTAGTGTACACAGGAAGCTCATGTGTGCAGAATCACAACACAACATTATGTTGACTTATGATTCGATTACTGTGAGGTCACCCTCTGCTCTGGTCTGGAGCTCTAAAGCCAAAAAACAACTGGCAGCCAATATCCCGGCAAAATATGATTTTGGTAAACAGGAGAGTAGTTTAGTAAAAACACAACATGTGCATTCACCATCAAACAGTCGGACACAATTAGCTTGATCATCTGGACGAGTGTGGCTGTGATGTTGGGGCAGATTTGGCTTTGTGTGTGTGTGTGTGTGTGTGTGTGTGTGTGTGTGTACTGTAGGAACCACAGAGGTGGCATCTGCCATGGCGCTTTAGCTCCGTTTGTGAGATCCATGTGCGTGGACTTCCACAGGGCTTAGAGAGCATCCACTCCCCCCCATATGGTGATCTGTCACTGGGACGACACAGGGCAGCCCTCCCCTGTGTGGGACCTCCAGCCAGCCATCAGACGGGCTGAGTAAACAACAACTGGACATGGGGTGACGATGTTGTATTTGTTAGGGTTTTTTTGGGGGGGGGGTTGTAGGATATTATCGCCTAAACCTGTGATGAAAGACCACAGATGACATCAGGGCAATCTATTTCTCATGTGAATTACCTCGGTCATATGTCAGTATTTATGCCAAAATCTGTTTATCTCTCTAAAAAACATCTTTGTCAACAGACGCTATCGAAACAGGGATGTTTTCTAAATAATTTCACAAGGTGTTATGACTCATAGGCATCAGATGTTAGGGGTATATGACTGAGCTGGATTATGAATGTCCTTATCACAACACTGATATAAGGTTCATGAGGTATTCTACTTTTGAATTTAAACACATGCCTGTGAGTAGCTGAGAAATAGCGCTAACTTCCTCACTTTAGTCTGCGATGACAACTTTATATCAAACAGAGCGCACGATACACGTTCAGGAAATGCAAATTGCTGAGAGAAAACATGACACCTTCTCCCAGACTTCTCCCGTGACAGATATCTTCCTCACATCTGTTTCTCTCTTCCTGCACACAGATGTTACACAGCAGTTTGTTCTGAGGAGGAAAAGACGATCCCTCCTGTGCCTCCCCAAGGTGCGAGTAGCCTGGGGAAAATCACATTTACACATAAAGTGTTAATGTGTCTCTGAGCCTGTGTGTGTGCATGTGTGTGTGTGTGTGTGTGTGTGTGTGTGTGTGTGTGTGTGTGTGTGTGTGTGTGTGTGTGTGTGTGTAGACAAAAGGGAGACAAAGAGAAAAAGAAACGAGTCTTACAAAGGAAGTAAGGGAGGTGCAAACCAGAAATAGGAAGCGGCAGGACGAGACACTTGGGGCCCTCAGGGGCCATCAGCAGCTTTGCAAGTGGGTGAATGTGTTTGTTTGTATTGGGGTGGGGGGGGTGTAACTCTATCCTCTGGCTGTACTCAAACTGTGTGTGTTTTGATGTTGATCTTATCCAGTTGTTGAAAAGCCAAACACAGTCTGTGCACCCAGATGTTGACAGATGTGCTGTGTACAAACTGCGTAACTTCCTCTAAAACACACACACGCACGCACACATACACACACACACACACACACACACACACACAAACACACA
The DNA here is from genome assembly GCF_947347685.1 of Pleuronectes platessa. NCBI lineage: Eukaryota > Metazoa > Chordata > Actinopteri > Pleuronectiformes > Pleuronectidae > Pleuronectes > Pleuronectes platessa. The sequence goes on from NC_070637.1 coordinate 20,824,477, forward strand.
CACATTAGTAACACATGTCCTCCATCTACCCTCTCTAGGGACAATCTTTCTGATATTCAACAAATTCCACAATATTTCCTAAAACCAACTTGTGGTGAGCTGCTGAGTTCTCAAGGGACTGATATCCATGTTCCAGATGTTTTATAGATAACTATAACACACACACACACACACACACATTTTCCTCATCCAGGTGTGTAAAGTTCACATTCTGTAATCTCACAGAAAGATGGGAGACAGAGAGAAAGACAAACAGCTGGAGCCCTCTGTAGAATTGTAACTGATGCAGCTCTCCCTAGTGGCCTGGAGTGGTTTCTGCAGCTGTGCTGATGCAGGTGGGTGCAGGAGACTGGTAGTGATGGTCTGGAGTGGTGGGACGTTTAGGTTTCCTCTGCCATGACGTTTGAGCTTTTGTTTTTAATTAAATCCCATCCTGTCTTGTCCCATCTCATCGCCTCCAGCCCTGTCCTGTCCTTATCTATCTTATTCTATCATATCCTGTCCTTTCCTATCCTTTCCTGCCCTGTCATCTTATTCTGGTCAATCCCAACATTACAGACCTGAACAGTCTCTCTTACCCTATCCTATCTAATTCTGTCCTATACTACCCTATTTGTCCTTTTTCATCCCTTCCTAAACCGCCATCGCGTCCATCATATCCTATCAGATAGTCTATCACAGCCTTTCCTTTATCCTGACCTTTCCCAACATGTCCCGTCTCATCTTTCCCGTCCACTAACCCTGTCCCATCATGTCCTGTCAAGTCCAATAGTAGACCAATACTCAACCATAATACATCTAATTTAGTGGACAACTGCTTCTCTGTTCCCTTTTCATCACAAAGGTGATCACATGCTTTCAAACACAATGCAATGAACAGAGGGAGTGACCATAATAATTTAAATTACATTCATACTGTAAATGCATTTTCTTTAATTAATAGATACCTTATTAGTTAAAGCTAATATACAGTAGTTCAAAAGTTACAGCTCCTGCAAACCTGATTTCAACTTATAACAATAATACTTTAAATATTCAAAAGATGAGCCTGTGTTTTGATCAGATTTTATTGATGTGGTTTATTTATATTATTCATTTATATGGTCTGGCTAAACAAGAAAACAACCACCTAACTATCATCTGATTTTGAATTCATGAATACACGGATAGTATAATAATAGGGAAAATGGCTGACAGCAAGTGGACGTAAATGGAATATAATATTCTTTGCAGAACTAAAAACATCTCCTGTTGTATATGCAGCTTTGTAATACATCTTCTCTTTACTCCATCGTCGAGTACACGTGTTCAGCCATATGTCAAGGTCGCACAGTGGCAGCGTCCTCTGGAACAAAAAAGTTCTCTCTCTCTCTCTGTTCCATCTTCCCACTGCTTCACTGACTCGACCACTGAGCAGAATCTGCTCTGATGGCACCCAGTGGAACTTCAGCATGCAGCTGGAAGAGCAGCATGCGTGTGTGTGTGTGTGAGACAGAGAATTCACATGCGTGTTCATGTCACACAGTCCGGACATGTTTGTGTCACTGAAGGCAGGAGGGAGGTTCTGGCTGCTCCCACGGCCTCACACAGGTAACATCTGTCCACAAACACTAGGACCCACAAACCCGATACTCACTCACAACACCTCCCGATAGCTGACAGTGACAACACAGTGGATAATAGCACACAACATTAGAAAGTGGACACAACATCTCAACCTAATCCTCTCAGTTTCCTATATTGGTCCTGTAAACAAACTTAACCCCACCCTGAAATCTGCAGTCTCACAGCCACAGCCGAGAGCTTGTGACGTCAGGATGCGTCAGAACAAAAAGAGGCAGTAAATTAAGAGCCTTTGCTTTGTGGCTCATCCCTCTCTTTATCACCATGGAGCAAAGTGACTCCTACATTACTGCTGCTAAGCAGCGGTCAATCACATAATTGCTTTTACCCTCTGTTGTAAATAATCCTGCTGTCAAAGATATTAGAAATACAACTTCCCAGTATAGACACTGCACTCAAACATCCTCTTCGGCCGTCATCACAACTGGGAGCTTTTAGAAAACAATTCGTTATGCCCAATTCCAAGGTGAGGAGTTAACCAAGCATGAACATGTACTTAGAATTCTGCAGTAATTAAAAAAGCCCTATTTGCATTTACCACCAGATTTTATTTTTATGCATATATCTCTGAATGCATTTTCTTTATGTATCAGAGTCTGGAGCAATTAAATGCAGTGGAATGACAAGATGAAAGTGATTAGGCAACGACACTATGTGAACTGAAATATAATTCAGTAACAGCAGAGGTTCATAAAAATAAATGTGTGTGTGTGTGTGTGTGTGTGTTACGGAGGATTGGGTGGACAGGGTGTTTTTTGGGGCAGTGCAACCTGTCTGCACGTGAGCAGAAGGTGTCCACATACACGCAGGTGCACACACGCTGCATATGTGAATACGTGGACATATGCACAGATACGAGCACATAAACAGGCTAGCAGGCAAACACATGTACGCACATATGCACAGACAAACACCCACAAAAACACAGATATAGAGTCTAAAACTAATGGCATCAAGGTCTAACATAAAAAAAATACTAACCTTGTTTTTTCCTTTGCGCACAGTATACGTCAGATGAACACACTCAATTTGCTGAACTGTGCAGATATATTTTTAAACCAAGCCTTCATCATCACATACTGGGGACGGAACAAAATAACATCTTAAATCTATTATAATAGCCCTACATCAACGGTATATTCAAATCATCTTTCTCTGTACATCAATCTGGATTCTGAAGCAATGACTTAAAATACATAAAAATAGTTTAGACGCTGGAAGTTTAATATATATATATATTTTTTTTTATCCGGTCATCTGGTACTCCACAGCACACATTTCACACCTGAGTGCAAAATAGGTGACCCAGAACAGAACAGAGCAGCGTAGAGCCATGCTGGACCATACTGGCTCCCAAGCTGTCCTGCTGCACAGCACACCTTCAGCACTGTGGCTGCAGCTGCTCTGTCCCGTCTCGTGTGTGCATTGGCGTGTGTGCGTCTGCTCTTGTGTGTACGTTTCCCCCCTGCACAGGATCTGTTTGACCGCAGCTGTCCCTACCTCCATGCGGGTCTCCGGGGCGAGGCTGACCTCTCTCTCCTGAAGCCACTTCAAAGCGACCTGGGATGGGCTGGAGGGGTACGGGGTGTCGGGGCCGGCCAGCACGGCTGCTGCTTCCCTGGGCTTTGGGAGCTGGGGAGCTGGGGCTGGAGTTAAGGTTAGCGGGGATGGATGGGAAGCGAGGAGAGGTGGAGCAGGGTTGGGTGTGTTCGCAGGAGGTGAACGGAGTCCCAAACATGGATGGGATGGGAGGTGGGGGATAGGGGGTATGTGTGTGGCAGGAGGGCAGAGACAGGAGGTATGGGAATGGGGGTAGGGATGTTGCAGTCAAAAGCTGGAAGAGAGTGTGTTTTTGTTGTGTATGTGTCTGTCGTTTTCAACCTTAACAGACCTCCTGTGCCCTGGTGTCACTTTGGAGTGTCAGGTGTGTGTGTGTGTGTGTGTGTAGTGCATCATCTCACCCACAGGGAGTCAGGGGTCCAGCTTGGTGAGAACTGATGGCCCCATCGGCCCAGGGGCCACTGTTGCATTGGGTCCCCAAAGGAACAGACAGGCCACCCAGACTTAAATAAAGGGAAAGACAGAAAACTGTGACTTGAGCATCTGACAAATGTTGGGAATCTTGTATAACCGCCCTGAAAAAGAAATCGGAGGTTTATACTATCAGTGTTTTTGGCAAATAAATGATTATCTCTGATAATACACTCTGTCAGTTGGTTCCCCACTTTGGTCATGACTCAAAAATATCAACTTTAACATTCAAGCTCCATCGTGATATTCACATGTGTTCTTGAGAGGCAACAACTATAAGAGATTGCAAAAACCACACAAATTGAAGTCTTATTCATGGTAAAATTGTAATAAAACTACTGTTAGCAAGCCGATAAAGCTACACTACCCTTACTATGTAAAGTGCCTTCAGATAATGTGCGTTGTGATTGGGTGCTATACAAATAGAAGTGGCCTCAACATTTTGAACAAACAATGAAAATTTTTCCAGCAAAACATCAGAACAAGCATTTACCTCAAAACAGATCTGTGCATTTGCCTCCTCTTCCCCAGGTTTATAAGTCTGAATACACAAACTACAATAAAACTGTTCTGACGTTGTCTAAGAAAATGTTGTGTCAGGAATTTGCTGTAGCTTATTTTTTATTTTTAGGTTGATTGTTTACAGGCATCTCAATTTTATCCAAATGTGCTTTGATTCAAAGGTCATTCAAATCATTTTACTGTGAACTTTATGTTGGGAATTCTTTCCTGATATGTTTTTTGTGAGAATGCAGGACCAACATGTGAGGTTGACAACTGACTTTAAGTTGTGTGAGTGTGTGTGTGTGTGTGTGTGTACACGTGTATGTCAGAGGGACACGTCTGGCCACAGCGATGGCAACAGAAGGTCTCCCCTGCGATGCCTTTTTCTTTTCAAGCTGTCCCTTTACCCCCACCTCCTCTGCCTCCTCTGCATGCACTCGCACACACGCACACACACGCACACAAACACACACACACACACAAACACACGCACACACACGCAAAAACACACCCCTAGCCTGGCTGCTGGTTTCTGCTCACACTCCCCTGTGCACGCAGGGCTGAGCAAAAGGCCAGCTGATGGTAATGTGTGTATGTGTTAAGAGAGGCCAGAACAGTACACACACATATCATATGTCACACTAGGTCCACCTGTGTCTGCAGCCATGGCCCCATACCTATACCCTCTGCCACTGCTGCCCAGCTCCACATGCCACATGGGGAGGCAGAGACGAGGGAACAGATGAGGGAGGATGTCCTTGTTGATTCTATTAATTTACATCACTGTTCCATTGTCAAAATATAAAACAATTACGATAATTATCAGACAGAATTTTAACACGTGGAAAAGAGGGGAGAATGTTAGCTGGGATGTTAGAAGAGGAGGATGCACAGGACAATGTCCTCTGTGTCACCACCAGCCTGAACATTACAACCCTACGAGGGCAGTTGACCCTTTGAACAACCTGCACAGAAAATTCAAAAAATGCATTGTATCAACAATTCCGAGCCGTAAACTTCCACAGAACAATTTGTTTACACTGTCGGCTGCAGAGCAGAGATCTCCGTCATGTGCTGTGCAGCTGTCGGATCCTTCCGGCTGCAAACAGCACTGAAGATGAGACAATGTGCTCGTGTGAAGAGGTGCACTGAGGACAGCTGACCTCACTGACTCACTGCTGCTCAGAAACAACAATGTCTCTGTCTCTCTGTGCATCATAAAGATATCAATGAATCCCTGTGGCTCATCTTTATTATACATAATGCTAATCATGAACCCACCTCAACTTCTTCAACACGAGTCTGAATCTGCTCCTTCAGGCATTGGGCATGAAATGTAAACAAGAGGAACTGGACATGTTTGCTAAGCCGAACCAGCGGATGCCTGACAACCTACAACACAAAGTCATTAAGCAGAGCAACAAAGTACAACCGGGAATTGGATCGGCTCAAGACTGACTGACTCCAACCCAGAGAACCAGGGGCCAAGTTTACCATCTGAAATCAGATGCCTTCATGTAATTAGTTGTAGACCTGCAAGTAATGCAAGTGTTTTTAGTGTGTAAGAGATTTTCAATAGCACTGTTGAACTGTTGGCAACTTTTTCCGGCACTTTCCATTTTTTATATTCCCTGGGAAGTGAGTTACAATGTAAAAAGAAAAGCCCTATTTTTGCAATGTTAAAAAAAACTATACAGCATTTTCTGGGTGTCTTAATTGGACACGGCAGAGGTAACAACACCAAAGAGAACAAAATGTCTAAAGATGCAAAACTAGTTAAGATGCACAATGAGCACATGGAGAAACAAAACGTGTACAAAGGGACGCCAACCATTTATGAAGAGACACAACAATGTACGAAGAGACGGAAAACAAATACAAGGAAACACAAAACATGAACAAACAGACACAGGATAACAGTAAAGAGACAAACTAATTAACTACCTAACTAACTAACTAACTAACTAACTAACTAACTAACTAACTAACTAACCATATAACTATCTATCTAACTAACTAACTCCTGAGTGGGCCTTGCAGTTTGTGTGAAGCTGGAGGACACGTCAGGCTCCATGACCAACAGGCCAGAAGCCACCGTCTCCATCACGTCTCCATCACGTCTCCTCCTTGTGAGGGAACTTCAGGCCTGTTCCCGTCCGGCTCTCGAACACCTGACTCTCGCGAGAGCTGCTGTATTTATCCGGCACCGACTCACGGGATGTGGGAGATGAAGTGGAGGAGAACCAGAGGCAGAGCGGACATCTTCACAACCCGAGGACCGGGGGACGAGGGGAGACGGTAGGACCCGCGTGTTTGTGTGTGTGTGTGGGGGTATGTGCGTGTTTTTGTGTGAGAGCGTGTTGGTGCGTGTGTGCGCGCACGCCTCCAGAGAAAGGGGGTTGCCGTTCCTGCGGGTGACGTCACGAGCTCTCCTGAAAGTCAAAACAACCGTTCGGCCGGTGACGTTTTCCCTCCGCGGAAATATCCCCCCCGTCTTGAACCTTTCGCGATTCAAACGACTATTTCCGGTCCGGTCCTTTTAACCTGGCTCGCCTCGGCTCGGCTCGACTCGACTCGGGAGTCCGGCACACATAGCTTTACGTGACGGCCGATGAGGAGGAGCAGGTGCACGGGGATAGACCGCAGCACCTGCCGCTACAGGTAACTCCGTCAGCTCGCTGCTGCCTCGCGGGGGACCGTAAACATGGCAGACTGCTCCACACACTGGTTCTGATGCTGGGATGAGAGTTCACCTGAGGAGGAGGCTCAGGCTGAAATCAAGCTTCATGTCGTCCAGTCTTTGATTCTTCTTGTTGTTTAACGTCCTCTCTGTCATGCAACAGGCTCCTGGTAGAGACTGTGCAGTGTAACTAATTACATGTACTCAAGTAGATACTACACTTTCTTTTTCAGTAGTTTCCTTTCCTGCTACTCTGTATTTGTCCTCAATTTCATTTTACTCCACTACATTCATCTGACATATATGTATAATATATAATATGATTTCCTAATGGCATGAGTAAATCAATAATCCTATAAGTAGTTATTATTTCTCCAGCTTCTCACATCAAATAGATATTTGCAGCTTTTTCCTTAAATTGTTTTTATAATAATAATAACTTCATTTGTGTAGCACCTTCCATAAAAGAAATGCAGCTACAAGTACGTTACATACAATATAGGTAAATCACATGAGAGAACAGATTTAAAGTAACATAAGAGCATGTTCCATGTTGATTGAGAAATTATATTAAATAGGAAAAATGCCTTAAAAATAGAAAAGATGGAATTAATAAAAATTATAAGTTAATTAATTACCAATTATTAAAGAAAACTGTCTAATTTTTTATTACAACCTTATAGATTAAGGTTTCAATTCTACATTTACACAACAAAGTTCATCGATGAGAACAAGCTAAGGAGGATTGAGGAACAAACATCCTTGACAATGAACTTCAGTGGTGCAAATTTGTAATTAAAGTATTAATATTATGTCTTTGATGATAATGATGATGAGAAGGATGGGAATCATGTTTTGACGCTGCAGCTGAACCAGTGTCAGTCCTTACGTATTGAAAAGCATCAAATACTTAAATGTTTGGTCAGTTTCATAATAACACAACTGCAATTTACTGAATTATTTATCAATAAACTAATGAAAAAGTTTGCACCAGCAACTTAAAAATGAATCTTCAAAATGAATGGAGAATTACAATAGATGTGTCACATCACTGATGCATGATGTAGTACAGGCTCTTGAACAAACATAGGATAACATTGAATAAGTTGAATCCATTGACCCCGTGGATCCGCCCTATTCTCTCAAATATGTGATTGCACTAATTTCACATACCAGTATCACATATGTTGCCTGGCAGGTTCCTCCCCCGACCTGGTTGGTTTTTCATGGCACTGCCCTCTCCTGCCCCGGCTTGCCCTGTAGTTCACTCCACTGCCCTGCCATGCCCTATCCTGCCCTGTCCTATCCTGCCCTATCCTGCCCTGCCATGCCCTGTCCTGCCCTATCCTGCCATATCCTGCCCTATCCTGCCCTGTCCTGCCCCGGCTTGCCCTGTCCTTCCTCCACTGCCCTGCCATGCCCTGTCCTGTCCTATCCTGCCCTATCCTGCCCTGTCCTGCCCCGGCTTGCCCTGTCTTTCCTCCACTGCCCTGCCATGCCCTATCCTGCCCTGTCCTGCCCTATCATGCCCAATCCTGCCCTGTCCTGCCCTGTCCTATCCTGCCCTGTCCTTCCTCCACTGCCCTGCCATGCCCTATCCTGCCCTGTCCTGCCCCGGCTTGCCCTGTCCTTCCTCCACTGCCCTGCCATGCCCTATCCTGCCCTGTCCTGCCCTATCATGCCCAATCCTGCCCTGCCCTGCCCTGTCCTGCCCTATCCATCCCTCTGACACCCTGTCCTGACTCCCGACCTGTTCTTCAGTCTACTGACCTGTTCTGCACTAAGTGTGATCAGGGCCGTGCTCGACCCGATTAAGGTTAAAGCTAACTGAAGCATCATTGAATTACACGGCAGTGTGAAAGCTTAATCCAGAATTGCACAGTGCCTATAAAAGGATTCAATACCCTTAAATGTAATTACTGGGGCTGGGTATCATTTGAATTTGATTTGAGCCAAGTTCTCTTTATCGGTACAAAAACAGCACTTTTTACCTAATGACTTAGATTCTACGAATATAAATATTCTAGATTCTACAGCAGATTCCTGAAGAAACTTGATTAAAGTGTAATAGTCCACTCTGTTAAAAGTATGACATCAATCAAAGGAAGTGAAGGAATATTCAATATTAGGAGCTGGATCAGACATTTGATGGCAGCTTTAGATGATTGGTTGGGACCAATTGATAATGTCGTTAAAAAGGCTGTAAACCTGTCTGTTTGAAATGGGCTGTTTTAAAACCATGCAGCTTTCTTTCTGAAACTAACAAAATGACCAACAGTAATTTAGCCACAGTAAGTAAAGACTGGCTGCTGGACTCAGTCCCCAGAACCCTGAAGCTACACCACTGCTGTTTAAGTTTAGTGACGCTCGCTCTGTTGTCCTAATGTTACTTTTTACTAACGTAGATGAGTCCATGAAGCAGCTGCTACAGAGCGCTGGTTATTCAAAGTTTATTTATATTGAACGTATCGTGTGTCCAAATTGCCCCAAATTCGACACTGCACTTCTTCGGGCCCTTACCAATGCACACAGCGATTGTGAAGCTGATAAGATAACAGGTTCTCAAGATATATATATTTCAGACAGTCCGAAATTTTTTTTTAAATACTCGTAAAGAGCGCAACATATATTTTTTCTTTCTCATGATTTCTTAGTGAGATTAACCGTCTAGTTAGCACTTAATAAAAGAAGCAAATCATCACTTTTTTTTATTAATGACTCAAAAGAAACGAGTGGGAAAATGACTTGCTTGATTTCACAGCAGCCCAAGGAACTGTCGGTTAAAAAATACCCTAGTACTATAACGGTTGCCATCTTAATTTCCACAAAAATATATATTTATATCTATACTGAAACCTTTGGCAACTAAGCCAATGAAAGGGACAGAAATTTGAAAAGATAACGGTAGTGTAAAAGTGAGAGACACCGTAGCATCCCTTGAGAACAGGAACATGGACGTGTTGTTAATCGTCTGTATTTACTTGGATTGGTCACAACTCTGCTGCTTCAACAGCAAGCGTCTACCAGGGTGTGTGCCTGCATGTAAAAAGCATCTGCAGGTCTGTTTCAGTCTTCGTCATGACGCTGCAGTCCCTCCAACACAGTGCAGACACTAGCTGATCTGAATACTGATTTTCAGCTGGATGGCTTCGCCTGCTAGCCCATAACCGTCGTAGCAGCGCTCTCCATTCAAGCTGAGCGGCGTAGTGTGCCTGCACGCTGTGTAATACATTGTAGTAAGGGTGCATTTGAGGTGAGCACAGTAGCTATGCAGAGAGTGAGAAGGGAGGAGGGCGGGGGGGGGGGGGGGGAGTGAGCCGACAGAGAGGTGCAGAGATTTGGGCAAGAGAGAGAGAGAGAAAGAGAGTGAGAGCATCCCTAACTGCCGTTGTTTCTATTTATAGCCGAGCCCTACTCCAACGGTCCTGAGATGCTCTCCCACCTCCCACGCACACACATCAGCCTACGCGCACCCCCCCCCCCCCCCCCCCCCCCGCACACACACACATGTTGACAACAATTATTTGACGTGCAGAAATACCGCAAGCGCAGAAAAGGTAGACTCGACTCGGCTTCTCTGCACGGTGCAAGCTGCTCAACAGAATAAAACAGGATCTGTGAATGAATGAGAGTCAGAGCTCAGGAAGGTTTCTTTGGCAATCAAGGTCAGTTTTTTGCTTCATCAAGAGCTCTGCAATAATTCATCCTGTTTGTCAGCGAGGGTGTTTGCGACAGAAAGAGGAACTGGGTGTATAATTGGGTGGAGGAAGAGTGGAGTCGTCCCCACAATAACTAGTTGTTTGTCCTGTCAGATTGTATGAAAGGGCTTTGGAGGGAAAGCGAGGGAGCAGCAGTGGAGGAGAGAAATTAATCCATGCCTCTTTTTTTTTCTTTCTCTATTATATATTTTTTTCTCCTTTCACTTCCTTCCAGGCTGAGTCACTGCTGGTGAGGAGGAAGGTCTGGAGAGGGAACGAGAGAGGAGGAGGAGGAGGTGGTGGAGGAGGGGGAGAAGAAGAAGAAGACGAAGAAGGGAGGGAGGGGAGGCAGGGAGATAAGCCACAACAGGAAGCAAAACGACACACACGCGTACACAAACAGAGTGTGTGCGCGTCCGAGAGAGAGAGAGAGACTGCGCGAACAAGAGGGTGAACGGGAAAGGAAGGGAGAGAGAGTGACGCGGAGGCTGGGAGAGCCTGCCCCCCCCTCCTCCTCCTCCTCCTCCTCCTCCTCTCCTCCTCTCCCTCTCTTTCTCTCCTCTCCTCCCCTCCTCCCCCTCTCTCTCTCTGTGGAGCAGGCGTGTAGCGGCATCAGACTCGGTGTGAAGGAACCATGAGCGATGTCACCATCGTTAGAGAGGGATGGCTCCAGAAACGGGGTAAGTACATCCAGTACCTCTCTTTTTTTTTTCTACTCTCTTCCTTCCTCTCTCTTCTCTCCTCTTCTTCCCTGCCTCTTGTCTAGACTGAGGGCCGTGGCTGTCCACATGTGCTGGTGGGAGGATGTGAGCGTTTGCAATTGAGCGTGTGTGCGTGTGATCACATGGATGTCTGATTATCTAGTGTGCACGTGTGTTTGTACGTGTGTGCGTTTGCCCCCATAAGGATGCGTCTCTTTATTATAAGCTTGTCTGGCAGTTTGTTTGCTAAGCCTCGATGTGCCTCAGTCAGGTTGTGGCTGAAAAGAGTGTGTGCATCGGGTTTGTGCATGTATCTTGTGTGTGTACAGTTGATAACATGTACCAGTCCTGTAGTTGACACTGCTGGTGCATAGTGTTCTCTCAGGACAGTGTGTGTACTAGTCTTTGTAATCCAGTAAGATCTGACTCTCAGAAGTACTACGTTTTAACGTGGCTGTCTCTTAAGTTGGTGAATGGGGACACTGAGAGTCACATGACATGGGGTTGGCTGGGGTGGATTCAAGGGGAACACTGACAGCACATCCTGTTTACAACCAAATGTATGACAAATCGGAAAAAATGTCATCGCTGAAGAGCGTGTATCACAGATAGCACTTCCCTGTTCCCAGACATTCTCAGCTATGATCAGTGAGGCTGCTGCAACAGGTGACGAGTCATCTGCAGCAGGGTCAACCTGAACCAACAACAAGTGATGCACAGTGGCATTGTGACGCCATTTGTTTGGCATTTTAGGATTTTTTCAAACCACAATTTCACGGGGTCATGTGTCTGCTGCTGCTGATTCCTTCAGGCACAAGTACAGATGTACGTGAATGTGTGTGTTTCAGAGAGAGAGAGAGCCTCAGGAGCAGGAAAAGGGGGATTTCCAATTTCTTGGGCCAATGAGCATCATTCCACTGACTATGTGATGGTGTCTAGGAATGTGTAATTCAAACTGTTGAACAGGAAGTAATGTGGATACACAACAGACTGAGGGATGCTGGGTAATGTAGGCCATCACCATGGCCCAGCAGAAGAACATGCTGGATAACAAGAGTGCTCCTCTCTCCATTGAGTGGATGCTCTCTCTCACTGTGTCACACACACACACACAAATACAGTAAAAACTCTGTACTGCTGAAGCAGAGGAGAGGATCTGTGTGTGTGTGTGCCAGGATGCCAGTGTGATCCTCAGACAGTCGTCTGTGCATATTAAGAGGAACACATCGCCCCCAGTCACGACGCAGCGATACCAATGTTCATCAGTGTGTGAGAGAGATAGAGGTTTTGGGTTTTGGGGGGAGGGGACATTGTGTCAGGAATATGAATGTTTGTCTGCATCATATGCTAAATCTCTGTCTGTGTTGGTGTGTGTGGAGGAGAGCCGGGTCGGGGTGCTGACTCACTGTCCAGGTCGTGACTGCAGTCTTAAACATTAGACAGCTTTTTACTGAAACCAAACAGAGAGAGAGAGAGAGTAGTGAAACCTCTGCGCACACACACACACACACACACACACACACACACACACACGCACCACACATTCTCTCTTTTGTACTAATTCTAAAAGACTGAGTGAAAAGAACAACTTGTGAAATGGACAGGAAGGAGGCAGATATATCTGTATTACGTAACTCTCCATTTATCCAAAATTTTAAATCCCAAAGAACTTTGAATCACTTGCAGCTTGTTAGAATAAATGTCAACATGCACAGCCCCATTACTGTTGTTCAGTGATGTGCATGGTTTTTATTGCTCTGTTGACGTGGTTTGTTCAGGTGGCTGTACGGTGTTGTGAAACCGAATTTCCCTCTTCTGGGACAATACACTAACTTACTAACTGAAGTTTGTACACCAAGATGCTTTAGATAATATAATTTACGTTCTTTAGCATAAAGGCCTTCGCATGCTTTTACTTGTCAGGATCATAGACCGTATAGGTCAGGATGTGATAAACTGAACTAGTTATCTGTAATGATCATGCATGCTCATGGCTGTTCCCGGCTCTCTGCATGTTTTATGATGGGACTGTGTGTGTCTGAGTGTGTAACTTTTGTTTGACAAGCCTCAAACCATTAGGGTGACTCAATTAATTTGTCAAACAGGACAGATGTGTACAGAACATTGCCGCACACAGTAGACTGATCATCTTAACTATGCTGGTGGATGCTGGTCACCTCTTCTCATGATCTCCTTATGATAAATATAGTATAACAATATTAAAGCTTCAGGCAGTTTCTTTTGGATTCCTCCTCTGCAGTCAATCAGTTCTACTAAGAAGTGCTTCACATTTATGTTATATAAAATCAATAAGAGATAAAACAAACAATAGCAGATGATGATGATAAAACACGAAGCCTGGTAGAGGAGTAAATAAAGCAGTTAAAATGTTCCATCGTGTTGGAACAGAGTCGAGACGAACCTCGGGAACATCACCTCTGCAGAGAGCAGCACACTGTGTCCTCAGGTGACTGAATCTTTCTGTCCTCACAACCACAGCCATAATTTCCTTCCTCCTTTCATTAGACGCGAGTGGGGAGTGCATTCAGCTGCATCATTTCTTTATCTTTAGAAATAATGAACATAGAATAAATACCAGGATCTGTCAGAGTCAAATTTAGAGGTAGTACACTTGCATAATAGTTAATATTTGGAAACCTGTTATTCTTATCGTAATTAAGATGTAGTCACTGAGTTAGTAGTTTGAATATCTGGTGGGTATATGTGAGCCACAGCCTTGGAAGACAATGACTACCTTTTACATTAACATATTACAATTATGGACCCTATTCAGAGAAAGACATAATTTCGTTTATGATGTTTACATGAGTTGCTGATAGAATATTCCATTCCTATTCCTGTTCACATGTTACAGAGCATAACCCGAACCTTAAATAGTTAAATGTATGATGCTACCTTGTTTTGGGTGTTTTCTCCTTTCTCCAACTCCTTTTGCCGCATGTTGATGTCACAACTTGCTGTGAAACCTTCAATAGGAGGCTTAAAGATCTGAATACACCACATGTCTTAATTTGTTTATTGCTTATTCTGAGGATGACCAGATTCAGGTTAAGGTAATCAGAAAATGCCGTTTACATGGCAGTGTGTGATTCAGATTTGCTTAATCAGGTTAATATCGAAATAGTGGTGTCCCATGTGAACATTGTGTTCCGGGCAGCAAATTCGATGTCGCTGCCCGAAACATCAACATTACTTTACAACATTTATTGCACCTTTAACAAAAGTCTGAATCCGAAGTGAACTCCACTTGGTTTCTACCTAGGCAAGGAGTTAACCTTGTGTCCCATGTGAGGCCACAGAGGTCGCAGTCAGCCAGTGCTGTCGAGGATACTGTTTCCTCCACAAGCATCAGCCCACACAGCATCAGCACAACAGATGGTCAGCAGGGAGGAGACAGGGACAAGACCATCATCTTGCTCTGCAGTTTCTGCGGACTTTCTCCGCCTGGCCTCTTAGAATAATGTCTGTAGAAATCCAGGAGAAGTCGATGTGAGAACACAGCAGGAGTTCCGCCGCTGGATTCACTGTGAGCGAGCCACTGATGCAAAAATTAAAATGAAAACAAATGTCGCCCAGGTAAAAAACTGACTCATACACAAAGAGGACAGCAAGGTAGATGTCTAGAGAGTTTGTCGTGATAAGATCTGACACCAGTGTCTTTGTGTTGTCAGGAAAATCATGTGATCTTAACAGCGGGGGGGGGGGGGGGGGGGGGGTATCTGGGGTTAAGCGTTAAATAACCTGACAGCTCAAATAATGGTTTAAGTTATGTTTGAATTCTGCAAAGCTCTAATGGGACTATAGTCAAACACAATGAAGCTCACAGAGTGATAGACATTCCACTAACTCCCATCAAACACATTCATTCATAATATTAGAAGCAGCAGCTCATTGACTGGGAGTGTTTCTCTTTTTTCTCTGTCTGGTAGCTCAATAGTTTTGGAGCCCGCAGTGCATTGATTTCTTTGTTAAGCTAGAACTCAGGTGGCTCCTGCTATGGGCACATTGCTGTAGCTTTGTGTGATGCAGTATCAAATCACATCGACCGAAATGTTTTGCTGAGGCAATTTCCTTGGATCTGATTTGCTTTTCCTCTGTATAACTTTACATGTTTTGTCTGCAAGTTGCATCTTACCTGCTGTGTATAGAATAATGATCACCGGCCCTTTCCCAGTGTAGACAGTGGGGAGGTGACTTCAATGTCTGTCGTTACTGTAAATCTCTTTCTGTGTCTCGTCCTGTCACTCAATTCATCTTGCTGTGATCGTATGTTAGATATTCAGCTGAAATACGAAGCTAGACACACCTGTACTCCTTTAAATACCTTTTCCTCTGTACCTTCCATCTTAACAACGGAATCCCTGTGAGAATCATCTGTGCTGTGCTGTGTATGTTAGACTGCTGAGGGGTTCACTGGGTGCAGTGCAGTGAGGCAGCCATCTTGGCTCTTTGAGTTCAGTGAGTTCAGTGTTTCTGGAGGCTGGCTGGCTGGCTAGATCAGGTGGCAGTGCCAGATCTATGATATCAATCACAAGCCGCTGCTGCTGCTGCCGCCACTGTCTGTGGTGTCGCCCCTCTTCTCTCCTCCTTCTCCTCTGTGCTCTCTCTGCTGTAGAGCCTGTCAACACAACTCACTCCCTTTTATTGCCATTCAGAATCTCCTTCCATCTCCCTGCGCTCCTCTTTCTGTCCCCTCTGTTTCCCAAACTCAAACATGAAAATTCAGGGCAGTAGCGGACAGTGCAGGCTTTGTTATGAATGGCATCCTCTTGCACATCCGGAGGAAGTGTGTGCTCCAGTGTTGCTTTACAAACTGTCTCCATTGTCCTAAGAATGACTCACTCTACACTGCAGAGCATGGCAGTCTGCCAGACTGTCAAACAGACCAACAGCAAAGTGCAAACAGGCAGACTAGTCCGCAGAGCCGACAGACAAACAGCACAGGAAGGACAGGCAGAGGCAGATAGGTTGTGACAGATACAGCCATCAGGGCACAGAGGCAGACAACTTGTCAATAGGAGACCTGCAACTGGCTCGGTTCACGATCCCAAATGAAAGACTGATGAGTAACATTTACAAACAGGCAGCAGAGAGTGTGTCACCTTCGAATTCAATCAGATTCAAATCAAATATCCTTGTTGAAGCTGCACCAAGAATTTAATATATATAAAATAAGAGAAAGAATTCAATGCAATACATTTCATACTATGAAAGATGAAATAAATAGAAAAATCAAGAGTACAATAAGAATACTATTATTGTCTCTATGTCAGCTTATCAGATACAATTTTCTCATAATCCATTCAGAAAAAGGTTGTAAACATTTTTGTCAGCAAACTACTTCATCTGTGGCGTCATTTGTACTTGCTTGTGTTTGTTTAGTTATAAATTGCCAATATAGCAGCTGCTTGCTATTTCCTATAGCCTCTAAATTCATTGAAACTTATATGCACCTTCAGATGAGTTGAGAGCCTTATGTTAAAATGTGCAGTGTCTGGGCTAAATAGCCTGGAGCGGTACAACTCTGCAAAGTCAGTCAGTCAATAAGATCAGGGGTAAGTGGTAGGAAGCAGCCTTGTAAGGGCCATGCAAACAGAGAGATGGATTAATGGGTTTGTGAGTGAATGAACTGATAGAGAGAGTCAGTCCTAGATAAATGAATGAATGGATCAATGAATGGAGTGCTGATCACTGCAGAGGGAAAACTTGGCTAGAGGAGAAGAGAGAAGGGGGTGAAGGGAGGAGAGGTTGAGTAATGGGATCATCGAAAATGCTCAATTCAAACATTGATCACAGTCTGAATGTACATGCATTCACACATATACACTTGACTAAATCATTGTTATTGTTAGATTTATACTTTTTATTATATCTTTTGTCATCCACAGTACGTTTTAAATTAGATTTTCACCTGTTCAATATGGAGGAAACGTATTGTAATATATCTTCTGGTAAAACTTTGTTAAATAGCACAGGTTGGTGTTATTGCAATACATCAAGAAACAAATGATTTAAAGTGGATTTATTAGTTTATTAACTCATTTGTACTTGTTGTGTATATGCATATTGTTGCATATATGAACACACACTCATTTCCATTTCTGAATATTTCAGCATTATCAGATGTTACAAGGAAGTTGTTCAAGGGCAGAAACTCTGAATTCCTCAGATACGTGGGTTTCTTGCCCACCTCAGTTTCATTATCAACTGGTTTCCACTGCTAAGCGTTGTATGTTTCCACTGTGTTTCATATTGATCAGCAGCAGCTCTTGTCCTTTCATGAAAACATATTTTGTACAAATGTGCTCACACATGGATGAGACCAGAGGGTCAGTGTGTAGTCTAACATCTTGAGGTGTTGTAGGCTGGTTGGTGTGGCTTTGGGCTGATTAGAGCAGGCAGGTTATAGAGTGGGGGTTGGTTTGGCTGATTTAGGCCGACAGATTAGTGCCTGGTGGTGACAGCTACTGTAACTGGTGGATGACAGGATAAGGACCTGACCAGTGGGAGCAGTCCGTCAGTTATGTCATATACAGTATGTCCACTTGTTTTTTAATCTTTGGTCGTCAAAGACTAGATGATATCAGTCCATATATTTTTATGGGGCTTGTAGTGGTTCATTCCAAACTGCTGTATCTTCATTATGAGGTACTATTGATTATCAAATATACACTATTTTGGCCCCTTACTAAATAATAAAACAGCTAAATGAATGCAAAGTATGTGTTATCAATGCTTTTCAGACCAACCGCTGGCCTTAGACAACAGACTGACAAATCTGTTGCCATTCCAGTAGATCTGTCATCCACTGTCAAACAAATTCTCCCCCCTTATCATTGCATTGTTAGCTACTTTAAGCTGCTGCAGTTATTACATAGTTAGTTTGCCCGGCTGGACTCACGCAAAACTGACCATTTGCATCTTTGCATTGACTTTATATGTGATCTTATCGGATGAAAGATTTGCTCCCCGTAAAATAGCTCATGGTCACAAACAAATGGGAATTTACTTTTTGTGACAATTTTACTTTTTTGAAGCTGTCTCATAGCAAATCAGAATCAGCTATAGACTGTAAATATTGATAGTACTATTTTGTGCATCGTAACCTAATTCTAAATATGAGGAGCCTTTCGTCCTATTTAAGGCAGAAGCATCACAAATTAATTTCAAGCCCTGCAGATTAGAGAGTGCAATTGAATGAATATTAACAGGTTAATATGTTGACTGACATATAGTGCCTCTGCAGCCATGATAATGCTTCAGTCAATTCTAATTGTTTGTCTACTACAGATGGGTAAATAATTGGCCACATTGCCGGCTGCCTTCGGTGGGTTTGGTTTGCTCCTGTTATGCTTGACTTAAAAGTTAAGCTGCATGCTGATGTCACAGCGGCCAGGTTAAAGGGACAGTCAGTCTATTTATATCCTCCCACCTGTAATCTGTTTCTGACAGGATTAACTAAGCCACTATCTGAGGCCTGCTGTGCCACACAGAGACACCGAAAATGGGAGCTGTGAATAAATAGATGCTTTCACAGAGATGCACAGTGTGTACAGTACAATGTGTACAGCACATGTGAGGCACTCAAGTGCATGAAATGTGATCAACACTGGGGTATTGAAGGAAAGGAAGGACAAATATATGTCTGTTTTCAACCAACCAGAAGCTGTGACTCCATGTAACCCTGTTACATGCTTCTGTTTGTGTATTTCTGTGCTTGCGTGTACATCTTTTACTGTGTTCATGTTTCGCAGAGTATCAGGTAGTTAGCCCGATAACAATTGTGAGGAAGAAGAAACCAAATAGGGATAAAACATTTCCCTTTCCCCTCCCTCAGCCTCCTCCATCTCTGGTTGCCAATCTCCAGTCATTAATTAGCAATCCATGATAAAATTCCCCCATTCCCAATCTGACACTAGTGCAGAGCAGCGGATGGCCATGGTAATCATGTCAGCAAGGTTTGGCTCAATGTTCTGAGGGGGCTAAATGTCCCCCATATGGTCCACTGGCTGGGGCCTGCTCCTCACCAAGCTCTCATTAAACTAGTGCTTAATACACCAAGGTAAAGGAACATGCACACACTAACGCACACTCTCGGCTGGAAGAGACAAATCAAAACATCTGACGGAGGACTGGGAACAAAGGGACAGGAGGACAAGGAGGTGGTGTTTGTTTGCGTGTGTGCATAAGTTGTGTGTGTCTGTGTTTTCAGAGACTGATGCCGTGCAATTGTTGATTTGCCATCTGTCATGAAGAATAGAGTTCTATCTTTGCGCGTGTGTGTGTGTGTACAGAGAAAAGATGAGACGGAGGAGAATGAAAGAAACAGTGAGTGAGGTGCAGATGTCTCACAGCATAGTGGCTGGAACATGAGTTTCAATGGTGGACTGTCGTTTGAGAGGAGGTGGAGGAGGAGAACAGAGAAGAAAAGAGGACGAACATCTGCCGTACTCAGATATTGCTCAGTGGTTTGAGTGTTTCTAAACAATATCTTGAATTTGAATAGACCTGGGACACGGTCTGCTCATTAAGTGTCTTACAGGGCCAGGCAGGCATGCTCAGAGAATGTCAATATTATTCAGGGTTTCAGATATATTCTTCAATATATTTTAACAATAATGCAGGAGCTGAGGGGTGTTTTTTCATCTTAAAGAGGACCTGATCTTTTTTTCCCTTATTATCTGTGATACAATATTGGATGTTCTTATTAACCCTGACCAACGTTTCAAATGATGAGGTAAACTATTGTAAAAGAGATTCATGTGAAACAAAAGCCCTGCTTATGGACCAGAGCCTGCACTGGGTGTACTGGGCAGAAAATGACCTCAAAAGCACTAAATGGTGGCAGCTTACTGAATGTTTTACCTTCATTTTGTACAACGATAGGAAGAAAAGACACGTTGTCCATCTTTATATGCAGTCTTTGGTATGGACAGAACATCTCCAGTCGATATTGTCTGAACCTGACCTTTTCCCATGAATGTCGCTCGTGTAAAACATCAGAATGGGTTTGATTAGATAAAGAATTTAGTCTTACTGTTCTGCTACACAGATTTTGAGAGGACTTTTCTTAAAATAATTTGTATTTTTGTCTTGCTTCTATCTATACTGATCACAACATACACATATACTCTTCTTTGTTCCCTTTAAATTGTCCCAGAGCCTCAAGTGTCTGCTGCTGGCCAGCTGAGGTGGACATGTTGTCAAAAACAGCCTCTTATATAGACAGACGTTAGAGCATAACAAACACCAGCTCTCAGGGAGCAGTGTTTGTCTCAGATGGAGTGACGTGTGTAGCTGTCAGCTCAGAGTGTGACAGATAAACAAGCAGACACCATTTGCTGGCCCACTTTTTATTTGGTTCGTCCAAACTCTGAAGTAGAGTTCGTAGAGTTGGTTTAGAAGTAGTAAGATTATTGACCAGTGTTTTGGTAAACTGTCCTCATAAAACATCAGGACATTTAGCAGCAGGTGAGCCAAAACAAACATGAATCCAGTCGCTCTAACATGTTAGTTACCTCCAATGGAGCAATGACTGTTTCTGAGGGAATAAGATGAGGCTGTTATTGCTCTTTCCTCTTACAAGCATTATTAACAGTAGTCTCTCTCTCTTGTCCCCTTATACCCATATAACTAATTCCCCCATGTGCTGTACCTCTGTTTCGTCCCCAAACAAACCTCATACTGGGAAACATTTGGAAACCAGGATGCTCTCGCCTGTCTTTACAAATAAAGGTTAAGTAAGTAATTAAATAAGAGTTTGAGCCATCCACTCTGAATGCGGCCAGTGTGCATGCGCCCTAAAGGACAGATGGGCACACACTCTGGCAGGTGGGGACACAGACAGACGGACAGGTAGCCAGGACAGGCTGGACAGTGGGGAGAGCAGCAGTTAGTGAGGTGGAGAGCACTTACTGTCGGTCCTTCAGTGCAACACATGAATGGATCCTTTAGAATGAGGCACGGCTGGACTGGTGTGTGTGTTTTGTATGCGTGTGTGTTAGGGGGGGGTACAAGGGGTGTGTGTGTGTGTGTGTGTGTGTGTGGGGGGGGGGGGGGGGGGGGGTGGTGGTAGGCGGGCACTTGACATTACTTGGGGTATAGTACTTGATTGTTTACTCTTGCCTGCTGGGCTGGGCTATTGTACTCCAGTGTGTGTGTGTGTGTTGACAGTATATTGTGTGTGAGCTTGCAGTGTGCAGAAGTTTAAAGGCAGACAGTGAGACATACAGCACAAGATGAGGAGGGGTGGGGGGGTGGGGGGGGACTTCACAAAAGACCATGGGGGTCTTACGCACTCACTCACACACACACACACACACACACACACACACACACACACACACACACACACACACACACACACACACACACACACATAACGCCAGCTGCTGCCCACAGCTCCAGCCCGGCATTTCTGAATTAATAATACAGAGCCAACCACTCTGAAATAATAGTGACTTACACACAGGCACACACATATGCATGCACAAAGCTTTGCACCTGTTCACCACTGCTAAACCGGACAGGGTTGGGCTGGTTAACCCCCCCCCCCCCCCCACACCACCACCACAGACACAAACACAAACACACACACACACACACACTCCTTGTTGCCTGCCTGTTGTGAGCAACACTTGGACAGCTGTGTCTGTCTCGTGGCCCTCCCCATTCTTGTTCCGACCGACGGCTAATCTCATTGACTGATTGGTCCGGCGTCTCAGTCTGTTTGTCTCATTGGATGATTTCACATCTAATAACGCTGAGGAGCAGAGCAGGAGTCTAAATATGAATGTCATAATTAATGTGGATCCTCAAAAGAAACCAATTCCCCTGTGCAATTATGAACCATTAGCCTCCAACTGATGACACTCAAACAGGTTCTGTATTTTAGAGATGGTGTCGTTGTGTATCGAATGTGAACGTACAGTAAAATAAATGAAGAGACCGATGATGCCAACACACAATGCTGTCCAAGGGAGAGAACAGAGAGAGGCAATATACCAGCAATCAGTTCAATTTGATTAGCTTTCTCATTGGCTGTGTGGCTGTGCGTGTGTGTTCCCTAATCACATTGGATCCACTGCATTCTGAACACAAGCAGCATGGCATCTCTAATGTTATTGGGTGTTTGAATGCAGGGGCTTTTTGTGGTGGCTTGCTCACATTGTATTTTTACCTTCTTGACATGCTGGAGGACCTCCACACAGATCAGTCTTTGTGCTTTCGATGGAATGCTATGGCTTGGTACTTGTGTGTGGGTGGATAGATGTGTTTGGAGGAAGTAGATCATCCAGCTGAGCTGAGTTGAGAGGGTTACAATGATCTAAACCTGAGTTTGCCCTGTCACATTAATAATAAAAACATCATACCATCATGCCTCTTACTGGCTGCAGTTCAAGCTTAAGTTTGAAAGCTGTAGCGGAGTTTTAAGATGTTGAATCCCTCTACCAGCCTCATTCATTTTTCACTGAGCATTAAAGAGCAGGACTTTGACTTCCTTTGTTATGTTTCTTCTTCATGTTTCTTTTCATATCTTGTAAGGGAACTGTCACAGCTCTGCTCTTTGGCTGTGACAGTCTCTGAATACCAACCAGTCTAGAATCAGTATGGTGGTGGGTGGATGTGTAGAAAGGACCCGTTATCTTTTCAAAACCATGTGTGAGGAAGAGAGATCTTACTGGACCGGTGTGTGACCCATGCTTCTGCTGTACACAAGGTCACACTGGGCCCAGGTGTGTCTCCTGCCAGTAATGGTCCCCCTTCACAAGTTGAGCCTCAGCAGACAGAAGAGCACAGAGCAGGCAACTGGAGAGAAGGGCAGAAGGGCCATCACAGAAACCTTTGAATTATATCATTAAGGAGGACAAGTTCTGCAGTATATGAATTTAAACATTCTCCCTTGTGTATTTCCTTCCTCTGAGTTACATGTTTGTTTTATAAAGTCAATAAAAAGATTTAGGTTTTTTTAACACCTAACTTGTTTTGTCAGGACCCTGAGATTTATCACCAGGCAAAATGACAGGTGTGAAAAGGGCCTTAGACCAACAGAACAAAATTTGGTCCGATGAAAGGTGGTGGTCTCATTTCGGAACTCATGCCGCCTGAAAACCTTTTTTTAATAGTTCAGACTTTTGGACCTAATAAAGTTGAGACGGCATTAAACAATAGAAGAAGAAAAAAGAAAATGGAAGCTGCTGGCTGTGAACATCTCTTATGATACAATGTATAATGACGAGGACATTTTATTGCTAGTATAACAATAATGAGAATGGTTCATTCTTTTACTACATTAAAATGATATTTTAAATGCAAACACAAAATGTTAAATGAAAAGGAGCAGAAAGAAGAATAATCTATATCTATAATTTCACAAAGCAAATTATTCCAAAAGTAATTCTAAATTCATTCTACTCTATGTACATTTAAAATGTTACCTTTACATCCCAGACCCAGAGTGTAGCAGAACTATATCATGTAGAAACTCTGATATAAAGTTGTATCCTCCACAGTTACGTTGGCATAGGGCTAATCTTTGGACAACTTTGTGTTTAAACTCTTAAAAATATATTATTGAAATGACTTCAAAAATCTTCATGTAATTGGCCATTGATGTGTCCTCATGTGGTAAAGTCACAGAAATAGTCAACTCACAACCTTGAATTTCATATGTTGAGAATAAGGTGAAGTCTTGACACACAGCCGTAAAGAGACAGTTAAAGCAGTTACAGTAATGAATTAAGACAGTAAGACAGTAAGCTTGGAGTCGTTGTAGCTAAGTGACCTTCACAATCTATGTGTGTGTGTGCGTGTCTACATATGTGAGTGGGTGTGGGTGAGGGTGGGGGGGTAGAGAAGGGATGAGTGGGTGGGGGGTAACTGGGTAGCCACAGCCTCCTGTCTGGCACAGGTGGTGTTGAGCAGCAGCCCTCCAGCTAAGATGCTAATATGCTAACACTGCACTAATCCTAGGGTCCTTTAAGAAGAAACGGACCCTGGCTCCTCCCTAACACACAGGAACAAGCACTCGTGTATTAACACACATGACCGGATTATTCCATGCAAAAAATATACACACACTCACACTGTAATTTTGAAGTACTTATGTATATATTGTATACACACACACAAGCACACACTTGTCAGTGCTGTGAGAGGGGAGGGGGGGGATAAGGACGTCTTGGCAGCAGCGTGTCTGTCAGTCACTCTGTCTCCAGCTCTGTGTCAGCGTCACAGCGGTGGTCACCATGTTCCAGGGAGCCAGCACCATCTACTGGAATGTAGTGTTACTGCAGGGAATGAATGAGAGGCGGAGACGAGTGTGGTGATATACAGCAGGACGAAAAGAGGGACCAGGGGGGAAAGGGGACGTTTAAATAAAAGAGAGGGGGTTTCAGTCTCATCTGTATTAAATATCTTGTGTATTATTGTGATATGTCGCCTGTGTGTGTATGAGTGTGTCTATCAGTTAGCATGTCCCTCCTTCTGTACCAGCTGGTGGAGCACAGGGGCACCAGGGCAGCTTGCATGTGCGTGTGTGTGTGTGTGTACATGTGCATCCAGCTCAGCCTACCAGGAGGTTCTGGCTGTGTGCAGCTGGCTGGGTGAAATCTCGTGGTGGCCCCCCCAAGGGATGGCCACACTCCCATGGGTTTCCACTCAATCTGGCCGCCCTGTGGCTGCCCTGCCCCGTCCCATCTCTGTCAAATCCGTAGCCTTAACATCATTCTCTCTCTCTCTCTCCTGTCCTATCTCTTGTTTGTCTGTTGTGCCTCTGTCTCTTCTGTTGCCTCATCTTTCACTTCTGGCGTCGTCTTCGTCTCTAGTCAGCGGCTCCTCCGTGTAGTCTCATTCCACGGACTGAGCCAAAGGCTTGAACAATTACTCGGGCACTAAACCCTGCAACAGCCTCAGCTTCAAGCTGAGTTTAATGCTTTGATTAGTCAAATCTTTTTCCTCCCTTGTTCCAGTCTTGAACGATCCTTACATAAGTGGCTAAAAATGCCCTGTGACCTTCTACAGGCAACACACAGCAAGACTTTTACGCTGTTAGTGACGGTGTCTGTATTTAAGCCACATACACACACACGCACACACACGCACACACACATACAAACACCAGCCCCGATGTGGTAATGAGACTAATGCACTCTAAGTGGATTGGCTTTGAAGAGCCTGGATTCGCCTTAAGATGTCTGAGCAGACTGGAGTTAGAACTGCTGGGGTCGGGGTCACGCACACACCCTGTTCTCATAAACCATCACATTCATAATTACAATTATGACACAAGTGCACAAAGTCTGTTTTATTATTCTTTATTCTTTTTTTTGTCACTCAACACTGTTTGTTTGTTAGAGTAATTACAAATATCCTGTGCAGCTCCGCAACATGTGTTCTCACTTGCTTCTTCCATCGTGGAGAGACTATCAGACAGGTGTCCTCCTCAAGCGTCTCACCGCACGAACTGTGAAAATGTCACCTCCTGCGATGTTCAAGAAAAAAAAAATCCCGGATCTGCCCCCTGATCTAGATCAGCAGAATTTAATGGGTTCATTTCTGACTGATACAACATTCTGCCTCCGAGTTTTTGGGCAACATGTTTGGTTGTATTGACGCCTCTGGGCCGGCGTCAGCCAGTGTTTTATTTGGTTTTCCATAAATCCATCCCATTTCCTATGAACGCAATACCTCAAGATATCCTTAAGGGAACTTCAAGTTTGGTACAAATATTCACTTAGACTTAAGGATAATCTTCTTTGTCACCTCTTATTATTTTCTTTTTTTAAATAATACGAAATATGAGCAAGTTATGAGGGTCATAATGAAAGAGTTGCTAAATCTTCTTTCATTTCCTCAAAATGTTTACAGTAAAATCTTCTGAAACCTGACATGCAGACAGTGGAGGTCACCAGGAACAAGAGTTTAATTACACAGATTAAAAAAAAAAAAATTGAAGTTGAAGTGATTAGAGTTTGGTGCATGAAGTTGAAGGTCAAGGTCACAGTGACCTGGAGTCCCTGTGAATATTAGGGCTGCCAGTAGGGAATTCCATTAGATCTGGTACCATTCACCTGTACTCCTGCATTTGGGTTTTTATAGGTCAAACATGTTTTGGCCTCTTTATTGTGATATCACAAGAGTGCTTTAGGGAACCTTCAACTTTCATCAGTTGTCACTTGGACTAAGATTTTCAGATAAAGTAATTACATTTAGTTGGTTCAAAGGTCAAAGGGAACTAATATGAACATGGAGAAAAAAGTATGTAGAGATATTTACTAGTTAAACAACCACAGTGCAGTAATTCTAGTTGTGTATTCTTCCTTACAAACAAACAAACACAGACCAGCAGGGGTGAAAACATAGCCGCCTTGGATGAGGGAATAATCCTGACTTCAAAACAGTTGATTCGTTATCTGTTGATCAAATCTTTCCAGCATCTAAAGCACGATTTAGGTCTGTGAGTCATCCAGTCTGGACACTTACAACCCGCCTGCCAGTGAGGTTGAACTCATCTGAATAGTCTGTCAGGTTTTCTTTCGGTCAGTCAGCTTATCAGCCGGGCATCCAGCCAGCCGGCTCCTCACTGACTTGTTTAGTAAACTTATCTATTATGTCTTATTACAGCAAAACTCTTTGTGTTGCTGCGGAACACTGCATGTGTGTCTGTGTGTCGTTGTGTGGCCAGACGATGCATTCCTCTTCCTGCTGGGGAACTGCTGTGTATGAACATGGCTGAACATCCCCTCCACCCTACTCCACTACCCCCCCTCCATCCCCCTCCACCCCACCTCCATACACCACCACCCGTCCAGCTCCCAGAGTGCCAGTCACACAGCCCCGTCCCTGCGCCATCTGCATATCACATCCTGCCTCGGCCAAAGCATTAAATTAAATCTCTGTTTGGGTTGATTAACAAATGGCTGGTGAGCTCACATAGTTATGGAGTTATTTATTTAATTGTCATCAAGACTTTTTTTTTTTCTCAGCAAAGCAGAAGAGCAGAGGTGTGCAGGTGTCCTGATGGAGAGGGTGTATGAGACAGAGCGATGGAGACACTGCAAAGTTGTTCTGTGTTTCTGGCTTCAGTATTTGTACCTGTCTCCCATTTATTCCCGCACTTCTCTCTAATTCTCTCCCCCTCTCCCCCCCTTCCCCCCCTCTGTCCCAAAATGAATAGTTAATCAGTTTGCTAATTGAGTGACAGTGAGTCCATGCGTTGTTGTAATTGTCCAATCAGAGAGCTTGGAACAGACACAGTCACAGCTGATTCATCTCTGCCGCTTACTGCTAAATCCACAAGCTGCAATTGGAGGACGTGCCAACAAGATTTATTCCTTCCTCGAAATTCCAAAGCAACTTTCAAAAAGTCTAATTCCGTTTTCAGTTTGCAATAAAAAAAAAGAAAAAAGTATGAAGGGGCGGACACTTTGTTAAAGTTTGCAACCTTTACTTCATCACACCTCAAGACCTTTTGGAATCAGAGAACATTTATGTAACACTTAACTACAATTAAAAGTAAAAGGAACAATTAATAAAAAAGTATATCAGTTAGGACTTCAAATTAAAACGTTGGAACTGCTGCACAGGCCTTTATTGTGTCTTTGTTTTGAACACATTTAAATCCATTCATTTATCTTTCTAAATATCCTCTGTTCCTCAGATCTTTCAAGTCACCCACGTTCTCCTGTATCGCTGATAAGCTATCGCTCTAACAAGAGACCAGAGACTCCTGTTGTCTTCGGCACTGTGTACTGTAGTATTTGCTAATTGGCCTTAAGGGAAAAGTAAAGTTGTGCAGAAAACTAAATGAAAATGAAGTGAGGAGTCCGAGAGAGATGGTGTGGGAAGGAGACCGGCTGTTCTGTTTTCTCCAGCAGTCCAAACTAGAGACATGTGGCTCTCCAGACAAGCTGTCCAGAGTGGGAGAGCTCGCTGGACTCATTACAGGCAGGGCCAAGACGGGATAGCTTGACAGAACACCATCATTCGGAGAATTTGGAACGGTCGAACCAGAACTGTGTTAGTTTTGTGCGAGCACGTGTGTGCGTGCCGGTGTCTATTTGGAACAGCGTGCTTCGACAACTGTCCATCTCTTCCTTCCGTCTGTGCCACCCCTGGCTGCCCCCACCCCCCACCCCCCGTGGACATGTACACACGCACACACACACACACACAGACACACACACTCAACATACCACACATTCACAAACAACGCAGTCTAGGCCCGGCCAGAAGGATTGCTTAAATGTTTGCAGTTGCACTGGACAGCTGAGCGATGAAGTGGCCAGCCACAGGCTTCCATTGGAAATTGACTCAGAGGAATGACTGGACTTGGAACAGCAAACCTGTCATGGCTGCCAGTTTATAATAGTTTTATTAGTTTAACTTTCTCTTCATCCATTTCATCAGTCAATGCATCTCCTTCTACAGTGAACTTCCCAATTTGAAAGATGATCACCTTCTTCCATAAATTTTTCAATTTACAGCAGGAGTTGAAGTCATACGGATTCATCTGACCTTGGATAAGTACTCACATAAATTCATATATTATATCTGATTCAAACCAACAGGAGCTTAACTAAGTGTTGGCTTCATCACAAATACACAAATGCAAATGAAAACCATCAAACTCCAGTTCACTTCCGTTTCTGTGTGAGCTCCTGGTGTGAACCAAATCCATGGACTTCAACTTTGGTGAACTTTTACCGCCAACTTCACACACTCAACCTTGAGCAATGATGTTTGTGTGGTCGACCCAACTAGGCTATCTCCTTCTCCTCTCCCTCCTCCTCCTAATTACAAGAAATGGCAGCATCTTCCTCTTCTTCACTGCTAGTCCCTACTCACATTATGTAATTTGCCTCGGCAGGTGGTTATCATTAACCTTCATTTGGATATGTGTGACTGTGCCCTCACAATTCATTTTATTTGTATGTACATGTATATATATATATGAATGAGAAAAATATTAAATACAAGGGGCTTGGTTAAGTTCTTACATTATTGATTCTTTGATATGGTGAGACTTTTCTTACAAGCTTTTTCCCCTCCAAAACCCTTTTTTGCTTTGCTTTCTTTTTAAATTATTTTCATCTTCTTCTTCCTCATGACTCTCTCCATCCCTCCTCCCACCTCTTCCTATTCAGCCCCTCTCTCACCGAACTCTGTTTATCAGTAGCAAGTGATCCAAAGAATATGCTTTGTTTCTCAAAGAACAGGAGCAGGGAACAGGAGAGTGGGCGGTGATTTGTGAAAAAGAGAAGAAAATAGAGACCAGGGAAAAGGAGAGGTGTGATTTTGTCATCCTGATGACGCACCAACACCCAACAGCATTTTTCTTATCCGTCTATCATTGTCTATCTGTGTCTATCTGTGTCTCTCCCTCTGTCCCTGTGTGGTGGTCCAAGTCAGCTGGTAGCCCCCCCCCCCTCCACACACACACACACAGCGCCACCACCAGCAGCACCCAGAGGTACCGGCAGGGCCCGCAGTTCAGCGGAGCAGGTGTTTTTTTGCGGCGTGTTAACGAGCACGGCCTGCTGTCATTTCCGCTTTAAATGGCTGTCACAAATAGAACACACACACACACACACAATCACACACATACACACACATATACACACACATATTTTCTCTCCTCTCCCTGTGAATTAGCCTAAAAAAGGTGATCAGAGCTGTTACCGATCCTAGAAAGTGTTACTGGGTGCGTGCACAGATGCATCTTTGCGTCTGTTTGCGTGTCTTCACAAGGTGTGTAAATGTGTCTGTGTGTGAGCGTGTCAGTGAGCGGCTGGTTAATTAAAAGTGGGGGATCATTCTTGTCTGTGGTTATTATTTCTATTGTTTTGAAATAAACAGAGAGTGAAATGTTTACACAACTCCCAGCTTCGGAAGAATGTTGAGATTGTCAGTTACTTTCATCGGAGCCGTATTCAGTGCTCACTCGTGTGTGTGTGTGTGTGTGTGTGTGTGTGTGTGTGTGTGTGTGTGTGTGTGTGTGTGTGTGTGTGTGTGTGTGTGTGTGTGTGTGTGTGTGTGTGTGTGTGTGTGTGTGTGTGTGTGTGTGTGTGTGTGTGCACAAGTGTCATCCCTGTATCGGTACTCATTGTGCTCGTCCATCTATGTGGGAATCCGCACGTGTGTGTACTTTAATCCATGTGTGTATCCATGCTGTTTCCAGTAAGTGTTATCCGCCACTGTGGTGTGGAAATGTTTGACACCCGTGTAATCCTGTGATGGGTCATCTGATAAAGCTGTGGTGCCACCTTAGTGCCAGTCTGTGCCAGCCAGTTGGGTAATACTCTGCCACCAGCTGCTCAGCAGATGTTGTTATTTGTCGCTGCCGTCTAAGAAGGGTTATTCTCTATGTGTAATTTTACCTCCTCGTGTCATTTCATCTTATCCCATCTCATCCCCCTTTTCTTTTTCCTCTTTTCCTGGCAACCAGTGGTTTGTGTGTGTGTCTGCCGTTAAAGTTTAAGTTCATACGTGTGTGTGTGTGTGTGTGTGTATGGTTTCAGTGTGCTAGTATGTGTGTTGGGTGGAAAGGTCATCACCTCAACGCCTGCCCATGTATCAGCCAGATGATGTTTCTGGCATGGATAGTTTGAGTGTGGCGCTGGTAAACATGTTTTTGTCATTTTTTACATGATAATCCGATCTCAATCTGGCAAGCGCTGTGGGAGTCAGAGATACTGGGTGTGTGGGTGTTTGTATGTGTGTGTGTGTGTGTGTGTGGTCCAAGTTTAACTCTGGTAATGGGGACCTAAATTATTTTGTCACATTATTGGTTAAGGTTTGTCCTCCCGTTGTGTCACGGAGACGTGTGTGCGTGTGTGTTTGTGTGTGTGTGTGTGTGTGTGGGGGGGGGGGGGGATATCATTGGACAGATGAGGCAGTTGAGCTGTAAGACTCTTACTCTTTGGGGAATAAAATCTGTATTTAAATAATGACCAGAAAGACTATTGCTGTTAATACTTTCCATATAACCCGATGATCAGCATAATCACGATAAGCCATTTGCCCTCTTGCCCTCTGTATCATCATCACTGTTGCCTCATGTTCTAAATATTTGATCTGACTTATATTTCCTCCCTCTCTTTGTGTGCGTGTTTCTCGCCAGGTGAATACATAAAGAACTGGCGACCGCGTTACTTCCTGTTGAAGACAGACGGCTCCTTCATCGGCTACAAAGAGAAACCTCAGGACGCAGACCTGCCCTACCCCCTAAATAACTTTTCTGTAGCAAGTATGTTCCCTCTACTGCCTCTGCTATGAAAACAGAAACATGTATTTGTTTGCTTATTATTATTAACCTTTTCAAACAAACCGTCTCACCTGTGAGACACTTTGGCTTTGGTGTCACAACTGAAGTGGTTAGTTTGTTTTGGTCTGTTCCAGAAGCTTGCTCTCCTGCTTCTGTTTACCTGTTCACAGCATTTTAGGTTATCACTCCGACAGCTGCTGACACATAATTGATTTCCACTAAAACTCAAAAGTGTTTTCCACATAAAGAGATACAGCTAAGGCCTCGAGTAGTAGTCCAGGATTATGACTGTACTCAGAAGAGTTAGGGAGCAGTAACCTTTATATGTTGGCTTCATCATTTTTAGGCTTGTGCGCAAAGATGTTTTAGTCAAGATTCAAGATTCAAGATTTTTTATTGTCAAATGCACAACAATAACATTAAGCAGTCGCTGGCAGTGAAAAGCTTGAGTCTCAGGCTCTCTTCTAGCAATGCTCAAGTAATTACAACCTATAAAATAAAATAAAATAGAAATAGTACAAAATAGAATAAAATAGAATATCAACATTTAAAATAGAAAATAAAGTATATATATCTAAATATATGGTGATGATACTTTGATTAACACCTTAAGGGAGTGTCTCAGGTTTGATCAGAGCCTCTATAGGAGGGAGGGTATCTGTGTCTTGCTCTAGGACACTCCAGCGGGAATTTAAACCTTTGTCTTCCAGTTGGAGGACATGTTACAATCTATATCCTCAAACCGATATTTTTTTATATTTCTTAAATGTCACGTCTGTCATCTAATTTGCCATGAGATGTTGCCGAGAGAGTGAAACGGTACAACAGCTTTTTGCATCAGTCTCACTAATGGCTTGTCAAAACATCTTGTCAGTCATCAGTTGATCTTCAGAGTGTTGTTGTACCTTGCAGACCTCACCGAGGGCTCTAATTAACCACTTCAGTATATCATCAGTCTGCACCTGGTTAACAGGCTCCACAGCGTCGTTGACATGTGTAATTAAGATTTATCTTAATGTTTCTCAGTCTCTCCACCACCATCACATCCTCACTGATCAAATAGTTAATGAAGATTATTAGTAAAAAATTGGTCTTTAATTTTTAATGGTTTAAGCGTAGGAATAAAATGTTGTGATCATTCATAACCTGTGTACTTTAAGTCGTAAGAACACAGAGTGGATTTACTACAAGGCATAGTTCTCACAATGTGGTTTTTGAATGGTAACCAAACATTTGACTTATGTTTATGCCCATACATCACTGATAAGTTCTAAAATAGTGTTTCACTTCCTTCCAAAAGGCCTGAAGCAGCCACCACTGTATCTACTTGTATATATTTAGAGTTAAAACTCTTATACTGCACAGAGCATTTACATATAATTAAAGTTAAAATAGGTTTAGTCAATTATATCTTGTCAGTTTTTTTGGGGGAAAACAATGTTAAATATCAGCAGAATAATTGAGGATCAGTGATGGACAGAACGACAGGAGGTGCAGAGTGTGTGAGATGAGACGGAAAAAAAGGGAAAAGAAAACGATGACGAATGATAGAATACAAACTGAAACCTCAGAGAAAATTATAAAGAATGGAACATCGAAGGGCGGAGGAGGAGACAGAAAGATAGGAGTCCGGAAGGGAGGACAAGTACTGGGAATGAGCGATGGGAATCGATCAGAGGGGGCAGGGGGGGGGGAAAGAAAATTGGACTCACAGGGAGGAGAGAGGAAGAGGAGAGAGGAATCAGAGGACAGAGACGGAAGGATGATTTGGGTGGAGAGCAACGGATGAGAGCTGGGGAGAGGGATGGAGGGGATTGGAGGGTGAGGCTTTCGCGGATGAAATATTGGGAGGAGGTTCGTCAGCGCTCAACAGACAGGGAGGAGGAGACGAAGACAGGATTGGAGAACGAGGAAAAGGGGGAGAGGGAAAGAGTTTGAGAGGAGGACAAGCCAGGCCATACATCCGGCCCCGGCTGCTTGGCACAGCGCTGGCACTGCCACATCTGTTGCCCAAAGCTGGGAGGCCAGGTGGTGGTGTGTGTGAGTGAGTGTGTGCATGTGTGTGTTTGTTTATCTCTGTGTGCCTGTGTGTGTGTGTGTGTGTGTGTGTGGTGAACAACAGAAGTGGTCAGATGGAACAGAGATGGTACAGGCCTGTTCCCTGCAGAGGGACTCATACATACAAGCCTGTCGCACACACACACACACACACACACACACACACACACACACACACACTGATGCATGCACTCACATATACTAACTAAACCGCTACACAGATTTCACAATTGCCTGCTGTGGCAAACAACCCAATTTCAGCTAATGTTCAAACTTCAATATCACTTTGTGTGTGTGTCCAGTATTTTTTGGCATCAACCAAACCTGACCTTGTTTTCTGGCAGCACAGCAGGCCTCGCTCACCAGTCAGGTAGTATCTTCTTTATGCGAGAGTGTGTGTGTGTGTGTGTGTATCTGTGTCTGAGTGTGACTGTACACCAAAACTCTGCTGCGTGCTCGACCCGAGCGGTGTTGTCATTAACCTTCCTGTCTATATTTAGGCTGAGCCATGACGTGCTGTGCAGTGCCACACTTAAACAGAAAGTAATTGGGAGAAGGGATAGCCGGTGACAGGAGGGTAGAGGAGGCGAGTGGAGGGCAAGCGGGAAGGTGATGAGAGAAGGACAGGCGACCAAGAGGGGAACAGAAGATAGAGGAGAGCAGGAGAAGGTGATAGATGTGTAACAAAGAAGTGGGAGAGATGGGACAACAGAAGATGGATCATTTAGCTCTTTTGCATCACCTCTTGTCCCCAGTAACCACACAGACTGCTGGGAGACGATGAAGATGTATTCCCTCCCAGTGCAAACTCACAGGCCCATCTGGCCAAGTGTGTGTACGTTTTTGTGTGTGTGTGCCATATCATACATTTGTGTGATAATGACTAACTGTATTGCCCATTTTCACAGAAATGTGTCTCTTCGGATATATTCACCAGATGTGTACACTCTGCAACACATTATATCTCCTGGCCCAGGAGAGCCACTTTATTTGTGTTATTGTTCGCTGAAGATATTGCTCATGAGAAGCTGTATGTTCTCTTAATGATAATGTTACAAAAAACTTGATATTCGGCATAAACTCATCTGGTTTGAACTTATTCTAATGTAATGAGTAGACTTATGTTATTTCTTATGGGCCATTCTCACAGACAGGGGAATGAGTATGGAATAATGTCTTAGTTTAATTTAAGTGTGACAGTGAGCTAGGATTCTCAACATCAGGGCCCTGAAACGGAAAAAAGCTGAATGGAATTCAACAGTCTGGATTATGGTTAAACCAGTGATGAGTGTAGTGTGAGGGAAACTACTGTGAATGAGTTTAATCAAGTATTGTGTTGTGGTCATATTAGGCTTAATCTGTCCAAGACACATCAGGTGGATATTTTTGATGTATAGAACCATATAAGTATGAAATTGTCTCCCTTTAACTCCACCTAGGAGGTTATGTTTCTATATGTGTGTTTATTTCTCAGTGGGAGTGTTTGAAAAGTACTGAATTTATTTAGACCAAACTTACCAGGTATGGAACCTGGGCCTTAGGAAAAACAAACACATACACATGTACATCTCTTTGATATTACATCAAGACATATTTATGGTTAGGTCTTAGTACAATCTGGTGCAGATCTAGATACTAATTTAGTAATCCAAATACAAAAGCAAGCACAAGCACCTTATGATGTATAATTAAAAACTCCACCTCTTCCCTCTTCTGTTTTATCTTTTTCCTTCCCTCAGATTTAACTTTACGCTAATAAGACAGCAAAAGGTATTTTAAATGTCCCTAATAGACAACACTCTCCCTCTGGCTGCCTGTTTCAGAATGTCAGCTGATGAAGACAGAGAGGCCAAAGCCAAACACCTTCATCATACGCTGCCTCCAGTGGACCACAGTCATCGAGAGGACCTTCCACGTGGACACTCCTGATGAGAGGTCAGTTCCCTGAAGAGCCGCTCGGTGCTGAGAGCATCCTCCAGTCGCTGGCCAGTGAACAATGAGAAGGTCGAGCACTGTGAGAGATCTAATCAACATATTAGACTGAGTCTGCCTAGATTCAAATTAAGATGCTAATGATATCATCTGGCCAGAGGTTTCTTTTTAAGTGAGAAGTAAACTCTAAATTTTTATTTTCCAAACATACTTTAAACTTTTCAGTTTAACTGAAGGACTAATTTATACATCCAAGAAATGTAACTAAGTATTATCCACATTTTACGTTAGAAAAAAACAAGAGAATATTAATAAACATTCTCAACTTTATAGTTTTTAAAAGATCTTGACATTGGACTTAACATTTGTAGGTATATATATGTATATGTATGTATTATGTGGGTAGACGTATCATCAAGGGCAGAGGTATCTCTGAGGAGAGCGTGTGTGTGTGTGTGTGTATGTGTGTGTGTGGGTGTGGGTGTGTGAGGGAAAGAGAGAGGGTGAGAGAGACAGAGTGGAGAGGAGACCTTTCAAGTAGTGTCGGCATAAATTCTCCAGCTGCTCAGTTCCTTTCTGAGAAGCTGAGGTGTTTATCTCCAGAAAATGAACAGCTTTGCCCAGAAGACCACAGATGCTTCTGTGCATCCTTTGAGTTTGTGTGTGTGTGTGTGTGTTTTATCTGTGTGTGTGTGTTGCAGCTGTCTGTCCAAGTTTGTCTATGTTATATGTTGTTTTCTAGTAGTTTTGTCTCTAGATAATCAAATAAAGATTTCGCAGTTAGCTCTCAATTATTTTATGAAGTCACATACTTTATACAAAGAAATATCCAGATGTGTGTGTATTAGAGAGAAAGATATGGGGATCTTTGAAGTTTTGGTGGGTTGGAAAGAAGCGTGTGTGTGTGTGTGTGTGCCACAACTGGGTGTCTGTGGTTCTGTGTGTGTGTGTGTGGGTGTGTGTTACTGTATTTGTTGTACTGTACCAGAGCTGGCGGGACTCCAGCAACCACAGCCCCAACCACGAGCAGAGAGGGTGGCACATGTTGGCATGGTGCCGGATTGTAGGCAGGCCCATTATCTCTCATTAGCAAAAAAAACTCATTATACAAAAAACACTCTCACCAAGAGAGAGAGCATTTATCTGCTGCCTGACCTTGAGAGAGTTCCCACTGCTTTTCATGTAGCCAGACACACACATACACACACTCACAAACACACACACAAACATCATGGGTGCCACAAAGTGAGTGCTCCATTGTCGTAGATGGAGTGTAGTTTGAGTTTGCCCTTGTATTGGAGTGTGTAGGGTACGCTCAGAAGTCTCTGCAGTAGAAAGGGATTCAGATCTTAAAAACACACTGCTCCATTTAGGTTCAGATGGATGTTCTTCCAGATCCTTGAAGGAAACATATGGGCATGTAACTCAAAACAAAACCAAACACACAGGGGTGATCGTTTGAGAGTCAAACAGGTTTCATTATTATGATCTTTTCACAGCTTCCACTGGGTGAGAGTATTTGAAAGTGCAAACTTGTAAATCCCGACTTGCTTCTCCGGACTCCAGAGGATTTCTGAATATTTGAATATGGTCTTTGGATCACCTGAGTTTGGTGGAGCTCTGCATGTGGCACAGGATTAACGCTGTTTGAGTGAAGATTCAAAGGGGAATTCTTTCTGTTCAGTTCAGGCTCGAGGAAACAACTTTAAAATTATATTCAAAATCACAAATGTTATTTAATAAATAAGGAGATTGTCGTTTTACTAAATTAACCAAATTTACGACATCAGAAAACTGATAAAACCCCCAAATAACTTTAACTTAAAGTCTAATTAACTCAGGTCTCTTCTCTTCTCTTCTCTTCTCTTCTCTTCTCTTCTCTTCTCTTCTCTTCTCTTCTCTTCTCTCCTCTTCTCTTCTTTTCTCTTCTCCTGTGTAACAGAGCAGAGGAGAACTTGGTTCTGTTAACAAACCATTATATTCATCATCATTAAATACAGTTAACGTGTCTACACATCATGACGCATGGCTGGCCTTCTGCTACACACACACACACACACACGCACGCACACAAAATAAAACTCACATATTTCCTCTCAACAGATGTTGAACAACACCGCTAATGGAAAGTCAATGGGGAGGAACAATGTTAGCAAACACCAATGCATTGTTCCCTCTAATGCATGGATGTGCGATTGTGCACACACTCACTCACCATCTCTCTCTCTCACACACACACACACACACACACACACACACACACACACACACACACACACACACACACACACACATGCACACACAGACTGGTAGGCATTAGTTCTGCTCCATGATCATTGCTCATTTGGTTGATTCTCCAGTTGACCGTGTTTCCTCTCTGTTGAACAAATAGATGTTTATGTTTATTGAAAACACATTTGCTTCTTTACAAACCTGGTCAAAGAAGTGCACTGACCATCCTACTGGAGAGTCTCTGACCAATATTAGATTTTACACCAGTGTAATATATTGTCACTTGGGCTAGTTTCACTTATGTTATGTGCTCTAGATGGATGTGTATGTGCAAACCTCAATGATATTCAGTAAATTGTGAATCAGTGTTTTATACTTTTGACTTTAAAATTACTAAAATGACTGAATGATAATTAAAAGACTTGCGATTTCACCTTCTTCCTCTTCGTTTGTCATTTTCCTCCTCTTCTTTCTTCTCCTTCTTCTTTTTTCCTCCTCTTCCTATTCCTCCTTTTTCTTCTTCCTTTTAAGGTTTTTTCCTTATCCTCCTCTGTTTGCACTGAAGCACTTTGCTGTTTGTAAAGTTCTGTGTAAATAAAGCTGAGTTGAGTCATAAACTTGTCCCACGCTGTGTGTCCAGAGATGAGTGGACTGACGCCATTCAGATGGTCGCCGACAAGCTGCAGAGACAAGAGGAGGAGAGGATCCAGTGCAGCCCCACCTCCAACATCGACAACATGGTCGAGGAGGAGATGGACATCTCTACCATACAACACAAACGCAAGGTAACACACGACAGCAGATGTGCACACAGACATACAAACACTTAAAATACAGACATTATTCCAGCTGGATTGTTGTCATTCATCACCATATAATGGGTTATTATCGTTGAATACATGCAATTTTTTAAATTGTCCTCTCGGCCACAGGTTTTCAATAAAGAAATATCCACTGTAACAAAAAAGGGGTAAATTGGTTTTCCCAAATTATAGTGATTCCAGCTGTAAAAAGCAGTGATTTGAAATAACTTTTGTAAATGTAGATGTTTATCAAAGGCAAAGGCGACATTTACAAGATATAAAATGTAAAATTAAATACAGCTCGAGTCCCCTGCAGGCAAAAATGTGTCCATTGCACAAAACATTGAAAACTAGATGCTTCAAATGAGATTTCAGATCAGATTAGTGATGTTAACTTGATCAGATTCAATCAGTTCCACTTTCAAATAACACAAATGTAGAATTTTAAATGTATTTTTATATAAAAGTGTTTAGAAGAGCTTTAATGTTTGGCCTTGGAAACATGATTTCTATAATGCACAGGTATTGTAATGACTTTAATCACAATTTGCTATTAATGTCTTAAACTGTGGCGGGCCGCCATTGTCTTATTTTTCCTTCCACCGTTAAATAAGGCCCATCACAAAGACCATACATGTTCCCGGCAGGCAGGCAGGACACGGCCACTTCCCCGAAAGCAGCTGCCTCCACAGATGAATGTAATTCCATGGGAAACAATGATAATATCCCAAATGCAGGAACATGTCGACTGATCAACTTGAAGCAGACAAATCACTGACATTGGTCTTCTGTGTTACCACAGACAATGAGTGACTTCGACTACCTGAAGCTGCTGGGAAAGGGAACGTTTGGCAAAGTGATTCTGGTCCGAGAAAAGGCCAGCGGGAAATATTATGCCATGAAAATCCTGAAAAAAGAAATCATCATAGCCAAGGTCAGTCTTGACACTGCACATCTATGCATCAGTCTTCATATCTGTTTGTGTTGACACTCTGATTGCTCTTCAGCTTCAGCCTTCTTCTTTTGGCTGTTTGATTTTAATGTCTTGTGGTTTTGTGTGTGAACAGGATGAAGTGGCTCACACACTCACAGAGA
The DNA here is from genome assembly GCF_947347685.1 of Pleuronectes platessa. NCBI lineage: Eukaryota > Metazoa > Chordata > Actinopteri > Pleuronectiformes > Pleuronectidae > Pleuronectes > Pleuronectes platessa. The sequence goes on from NC_070637.1 coordinate 20,864,121, forward strand.
GCAGAGTACTGAAAAACACCAGACATCCTTTTCTCACCGTGAGTACCTCAAATACACAAAAACAAAAGGTTTGAATACTGATGTACAGAATGTGTGTACATTGTATAGACATCTGTAGGAGTGACTGCACACACACGCACACACGCACAGACACACAAACAAGACAACATATTGATCCTATACATACCTGAGTCTCTTGTGGCTAATTATAAGTGAGACTGCAAATTGTTGTACATTAACTGCTGCATCTGTTACTTTTACACCTTGTCTTTGATGTACACCTACACACATTAGCCTCTGCTCACTCACACACACACACACACACACACACACACACACATACACACACACACACACACACTCGCTCACTGTCTTGAGAGCAATTACAGTTCACATCTGAGTTTACCCCTATCACACCTGCAGCCACAAAGAGATTCAAACCAACTGTTCTTTTGTCTAGCAGCTTTCTCCCTCAAAAGTGAACACACACACACACGCACACACACACACACACACACATACACACAGACACACACACACTTGCTTTGAATAAGCAAATACAGACATAAACCGATCATTCCTGCTGTTTTAGTTAGAATGGGTAAGACTTCTGGCTGTGTGGGAAATGGTTAATTGTGTCACTTCACTGTTCATTTTATTGCGAGTGCATTTAGAAGATGAGTACGTGATTTGTCACTGGGCGAAAATCAAAAAACGATATTTAAAGCTATTCAGGTCGTCAATCGTGAGCAGTGGGTTATGTCTGTGCTGTTACAGAAATAAAAGAGAAGCTATTGTGTCAGTAAATGCATCGAGGTAGTTCACTTCTATTTCCATTGCACAGCTTGATAGTTTTAACACAATACACAGTATACTGTGAGATTGAAAACATTTAATACAATAGGAGAAGAATATTATGAAAAACAAATAGATGGCAGTGGCTTTAATAATGAATTTGTCCACAAAGACGGACAGTACAAATATTAACAGGGGTTGAAACTGTTCACTAAGTACTAAGTGTTCTTTAGTAGCACACACATTAATCTAAAATGTGTTTGTATGAGTTCGTTCAGTGATGGTTTGTGTGTGTGGTTCTCATTTCAGTCGCTGAAGTATTCATTCCAGACTAAAGACCGCCTCTGTTTCGTCATGGAGTATGTGAATGGAGGAGAGGTAAAACACACACACACACACACACATGCACACACACTCACACACACACACACACACACACACACACACACACACACACACACACACACACACACACACACATTATCAATGGGGGGCATGGCTTTTGTCCCCAGTTAGAGAAGCATTCATTGATAAGTGGTCTTTATCATGAAATTTATCCCCTGGAAAGTAGCGTATGACAGTAACACACCAACACACACACACACACACACACACACACACTCACACAAGCACACCCTTTCATGTTGATTTTGTTGTGTGTGGTTACCCAGTCAGTTTAACCACAACTCCACGACATCAACTGACAGAGACGTTCTGCTCTAAGATTCAAACATTGTTATGGTTAAATATTTTCCGGATATAAATTGTATTTTATTGAAAACATCATTCCCTAGTGCTGCTCGTGCCAGTGTTCAACCAAACTACAACACACTGTACTCAGCGTGTGAAGACGGTCTCCTAAACATGTGTCTCTGCTTCTACGTAAAAAGAGTCTCACAGATGAAAACATTGGAACAATTGAGTGTGATTGGACTAAAGCAGCAAAGGAATGTGTAGACGTGCAAACACTCAGGAAGTGACTAAAGTTCCACTGCTCGATTGCTTCCTAACACAGTTAATTCACCAACCAACTGGACGGTCGCTTGCCTCCTCGTCTCTCCTGCTTGTGTCTGTTCACGAACACACCTCTGGGGCAGATATAACCCGAATGACAGTCGGAGACGAAATGAGTTTGGATTCCCCCACTTTTCAATTTCTCTGATATCTAAGTGGGCCGTTTTTGCAATCTTGGTTCATTCCCTCAGTGAAGCTGTCACCTGCTCCCCCTCCCAGTTAGTTAGGCAGTTCAGCCAGCGCCAGGCCCGAGCAAACACACACACACACACACACACGCAGAAAACACCAGCAATCACACAAACGCCTAGACAAACACACACAGCACATTTTTACCTCACCGGACGATTTGTGACCACACATACCACACAAACATGGACACACACAACCCATTACAAACCTGCCTCAGTCACAGCTGCCAGTACACTGATGAAGGCCCACCTGTCGTGTTACCCCCTCCACACACACACACACACACACACACACACACACGAGCCCGCACATCATTTGAGCAAGGTGGTCTGCGAGCATCACTCCAGCGGCCATATGCAAACCTCCCTGAACAATTAATGGGGATATGTGTGCCCCTTGGCCTCATGGGTAATTTGTTCGACTTGACTGTTGCGGCGCAGCAGGCTGGTGTCATTTCGGTGCCACATGTGTAGCAGTGTGACAATGACAACTTGACAACTGACGGCTGGGGAGGGAGAGATAAAGGGAATGTGAGGTGAGTGATAAAAAAAAAAAAGGAAGCAGGACAGAGGAGTAACGAGAGGCAGAGCCACCTGGGGAGAAGAGATGAGTTGTGTTCTCTTTAAAGACGCAACATGAGCCCCGTGCCAAAAACAGAGGGATGGATATGAGAATGAAGTAAATGAAGATGGAGGCTCAAGGGGCAAGGCCAGTTAGGCCACTAATGAGTACTGCACTGGAGGCGGTTGGGATGGGAGGTGGGGTTGGCGGCTGGCGGTGATGGTGGTGGTGGCGGCGGCGGCAGCGGCGGTCGGCCTCTCTTTAACTAGACTGGTGTATTGATTAAACCCTTGATTTGGCCCCCGCTGCCTAACTCCACGCCAACACTGTGCCAACCTAGCCCAGAGGGTAACATGGAAGAGGTATGTGTGTGAGTGTGTGTGTTGAGGGGGGGCTGCTAGATGAGGCGCCAGCTGCCGAGTGCCTCCACCCACCCTCCTACGAGACACCCCCCCCACCCCCCCACCCCCACCCACCCACCCAACCCCTCTCCGCAAGCACCTCTAGCACACGCACCCCGCGCTCACCCTCCCTTCCACAATCTATCATCTCAATATGGTGCGGGCAGCCAGTTTGTGTTGTGCTAATTTCCTCCAATAAATCAGTAATTATTGCTGTGCCGTCCCTGCTGTCTCTCCCCCCTCTCTCTCTCTCTCTCTCTCCCTCTCTCACCCTCTCTTCCTCCCGTATCCTCCCTCCTTCTGCCGCAGCTGTTTTTCCATTTGTCCAGAGAGCGGGTGTTCTCTGAGGAGCGCACGCGCTTCTACGGCGCCGAGATCGTCTCAGCTCTCGACTACCTGCACTCCGCCAAGATTGTGTACCGGGACCTCAAGGTAAACAGAAGCAGAGACAGAGAGGTGGGGGGGGGGTTGGTTCGGGGGCATTGGAAGAGAGTGATCTGATATTTGAGGGGAAAACATTTTTGAAAGCCCCCCCCACATCTCTCATGTTTCCACAGTTTATTTTCATCCAAAAGCAGACGAGCGTCTCAGGGTGTGGTGTAATTAAAGAGAGGGACACAGACATAAAGCTGAGGAGAAGTGTGGAAGGCAGAGGCGGGGGGGAGGGGGGGGGGGGGGGGGGGCTGGTGCTGATGCCACAGAGGTAGAGAGGTAGATGGCTCTGTCTGAGCGTCTGCCTGGCAGCCTTGGCCCCAGTCCCGCTCACAGCAGCCAAGAAAACAGGAAGGAGAAGAAAGCTGACAGAGAGCGAGAAAAAACACTGCAGCCATTAAAATTAAAAGGTTGAGTGGCTCCACTACACGCCTGAAGTTTATGTCCCTCCTCTGCTCGGAGAGTTTGAGCGGCTGAGTGTGTCTACCGTCACCGTGTGGGCTGAAACAAAATGGTGATCCTCACACGTCTGCCTCTGCTCTCTCCTTCAAAGAAGTACAACCTCCACTTCACAGCACACAAAGTATTCCAGTCAGTTACTAGAGTTGAGTCTCCGTCACGATTGATGACAATAAAATATTTTATTTACAACCTTCGACAAAAGGATTCAAACTGGTTCCCAATGAATGCATCACCAGGACTAAAGGTGTCTTTTTCATTTTCCCAGTTTTTCTTTTTAAGATTCTGATGCTACAAGTGGCATGGTGGGAAGTGATGCTGAATATTGTTGTTTCCATTTCAGTTGGAAAACCTGATGCTGGATAAAGACGGCCATGTCAAGATCACTGATTTCGGCCTCTGCAAGGAGGGGATCACAGACGCTGCTACCATGAAGACCTTCTGTGGCACTCCAGAGTACCTAGCCCCAGAGGTACACCCTCTCTATGACCTGTGTTTCTCTACCTTCCCATGTCCTATGTGTCCCTCTATCTTCTTGCTCTTTAATCCATCTCTTCATCTATCCATTATGCTGTACAGTAAGATGTGAGTGTAAGAGCAGGAACAGCCTTGGGGTTCTGTAACACCACCGCCCACCCTCAAGTGAGCTGTGAAGTCTAATGTAAAATATAACATCCCAGCATCTCCTCCACAGTGTTGCACGTTTACATATACATATACATATAAATAAAAGGCAGGTGTAAATGATGAGGGAAGTGAAGGTAACTTTGTGTGCTGTAATGTTAGTTAGTAATGTTGTAAGTTCATACCACTCATCATAAACGTTGTTATGTTGCGTTTCTCCATCACCAGCTTACACACAGTCCACCTGAATATTAGAAAATAACCAAAACTATATATTCATGTGTTCTACTCTATGTAATGTTTATCACAGATGACAGGAGAAAGCCACGACGGATGATGTGAGACCGTGTGTTAAACCACGTGACACTTGTTATGCACAGTAATGACATTCAGTTATTTTATGTACATAAGACTGACTGAGGCTGTGAAGTACATAAAGGCATCTGTGGCCTCCACAGGCAGCCAATCCATTAAACAGTGAATCTGCAGCGCTCAGGGTTCAGGACGGCCCCGGTGAACTGTGGGACTCGTGTTGCCCACCGCACAACACCTGCTTATCCTAACAACAGCCCCGACTGATCAGTGGGACGACTGGGATTATTACTGATCTTTGATAAATGGGCGATAAACGAAGAGGCCTGCAGTCGCTGTATTTGAAATCTTCTTACAGTGGAATTTATGTGTGTACATTTTTTGTTTGCAGAGTTCACCGGCGGAAACATTTCCATAATATCAGGGTGAACTGTAAATATGCAGCTTCTGCGTGTGAACGAGGGTGTTGGGTTGAATTTGGAAAAGGGCACAGCACGGCACAGCGCTCACACAAACACACACACACACACACACACACACGCACAGACACAAGCACACATCATTACATTCTTGTAATAATTTTATTTTCGCAGCCATCCGCTGTCCAGCCATCAGCTCTGCCTCACTCGAAGGCCAGCAGATCAACTGGCGGGAGCGCTGCAGGACTGTGGGTGGTGTAGATGGGAGCGATGGAGATGTGGAGATGAAAGCAGGAGGGGAGAGGCATAGTGTAGATCCCACTTGAAAAAGTATGGAGGACAATTTGGCGCAGCATTTGTGCTTTTTTTTTTTTAGAGTCCCTCCCTTTGCGTGCCAAAAGCTGATTGGAGGCTGTTGGTTATTTTTCACAGGATGTGCGTCTGTGTGCATTTATGTGTGTGTGTGTGTGTGTGTGTGTGCGCGTGTGTGCTGTGTGTGTGGTTGCAGTAGAAAGTGCGGGCTAAAGCGAGGCAGATGGCGGCAGATGGGCGAGGTTGGAGGAAGGTGCTCGGAAAAAACCTGGAAATCTACACCGCCGCCACTCGCCCGCCCGCTCGCTCTGCTCGCCCGCCCGCGTGTAAAAATAACACAGTGTGCTCCGAGCCAAGTTACAGTGATGCAAAGTAGCCGGGATTAAAAAGAGAAAGGGGGGAGCTGGGGGTTGAAGACAGAGGAAGATGAGAAGAGAGGAAAAATATTTCAGGGTTACAGGAGTGAAATTCAGACAGTTCCTGTGTTTGCCGTCAGTGAGAGAGGGCAGATGAGAAGTGTTTGAAGAGGGTCTGTGTCTGCGCAGTGCCTGAAGGAAGACACACAACATAACACGTGAAGTGAATAATGGTGTCGCCGAACTTGTAAAGAATCAGACTGAAGTGTTATTTGTTTGTTGAGAGGATAGTCTGAAATAAAAGAAAAAGATTAACGTGAGCTTAATGAACAACGTGCAGTAGAAGGTCTTCGTGAAAGGATGGAACCGGATCAGAGGAAACACATGCACGTGTTTTCTCTCTGTTTTCTCATATTTCATGTGTTTGACACATTTCGTTGTGGCTGTTTTTTGTTGAAAGTGTTGAAGAGGCTGCATTTGGGATTTTTTCCATTTATTTGGAAGTGTTTGTTTTAATTTTCCTTGTTTCCTTGTATGTTGTATATGTTTGGTATTGTGATTATTCTGTTTTTTATCGTAACTGTTAATGTCTAGTAAAAGCAAGTTATCAGACAGCATTAACCGATTTCCACATAACGACACTTTGGACATAGAAGGTCTGTGTTTGACACCGACAATATGTGAGTGTATGTCCACTGTGAGGTGTGTTTGTGTGTTTGTGTTCCCTGCTGAGTATCTGGGCTGTTACAGCCACGGGGCTGTGTGTGCCCGTCCCATCTCGTCCTGTCCAGGCTGCCAAAGCCCTTGTCCTGTGAACAGCTTCTAGCTGCCACATGGCTGCACCAACAGGGACCAGGGCAGGACAAGACCTTTTCCCTCATGGCTGCTTTTACCAAGACTCCTCCTCCCCTCTCGTCCTATTTATTTGTCCTGTCTTTTTCTTAAATATACACACATAACCACGCATTCTGTACACACACACACACACACACACACACACACACACACACACACACACACACACACTCCCTTGCCTCATGCCTACGGCTGTGGGGCAGCATTCTGGCTCTGTGTGGATTAATCTGCTCCCTGCCTGCAACCGAGCTGCCACCACTTTCTTTGGGCCCAGGACACACACGCACACGCACTCGCACGCACACACACACACACACACACACACACACACACACACACACACACACATACACTCAAGCTTCGTTTACGTTCTTCTACATTCTTATACCTTTCTTGTAAAAGACTCAACACGGGGCACATCACATCCATACATGTAGAAAACCTTTTTGAATTTCATAATCTGCCAGTTAATATGTGTGTGTGTGTGTGTGTGTCTGTGTTTGTTAGTTTGTTAGTGTGTGTTTGTGTGTGTGTGTGTGTGTGCCTCCCTCCCTCCTCAAGCTGCAGGGACTGAAACAACACCAAACATCTCTTAGTTTGCCTCCCTCTCAAAACTTTATGAATTTGATGAGGATGGATAAATATTCCATCTGCCGTGTGCGTGTGTGTCTGTGTGTCTGTGTGTTTGTGTGTTAGTGTGTGTGTGTGTGTGTGTGTACGTGTGAAAGACAGTCTCCCAGCAGTCTAAGCCAGTGTTATCCATCCAGCAGTACCAATCAATAGTATATCTGGAGCTGGCGGCACACTTCATTCCCCCAGCTCTTCTCTGCAGCTGCCAATAGGGTGACCAGCTTCATGCCCGCGCACAAACACACACACAAACAGACACACACAAATAAAATAGCAAACATGTATATCTCTCTCTCTCTCTCACTCCCGTGCGCACGCTGGAGCAGCCGCCTGCATCATTAGCAGTTAAGCGTCAAGTGCACGAGCTCAGTCGGTTAATGATCAAATTTGTGATATTGAGCTGCTGTGGAAACCCACAGGCAGCTGTTTGGTGTTTTCTCTCACCTGGTCTGTTGTATGACAGAACCTCATCTGACACTTATTAGGAGAATCCCTCAGTAATATGTCAGACGAATATGATTCCTGTGCCTACCTGTGGTGACTGTTAATTACAGTCGATCTCTCACAGACTCCAGGGTTAAAGATGCAGCATCAGTGAAACTCTGAATATGTATCAGCGACTGAAACAGTCATTTCTGAGGCTCCTGAGTGGGACATGTTCATCTTTTGTTAAAGCTCAGTTAAAGTAGTCGATAATAATCTGTAGCTATCTTCACCAGGGGGTTATGCTTTTATCTGCACTGGTTTGTCTGTCTGTTCGTCAGTGGGTTTAATAAACCATTAAAATCAGTTGTAGGATGCGTTAGGGGTCAGGAAAGAGAACATATTACATTTTGGTAAAAATACAGAAAAGGGGACAGATCCATTTTTTTTTTTAACTTCCTTTCAGCGGTTCATGGATCTTGAAGATAAAAACCAGCCATGTTGAGGGGACTGATATTTATGTGTGGTTGCAATTTGGTGCAGCTTCAAAGAAAAATCTGGATCTAGTGAATTTGAATGTGGTTTGATGAGAGGACGGTCGGGGCCTTTATGCACAAACCCATCTAGTTATATTTAGACTGGAGAAAGAAAATAAAGTAAATTTATTAATATGCAATAGTTCATTCTCTTTTCACCACGTTTTGTGTGTGAAATGCCAGAAGAAGATATGATTAGTAAATGTGGGTGTTTTGTTATCCTAGGAAATGTTTTTATAAATTGTTTAAATGTATTTCAGAGTACTATCATAAAGATTTCTTATTAAATATCCAAATATGAGATTACATACAGTCAAACCACCACAGCCTCATTTTTGAGACACGACTATTTTAAATGTTAAGGTTAAATTTGATTATGCATTTTCACACCCAGTCAGTGAGATTCCATAAACAAGTCTCTATTGTAGTCGAAGCTATTTGTGTATTTATGACGCCTGTATTATCTTCATCTGCCGCTCATCTCACAGCTAATGACACACATGAGCTCACTGTGCCGTACATTGTTAAATCATTTCGGGGACAATTGCTGTATACTTTTATTGTCTGGTTTTATAATATTTGTGTGAAAAACATGTTTTTTTGTTGCAATTGGTGTGTTGAGTGTCTGTTGGCGTTTGCTCACATCCACCCTGCCTGGTCCATTATTAACAGTGAGTGAGATGTTATTATTATTGGCAAGATGTACAACATATGCTGGTCTGGCTGCTGTCCAACACTGCCTGTCCATCAGTCACACACACACACACACACAAACACACACACACACACACACACACACAGATATGACACTAAAGTTTGGATACACACATAAGAGTATTATGTTGACAAGGGCCTCAACAGCACCTTAAAAAAACCTCAGTGGTCTTCTCATCTTCCTCCCTTTTCCTCGTCTGTCTCACTCTTCCAGAGGTGAAGGAACGGACACATGAGTCGATGAAAGGGAAGGTAAGAAGTAAGAAGACATGATTAGAGGACGGGAAAAGACAGGACAGACGTGAGGGGGGGGAACACACGGTACCTGTGCTCGCCAGCTTGCCCGCCACTGACCCGTGTTGCGGGACGTTTTCTACCTTTTTCACTCAGGGACGCTCCTCACTGTCCCTGCCAGGACAGCATCAGTTTGCCAGGGAGAGCTGGCAGGGACCTGGGGGGGGCATCTGGTGGACCCCGCCAACACACTGACTCCCTTACTGTACCAGGGGCCTCTGAAGACCTGCCATCCCGTGATGTCTGCCTCTGTATGTGTGTGTGTGTGTTTATAGAGAGACGGGCTCGGCCGTCCACACCTCCGCCCCTTGTCATCTGTGCAGCTGCCTCTCTTCATATCACGCAACTTTTACTTTTTTTTTTTTATTTATCCCCTGAGCTAAACGGCATATTGACTCTGTTTGCTGTTTTCTCCTTCATCTGTCTCTTCACCCAGCACCTTGGGCAGCATTCATCGTCCTATAAAAGCAGAATAAAAGCAGATGTCCAATAAAACAAACGGTCCCATTAAAAAAAAAGAGTAAAAGTTGTCTATCTGCGTTTCTCTCCTCTCCTCAGGTCCTGGAGGACAACGACTACGGGCGGGCGGTGGACTGGTGGGGTCTGGGTGTGGTGACGTACGAGATGATGTGCGGCCGCCTGCCGTTCTACAACCAGGACCACGAGAAGCTGTTTGAGCTCATCCTCATGGAGGACATCAAGTTCCCTCGCACTCTGTCGTCCGACGCCAAGTCGCTGCTGTCCGGCCTGCTCATCAAGGACCCCAACAAACGGTGTGTGTGTCCAGGCTTCACTTGTGTCTGTGTGTGTGTGTTGTTGTGTTGAACCACACAGACACAAAAAACAAACTGAATTAACCAGAGAGTTATCCTTCACTATTAAAATCACCTCTTTGTTTTTTTATTTTAGTTTCAAACAACTGAAACAACAAAAAATGCTCCTGACGTGAATACAAATGAAAACACTGTCTCACTTCATTCTGCCAGGTTTATTTACAAGGTCAACACAACCTTCATTAGGGATATGAACAAACATTAGAACAGCTCTATTCACAGCTCTCTGCCAAAGGTAAAGAGAAGATATTAAAAAAAATAATGCAGTGAATAACGTTTATTTATCAATTTCCCTTAGTGGACAGAAACAAAATTCTTCGACTGTCCTTCACCTGTAGAACAGTAGCTCTTCTCCTCGGTACAGGTTGTTCAGTACTCTGGTTCTCTTACCTTAGATTGTTCCAAACATCTCGGAGAACTTGTTTTTCGTTTGAGGGTTTCTTCTGTGTCAGCGTCTTCTGTCTCTTCTTGTAAATCCCACACTGACTCCGAGGAGGCCACACCCTCTGAAGAGGGTTCTGTGGGACTCTGGCTTCAGGGAAACTCTCCTGTGCAGTAGAATAAACCTGGATCTGATGATTCCTCCCTGATGATCTTTATAAACTGTGATGTTCTGCAGGTTTTTTAAGGAAGTTGTTCCACCTTCTCCTAACTGACGGCAATGTTTGTTTCTCATTCACTTAATATTTGACCTGTTTTTTTCTGATTGGATCATTTCCCCACAATCTCTCGATTTAAACCAGCAATAAGCTATTTTTCACCTCTCATCACTTTTATCACTTCGATCACATCCTGTTCTTGTCGGTTTTATATCAAATGTTCCTGTTTGCTTGGTTTATTACATTTCTCTGCTCTTCTCCAGGTTGGGTGGAGGACCAGATGATGCTAAAGAAATAATGAGACACAGCTTCTTCACTGGTGTTGACTGGCAGGACGTCTACGATAAAAAGGTAAAGTTAGGGTTGGGGTCGGAGCAATATTTGTCATAAGGAAAAACAGAATGGTAGAAAATAATCAAACTGTTTTATTTTATTTTTACTGCCCATGTTCATAAATCACAACTTCTCTCATAGGGCTTTTATATATATATATAATAACGTAAAGATGATATGTTATTATTATAACTATATATCTCATACTACGCTCTAATAAAGTAGAACATCTTGGTTCTTCTCCTTTTAGTGGCTTCTATGAGTCATTGCTCGTCCTTTATTTATTTTTGGCGGAATCAACTACCTTGTTAAACATTTTTGAAGAAAGCAAAAAAACGAATTAACTTAATTTACTGAATTAAAATGAATGAATACATTTATTGAATTAAATTTGTTACGCCTTCTCTGCATTCTACACATATACTTAAAAATTGTATTCACTTGTATTATAATCATTATTAGTTATTATGATATTTCAGTTTGGTTCTATTTTCATCAAGTCAAGGAGCTTTTATTTTGTGTTGAGAGACGTCCAGAGTTTGTGTTTAAAGCAGCGGTTCAGTGGATGTAAGCACAGTTCTCTAATCTAACCCCCCCCCCCCCCCCCACACTTCTCCGTCCCAGCTCGTCCCGCCCTTCAAGCCTCAGGTGACGTCGGAGACAGACACCAGATACTTTGACGAGGAGTTCACAGCCCAGACCATCACCGTCACTCCACCAGAGAAATGTGAGTGTCTGCCCGTCTCTCGTCCTCACACATGCTCACGCAGACATATGCCCACGTTACCACTTCGAGGAAAATCTCACTTTGATGATTCTACAGATCCGCAAATATTCTCGGCGACGGGATAAATATAGAAATAAACAGACTGAGGGGGAAATAAGTTTGTCCTCTGGTTGGGACTCTGTGTTTATCGAGTGTTTGTGAGTTAAATATTAAACGTGACTGATACAAAAGCACAACAGATATATATGTTGGGTTAAAACAATCTCTGCAGCACGGAGCACAATCTTAATAAATTATCTGGCTGCACATTAGGTAGATTTAAATCTCTCGAGCAGCTGATAGTGATAAACTCACTTTAATACCTGCAGCTTTATTAAATGAATCATGGCTCCTTCTCTTTCTTCAGTGGAGACATTTCCACTTGAGTTAACTGAGGGGAACAAACACTCAAAAGTGCTGTTGTGTGTTTGTTCAAGTGTCTCTGTAATAGTCCTCAGGGCACATGTGGCTCGTCACAGCCTTTTCAGACACAGATCGCGCTTTTAAAATGCTCAGCGCTGAATTATGCATGAGTGGGACCGACGTGTTTGTGTAAGTTCCACTTTTCTAGGTCACACATCAGTTTGTTAGCGGCAGATTTGCACCTCAAAGAGTCACTTGTTAATTGAATTGTGTTCCGTTCTGAAACAGTCTGGTTTGTCCTCTGAACTCACTCCCGTGTCTTCTCTTCCTTAGTTGACGAGGACGGGATGGACTGTCTGGACAACGAGAGACGGCCACACTTCCCGCAGTTCTCCTACTCGGCCAGCGGGCGGGAATGACCAGTCCGTCACGTGGAGCTGACAGCTGATCTCTGAGGTCATCAGTGTGGGACATAAACAAAGACCCACAGCTTTGGACTGACCCCAAAACAAACAATGACTTGAAGGATCTAGCCCTTCTCCTCCTCTTCTTCACCTCTCTATCCATTAATTTATTCTTATTTTTGTGAATCCATCTCTAGAAAGAAATTCCAGGCAAAATTTCCCTCTGAATCCTGCACTGCATCCCCAGGTGATCCGAGCTGTGATGTGATCACTTACTATGTAATGTCCCTTTAATGACAGGAGCATCACCGGTGGCCTGCTGTGCTTTGACGTATCTGGTTCCCGACAAACGTAAAACAAGCGCCTCTGATCAAGTTAGACGACAGCTGACGGATTTCGTTTTTTAAAAGGAGACGTTTTTTCCGTGGCTTCCATCCGTACGAGGGAGACGCAGCGTTTTAAGTCGTTCGAACCCAAAACTGCCGTTTCCGGTTGTATCTCAGGCTTTTTGCAAACAGATTCTCAGACTCAGCGAGACGCTCGGCTCTGATTTCATGTCCTGACGTAGATAACACATCTGGGATCGACTGAGGCTGCCTGGCGTTGAGGGAACAGTTGTCGCCGACGAGCAGAATCCTGCACACCTCGTGTCAGCGAGCGGGATTCCACTCAGGGTTTTGCTCAGTGCAATTCATTACTATTGTTGCTGCTATTTCAACTACTACTACAACTACTACAGGTACTACTGCTATACTTCTAAAACCCGGTGCTACACTACTAGCTTGATGCTGCAGGTCATTACACAGGCGTCCAGCAACACATCAGCCACCTGTATCCACGTCCATGCTTGTTCAGCTGCAGCACAGACGCTGCCACGACAGGTCTGTAGATCGAGATGATGGGATGTGATGTGATGTGTGTGTGTGTGTGTGTGTGTGTGTGTGAGTGTGTGTGCGAGGTACTATTGTGATTGTCGTCATTGTTATCGGTCTGTGTTGAAGATCGCACCTCAAAGCACAGCAGCTCAGAAGGATGAAGCTCCCAAACCGTGAGCTTTACTACGTTACCCACAATGCAGTGCAAGGTGGCTAATATATCCGGGTATTGCAGAGGTGAAAAAGGAGAGGATGGTTTTAACGACTTGCCCGCCCCCCCAAGTCACTCCCTTCCCCAGAGTTCTTTCTCTTTTATTTATTTCTCAAACAGCTATGAGTCCCTCTGAGGTTCAGTCTCTGTCACAAAAGGGAAAAAAACGTTCTGAAAGGAGCTCAGCGTGGACGACGGAAAGCTTTACTGTGACGTATTGTTCTCACGGCTCTGGGAAGCACACGACTGTGCCTGTGTGTGTCCCTGTGCAGGAAAGGGAAACCACAGCAGACTCACCACAGTGATGAGCAGAGAGAGAGACAGAGTGTGTGTGTGTGTGTACAGGTAAACGGCTCCATGAATGATACAATATGAGATATTTACAAATGTGATATTTTATGAGGTGTCCACGATCGCGAGGTAACTGTCAATCTCCTGTTTCCTGTGACTTCCTCACGAAGGATTTAAAATCAAAGGTTTTGGGTTTACACCAATCACAGCAAAGGCTATAATATATACATGTTCTATTTATTGTTCTACTCATCGGTTTTATATTTAACTTTTTCTATTGTTATGACGTTATCCTAGAGATAATTATTTCTTAGGGCTGAGAGAGAGAAAAAAAAAGAAAAGGCACCTCAAGAAACAAAAATGGCTGAAGAATGTAGGAGGGAAAGCAGATCGCCTTCCTGCTCCATCGTTTATTTTATTGTCTGTTTGTTATTTTCTGACCAAAATGTGACGGGACATGTGGAAGAAGACGAGAGTTTCACTGAGAGCAGATTAAAGAAAGAAGGAAACTTTATCCAAATCCTCCCACGGGTGTCGAGCGTGAAGCTGAATGTCCGCCATCTTTAATCTGGTCACAGGTTCGAGGGCGGGGAAGTTCAGAGAGAGAAAGACGAAGAGGAAGTCGAGTGGGAAATAAATAAACGAGTGCAGCACAGAATGTAAAGCAGGAAGTGAGGAAAGAGTTTCACGACTAAAGTAAAGTTGAGGTGAAGGAGAGCAGGAAGTCGAAGAGGAAGCACGAGAGGGTTCAAAGGTCAGCGTTTGTCAGATCCTCACACGAGACTCTCCTCCATCTTTCAACGTGTCCCGACATTTCTCCGGTCCTGTTTGTCTTTTTGCGATTGTTTTGTCGTCATTGTCTTCCAGTTTGAACCAACAACGATTCTAATCTCCGGGCCGGTTGAGCCACGAGCTCCAAACTTTGACATCCAGCACTTAAATCTGAGATATACTTTTCAAAAATCCAAAAATAGCGTCACGTGGAAGACGACAAAGAGGACGACGGGGGGGGGGAGTACTCTCTTTAGAAAACTGCATTCCACTCTTATTTATGTGAATGTTTTTATGATCGTTGGATAACTTGAATTTCTCTTTTTCTGTTTAATTTATTTGATGTGAGTTTAGCAGTGAGGGGGCGTAGTCGTGTTTCTCTCTGCGGTTTAACTCTTCAGAGACTTTGTTCTAAAATAAATGCCTCCGTTGTTTTGTTTTTTTTCTTTTCTTTACAGATATTATATAAACGACACATTACCCGTTTTCCTGCTGCTCTAATGTCCACATGATTTTACTCTTGCACATCAATTAAATTGCAATTAGCGAAAGGCAAATGCCCCCCCCCCCCCCAACCTGCTGTAGTCCTCTTCTCTCCGCTGCACCAGTCCTGAGTCAAAGTGGCACACAGAACTCTTATGAAAAATACTTTTCTGTGTCTGGCAACAGCGGAAAACAGCCGGACAAGTTCAAAATAAGTAGAAATCCCACCCAGCTGGCACCTTCCACCGGCTCAGGCAGGCGCTCCACAGTATTTGGAAGGATTTCAGCTCTGCTCTGACCCAGGTCTGGAGCGACTGAGGAGTTCTAGCTGCATGTGCACGCTCAACGCCAAAACCACGAGACGCCAGAGTTCATAAAATACCGCTTTGTATCTTTGGCCACAGCACTTTCACATCCATCACTTTTTTACATGATTCAGAGGAATCTGATTCAGCTCTGCTTTGAAAGGAGAATTTTCTCTTTTTTTTAATATTAGCTTTTTTTCATGTTTTTAAGAAAAATTTGGATTTTTTTTTTTAAAGCACATCTCCGCTCCACATACGACCGGCGGCTCTGATGCTGCTCTGATGTCTCGAGTTGAGACACCCTGGTGATTGTGTCTCACCTGCCAGAGACGAGTCAGTGCTGTCCCTGCAGAGACGAGTCAGTGCTGTCCCTGTAGAGACGAGTCAGTGCTGTCCCTGCAGAGTGGGTCAGTGCTGTCCCTGCAGAGTGGGTCAGTGCTGTCCCTGCAGAGACGAGTCAGTGCTGTCCCTGCAGAGTGGGTCAGTGCTGTCCCTGTAGAGACGAGTCAGTGCTGTCCCTGCAGAGTGAGTCAGTGCTGTCCCTGCAGAGACGAGTCAGTGCTGTCCCTGTAGAGACGAGTCAGTGCTGTCCCTGCAGAGACGAGTCAGTGCTGTCCCTGCAGAGACGAGTCAGTGCTGTCCCTGTAGAGACGAGTCAGTGCTGTCCCTGCAGAGACGAGTCAGTGCTGTCCCTGCAGAGTGGGTCAGTGCTGTCCCTGCAGAGTGAGTCAGTGCTGTCCCTGCAGAGTGGGTCAGTGCTGTCCCTGCAGAGTGAGTCAGTGCTGTCCCTGCAGAGCGGGTCCTGAACAAGGCTCAGTGTAAATCCACTGACGCCTCCGGCTCCCTCCTCCATCGAATAGTTTCCCCTCAAACTGTCCTCATTCAACCCTCAACAGATTCACGGTCAGAAGCTGATTCAAAGGTCCGAGACCACGACAGAAGAAATGTTTTCTCCTCCAGCTCCTGTGAGAGAAGGTGGAGTTCAGTGACCCTCCTCATCCCTGTGGGTTTTCACTTTAAGTCTATGAACCAGGCGTGGGCACATGTAACTGTTCTCACCCGACAAGAGGTGGCTGCACTGGAAGAAGAAGAGATTCCTTCTCAGCCTCCTCGCAGCTTCCACTGGTGCGTTTCCTCTTCAAGCTGCTGCTGCTGTTTGTTCATCTATCACACAACAGATCTGACTCCAAGAGCTTCTGAATAATGTGTAGAACTCCTCTAAAAGACCTTCGCTGTTCTGTGGTGAGCTCGTCCGTTGTTAATGAGCCGACGGGCATCAGCCAAAATCACAAACATCTCCGCCCGGCATTTACTGGAGATAAGTAAACGGCTCGAGTGTTTGGAAGGACTTCTGAGAGTGTTTGACCTCATGTCTGCGACATAATCCCCCCCCCCCACAACCCCCGTTCCTCTCTGGTACTAGTCTACTATCATCATGGTTATTAACATGAACAAGCATGGGATGCATTTATTTGTAAACAGCAAACAAAAAGAAAAAACAGCAAACGTACAAATATTAGAAATAAAGGTGTAACAGTTTCCCTCTCATGTCCATGTCCACATGTCCATCTACTGAAGCTTTACAGTCGTGTGGGGCGTTGGTGGACAGCCTCCAGCTGTTCACAGAGCCGGGCGGAGTTTCCCCCGAGGCGCTGGAGTCCGCTCCGGACCTCAGAACCACGTCGGGGGAAGCTCTGCAGATTCCAGGGAGGGGGGTTCACAGAAGAGCAGATCGAACAGCCTTTCTCTGTCCCTCCTGCTGTGAGGACGCAGTGCTGCCGGGATGTGAACACAACGAATTACCATCAACATGAAGCTGTTTTTTTTTACACTGTACATCCTTAGTATTTTTACACATAAAATGTATATGATAGGGATGCACATTATTTTCCTTCTTACGGACAGCTTCAATAAAGCACTATGTCAATCTGCAGCCGTGGTGTCCACTGTTTGCTTCGTGGCTGAAAGATACGATTTGTGACCTCGTGAACTTTCAGCTCAGCTCAAATGAAAATCAGGAAAACTTTTTTAGAAAAACTTTTGCATGAAAATGAAATTCAAAATGTTAAATTTGTCCTGAGGAAAAATAAACACACAGAAACAATCATTTGCCAAATGTAAATAAACTGACAAATTATTTCTCAACTTTGTAAACAATGAAACTTATTGATTGATATGAAGTGAACACAAAGCTCAACAGGATGTTAACGTCTCCCTGCACATCAGCCTGTCAGAACAATAAAGAACAGTTTGATCCGTCAAACAATAAAAACATCTGGATTCAAACACAGGGTTCAAACACATTTGGACCAATGGATTTCCATGAATTTTGAATAACTTTAAACCAAATTTCCATGACCGAATATTTTGTGAAATCTCGCTTTACACACGAAAAAGTGACAAAATGTAGTATTTAAACTAACAATGAGAATTCCAAGGCATACAGTATACCTTAAATGACACAAACCCAAGTACACCTGCTTATATTTGAGCGTATTTCTTTAAAAGCATATGAATTATTTAAAAATCAGCGTAAATGAACGACATGAAAATATGAATATAACAAATTTCCACGACTTTTCCAAAACTTTGGGAATTTTATTTTTTTCCATCACGTTTCCAGGCCTGGAAAAAACACATTTTAAAATTCCATGACTTTTCCAGGTTTTTCCTGACCATAGGAACAGAGCAGCCGAACAGTGGTGGTGATGAAGACGAGGAAACCGGGGAGAGAAGCTGGAGACACAAACACAACATCAGGAAAACTGGAATCTCAACGTCTGACGCTCACAATCAATCGTGACAAAGTACAGACTGTGTGTGTGTTTCATTAAATCCAAACCACTTACTGATTTGATTTCAGTGCAGGGATGTCTTTAAAGAGCTCCTGCAGAGAAAAGACAAATTCATTTAGTCACAGTAAATGATAAATCATGGTAGTAAATTGTCTCTTTGGGTTTAAGATGGAAGGTTGATTTAAATATATCTTAACACGTCACTTTAACCTCTTTGACCTTTTCCAGGCATTTTATTTGTGTTCCTGAAATGAAGGAGACTGATAAAAAGCAGAAGTGAAGTCGACTTGTTTTTTACTCTGATCATTCGATCGTCCGCAGTTTGTTGTCGTGATGTAACGCCGAGCAAACAGTGGTGTGAGAAAGTTGTGCAGTGTTGTGTCATTAGTGGGACGTTCCAATTAGTGTGTCCCCTCTGACACAGCCGCAGACAATCACCTCTTTCACTGGCACACTGGGATTAGGCAGCGTGTGTGTGTGTGTGTGTGTGTGTGTGTGGTGGTGATATCCAGCTGGGGTTTGGGGGTGAGGGTGTATGAATGCTGTGTGTATTCAGTGTGTGTTTGGGGGGTGGGGGGTGGATTGCCTGTTTAGATATTTCCCACCAGCAGCTCCCCTATTATTTCACTCATTCATCCTTTCACTCATTCCCCCTCCCCCCCCTTCGTGTAATGCAGCGGTGAACTCATTTACTCTCTCTCTCTCTCTCTCTCTCTCTCTCTCTCTCTCTCTCTCCCACACACACACACACACACACACAAGTACACAAACACTGTCACACGCACACAAGTACACACACACACAAACTTCTTTCTCTGTCTCTCACACACACACTGTCACACGCACTTCTTTCTCTGTCTCTCTCTGTGTCTCTCACACACACACACACGTACACACACACGCACACACAAGTACACAAACACTGTCACACGCACACAAGTACACACACACACAAACTTCTTTCTCTGTCTCTCACACACACACACTGTCACACGCACTTTTATCTCTGTCTCTCTCTCTCTCTCACACACACAAACACACACACACACACACACTTCTTTATATGTCTCTCTCACACACACACACTGTCACACGCACTTCTTTCTCTCTCTCTCACACACACACACTGTCACACGCACTTCTTTCTCTGTCTATCTCACACACACGTACAAACACACTGTCACACGCACTTCTTTCTCTCTCTCTCACGCACACGTACACACACACACACACTGTCACACGCACTTCTTTCTCTGTCTATCTCACACACACGTACACACACACGTACACACACACTTCTTTCTCTGTCTCTCTCACACAAACACGAAACCCCAACACAAAATCCTATGACTTGTTAAAGTGCTTCGTAATAACTGCATGTACATCAGTGGATAAATATAACAATTGACCAAAACCCTGAAATTAAAAGATAAACTTAGTTTAATTAATAGAGTATTTGTATATTCCTCTAGTGTTTCCATTTAATAAAACATTTTACCGTTGCTTTAATTTTAAATGAACAAATTTACCTTTTTGCAGATCGAGCTTCACTCAAATCATTAGAACAAAGTGAAAAAGTGTTTAAGATCCTACTGCAAATTTTAAGAAAATCAAAAGGTGAAATTTCTCCTTGACAGAAGTGTTCAGACCCTGTGCTGCACATCCAGTTTGGTTCGATTCCCTTTGAAGTGGGTGGAGAACCTGTGGCACATTCAACAGACTGGACCTGGTTCATCTGGACACACGCTTGTTGAAAGGTCAAACGATAGACGACAGAAAGCCTGAACTCTGATCGTGACCTCGGTGAAACTGTGGAGATGGACGAGTCTCTGACTGTCCAGACAAGAGGTTCAGAACTAAAACATGTGGGAAGGGAAGTGAAGTTTCCACAGGGCTTCTCCTCCAGCCTGTGGATCAAAATCAGGATCAGGATCAACACTTGATCACATATAATCTGACCGCTCTCTACTACGAGTAAAATCTCTAAAAAATTGTCATCACTGCTCCATTCAGCTCTGTTAGACATTTTCTTAAAATACTGACACACCTCTGAACACACATTAGACACTGTCTGCTCTCATTGATTTGTGAATACGGGTATATGATAGATGAATCCAGTCTGACGGAGCTCGTTCTCTTCTCTGCAAAAAAGAGCCGAGCTGCTTCTGAGTCCCTCTCGGCCTCTGACCAGGAATCACACGTGAACACCAGAGACAGAGAAGCTTCGGAGAAACCACTGCTCTGCATCTCAACATGGAGTGAATCATCTTCTACTCTGTCCGTCCTGGTTTCAACAGGTTCAGAGGGTGACGAGGCTGCGGGAGTAATGTGTGTGATGAGGAGGAGGAGGAGGAGGAGGAGGAGGAGGAGGATGGGGATGAAGGGAGCTGTGGCTCGGGGCAGAGGGAGACAGAGAGAGGTAGCTGGGGGGGAGACAGATGCCCCTGCCCTGCTG